>NC_072858.1:22438872-22746144 GCF_028858705.1 Grus americana
GGGAGGTAATTATTTACCGGCTCGGGGAAGCAGGGAGCTGAGCTGGCGGCTCTGCGGCGGTCGGCACGGGGGCGAGGAGGGGACCACCGCAGGTGCAAAACAAACGACACCCCATAACCTTCGCCAAAAATGGGAGCTCCTTCCCGGGCTAGGGAAGAGGAGGATGTGACTACCAATTCCTGGCTCCCGGTCAAATCCCTCCTGGCATAAATCACCCGATTAGATATCCTTACGATTTCAGAGCTGCCAATATTCTGGGGCCATTTCAGCCTGAAAAATAAAAATGACACCAGGTGACAGCAGGGTAGCACATGGCTCGGATCCAATTCATTTTCCACTTTGCAGGCCCAGGGAATCGAAGTTGAAGGGAGGACTTTGGGGCCGGGCTGGCCACCGGGGCGGGCTGGAGGGGCCGGGGGGAGCGTGGTGAAGAATGAAGCCATTGTGATCCCCTCTCCTCTCCTGCCAGAGCTGCCGCCCCGGCGGCTCTGCAGGGATCACTGCCCCCGCGGCATGGTCACTCTCGCGCTGCCGGCCCTGATTGGCAAATAGCCACGCGCTTGCGGCATTTGGCTGGCGGCGGTCTGGGCACTAATGGAGTCTCCTACTAAAGGGACAGCGTAGGAGGGAGAAGAACTCCGTGGTAGGAACAGGTGAATGTGTGTTATTGACATCATTTGCGATTCAAAGTGCTCTACAGTGTCAGGAAAACATTTTCCCCCATTAAACAAACAATCTGCCAGACAGTTTCAGGCTCTGTCACTCCCCGTCAGTCTCCCCAGCAGCAGTTTGGCAGGTTCTGGCACACTCCCTCCGCTTTGATCTTGCAAAAAGGCTAGCACTGAAGGAGGGGAGGTGGCCATCCCGGGGAGGTGACAACCCTTTGCTCGCCATGGTCAGCAGGAAGCCAGAGGGGTACTCCAGCAAAGAGGATGGATGCGGTCTGCACCGGATCCCTGGAGCAATACCTGGTCCATGGCAGAGCCACACCAGTGAGCCCAGGGCGGCAGTACGCAAAGAGAAAAGGGCTGGCTACCAACACGAGGTGGCTCTCCCCATACCTCAGGGTTGACAAGGCTGCAGCGGCAGGAGCACAGGTCTTAATCCCAGCTCTGGCACTTCCTCAGTACATGACCCCACGCTGCTGCCTGTGTTTCCATGCCCCGTCTCTGTAAACTATTCAGGGCAAGCGTTGGCACATGCTTATGTTTGCCCAACGCCTGGCACGGCAGAGCCCTGTTCCCGTGTCCATGGCTTGGCTGAGGGCGATGCCGCAGCAGTGTCCGCAGGAGGCACTGCCTCGACGTAATACCCGCGCTGAGGGCCAGGCAGGGCAGCAGAAGGGTGAGTATCCTTCGAGCGGACACAGCATGTCACACCCAACAAGGCTCGTCCTCTGCAAAGGGACATTGATGCAGCAGATGAAGTGGTTTTTCTGCAAGGACACAGCAGCCTTTCAAAAGGTAGCAAATGCTTTCTCCGAGTTACTCAGTTACACGTTCCAAACTCCCAAACTACACAAATCTCCTGAGAAAATGCAAGTCAGTCAGAGAGAAATCTTGGAGCCACTTCAAACGTTTTGCCAATAATTCATGCAATGAGATTAAAAAAGCCATTTCTTCCTTTGCCAAGTACACAGAGACCAGAGTGTTCTCTATTGTGTAGGAACATCACAGCATGTAGCATTTGACAAGGAAAGGTCACCGGGGAGGGGCCACAACTGCTTTTTTAAGAGGCTGCTACCGGTGTCCTTTGGAAAAACTGGTTTTACTCTGTAGCATAAGTCATAATTGAATGCCCGGCTAACTGGGCTAAAATACCTGCCTGTGGTTTCTTTTAAAGAAGCTCTGCTGGAGGGTTCTCTGCTCTTTATCCAACCTGGGCCCAATCTTCCAGTGGTGTAAATCAGCAGACACCCATTGATTTATCCTGAGTGCTTTAGTGCTCTAATGCCATGCTGCAGCATGGGCAAGGTACCAGGCAGCAGAAACGAGCTGAGAGCAGAGGCTCGGGTTCAAAGGAGCCTCAGGGTATAATGTGCCTGATTTCCCCAGACTTCCAGGGACATGGGGCACCTTTTTTAAGGGAGCAAGAAAGCTAACGGAAACTAGCCCTTAGTCAGACGAGGCAGTACAAGGAAAGAGAGACATTAGGAGCCACAAGCAAATGACCATAAATCTAATGATGCTTCCCAAACTACTTCTTCACCTACACTGATGGTTGGGTGAGGAACGAATTCCAGCCACAGCAGATCATCTAGTGTGTGTATCACTTCCCTCATTCCCTAACACAACAGTTGTGGCCCCACAAAAATCCAGCCGCAGTGAACAGACAGGCTGCTATAAGACGCAATGTGAAGAACTTCTCTGGAAACACAAGGAAAACCTCTGAAAACAGTTCGCTGAATCTAACGTCCAGTTTATGGAATGGGTTAGAAGACTTCAAAATACCATTGGAAATCTTTGCCAAAACACCACTGTGGTATAAGGACAGGTCCTGAGACACAATGATAGAAACACGGATCCAAAACGCCCTCTCATTGTAATCAAAATGGAGTCATTTCATCATGAGTGATTTCATTGTGTCATTATCAATTTATCCCATGTAAAGTGAGAGATGACTCTCAGCCCCCCAGAGGATTTAGAAAATGCTGTTGGGAGTGTGAGGAGCATATCGGGGGGCTCTGAAAATACCATTAGAAGCTGCCTGCAGAAATCCCACAACAATCTCAGACATAGACCATCCTCGCAGTGAGACACAACAGCAGGACAAAGCCAGGCGGCAGGGCTATTAGAGGATCCATGGAAGAATGCAGGAAATACTAGGCTCTCCAGCCAGTACTGTCTAAGCCCATAACCTGTCTCCAACAGTGACTGTAATTCTGAAAAAAAGAAACCACCCCAAACTCTGCAAGAGATAATTATATAACAAGGTACAAATAACAAGATTTTCATGCAACTTCCTCCCAATCACTGGCAGTTACCAGCTGGCTCCTCCGCAGAGCAAATCCCATCCCAGACTTGACTGTACCTTTATAATTCAGGATTTCCTCGTGATCTGCCTGAAACAGCCCATCTCTTCTTATATCTTTCCAAGATCATGGCCTCATCAAAGCATTGTGCTGTGCAGTTTCATCACTAACAGTGCGCTGGGCTGAAATAAAAAACAAAAAAGTATTTTTTTCTACCAGCACTGAGTTACTGCTAATTCAATTTCAGTGGCTGCCAATCACTGATTTCTAGAGAGGCCCATGAAAGGCTACTTGTTTTGTTACCAAGCAGACAGAAAGCATTCTGGTAGTTGTTAAAGAGTTTCTAGGAAATGGCAGGAGAATTAGAAAACCCTATAGCAATACCAGGATGACTTCCATTTCTGTGCGTCTGTGCAGGGAGAGCCTGGTGACTCCGGTTGACTGTATGACCCCCTGGCATGCAGGGAGGGCCTGTTTGCTTCATAGCTGCGAACACAATTAACTGGTGGAATTTGATCTCACTTGTAAACCTAATGAGCTGGGCTGATATGGGGATGCCAGTAAATCCCATCAACTTCTCTGATAGTTACAAAAGAGCCACTTCTTCACCAGAATCAGTGCAGGTTACACAAGTGCTGTTTGCACCAGCATCCGAGCACCCTGCCCTGTGCAGCTCACACTGTTCCATCTTGGGATATTATGGAAATACCCATGATTACATTGTAGGGGGCAGCTGAGATTTCTGGGAGACAGAAAATAGACCCTCCATTAAAAATTAGAATTTTCGCCTTTGTGGGGAACTTTCTTAAGATGCATTGCAATGGAAGAAGACATTACAGGACCACTCAGAAAAACAATAATGTGATGTCCCCTTTCTAAAGGTCATTGGTGGCAAAGCCTACCATGAAGCCAGTGAAATTTTAATGCTTATGGCATTTACTTGTCACTGCAGGCCAGCAAATTCCAAAGATAAAACACATCAAAAGTCCCACTTGATGTCAAAATAAAAACCCACCAACACTAGCTTGTGACATGCTACAAAATGGCAAAGGGATCAGACCTGGTTTAGAGATTATTAAGGGGAGAGAGAATGAGAAAAGCCTGTGGAAATACCAAGAGTCTACCATTTTTTTGCATCTGTGGATGACAGCTTGGTGGCTCCAGGAGGTTGTGAGACCTGCAGCGCACGTCAGGAAGGACTTGCAGAACTCTTGGAAGATACCATTTATTATTCAGCTGGAAACACAGTTAACACCAGTGGGATTTGATCTCCCTCATAAATGTGAACAATTTTTACTTCAGCAGTCAAATGACCACTAGGGCTTCTTCATCCTGTGGGACTACAGAGTACAGTTTTAAGCAGTTTTATTAACTTTAGTTTAAATCACTTCCAGTACTGATCCCCCTAAAGATCAAAGCTGTTTCATCATTTATAACTGGCAGGCAGTAAAATCCTTACGTAAATCTGTAAGTCCTCTTGTTAAGTTTAACATTCATCACTTAACACCACTTAGCAGCCAACCAGGAGAGAGTGTGCCTGCCAGGCCCAGCCAGTCCCATCCGCAGCTTTGTAGCAAGGATCCAAGGCTTTGTCCAATATCTGCTCCTGCAAAAGACGCAGATGGGAGATGGCCCTTGGAGAGCACATCTCTGCTCCCCATTTCATCTATGCCCCCACGGTAACTGTGTCTGAATTCCTTAAGTTACTAGGAAATCTCAGAGAGCCGCGAAAAACATTTTGTGCCTAATGAGGCCTTCTTGGACCACAGTGTCATCAGACACTACCATGTCCTGCTAATGAGCTTCTCTCTGTGCAGTGTGGAGCTGCACTGAACTGAACTCTCCCCATAGGACGACACGCCGTGAACTGGCAGATTAAACTTTCCACTGGACCAGGGACAGTTGCAAGGCACTGGGATGGCATCCAACTTCAGCTAAGCGGAGTAGGGATTGAGAACATGAATTTATAACCAGCAACCATCAATGAGGCGTAGGGAGCCATGTGTACAGCATACACTTGGGGAAGAAGACTGGGGACTAGAGAAGAGTTGATTCCACCTAATGTAGGGCAGGCAGGACATGAAAAGATCATATCCATCCACTAGGAAACAATATGGGAAAATACAGAGGCAGGACCATCATACCTTTAAAAAAAAAAAAAAGGGCGGGGGGAAGGGGGCAGAAAAATAGATACATCCAACTAATATTTGAAAGCAATGCTTCCTCTCCTTGGGTTTAGAAAATACATCCTGTACAGCCAAGGATGATCGGAAGGAGATCCAGCAGCCCTAGGCAGGGGCCATAGTAGCAAGAGGGCAAATGACCCATCCCTAAGAGATGACAAGTCTGGAATGCAAACCATGATAGGGGGAGCAATGAAAGACAAGGATGTTTAGATAGTGTAGTAGCAGGAACTACATGAGATAACAAGAGAAAAAGTAGAAGATGGAGAGACGGATACCATCCAGAAGAAAACTGCAGCTACCCAACACAACAGTTTCTGTTCCCCTTTGACTAGTACAAGTACAGAGTCTCTGCTATGTGATGTGCCAAACCATTTCTTTGGTAAACACTTTTTCCTGAAGTTTCCTCCTCTTTTTATTTCTCCCTTTTCCCCTCCTTCCTCTCTCCCGCTCCCCCCACCCCCCCTCCAGGCAGAGATGTGTTTCTCTCAGCTGCTTCTGTGCCTGTGACTTTACTGCATGGGGGAAGTCAGTCCGGAAGGTCACCTCTTTCATCAAGTATTCTATTTGCATCCAAAATTGTATGTACATGAAAAATGTGGTCGTGTGTTGCACCTAGCTGCAGACGCAGATGAAATTCTGTGGAAAGCCTGATGCACACTAACCTTTGCAGATGGTGCAGCTATTGCTGAAAAATGGATTGCTTAATAAAGCATATCATCCGACATATTTGCTGCTTGGCTAGCCAAATAGAAGTTGTTTTTTGCACAAATTTCCTTGTCAAATTTGTCAATGTTCATGTCATTTTTGCTTTAGGTCACAGAGCAAGGTGCAAATTCTTGGCATCTTTACTAGTTGCAAGCCAATTTCGGCTATTTCTAACAATGAAGTGAATTTCTCTGAGGATAAGACACTCACTTTATGGGGAGGAAAGGAAAACAGCAGGAAGTGGCTAATTTTTTTTTCTGGGATTTTTGTTGTTGTTGCTTTCTCTCTTTTCTTTTTTCTTTCTTTCTGAGGGATAACATTTGCATTCATTTACAGACCATGTTAATTCATAGCAGAGAGAAAGAGACCTTTTAGCCTGTTAAATCATTTATTTTGTTTGACTATTTGGTGCAAGATGCACACAGATTTTTTGCATTGGTGCACAGAAAATGTATCCCTTTGTGCAGGAAAACTTGCAAGGGAAGAAAAGATCCATTCCTTTGGAATTCTCAGATGTGGAAAGCAAGGGACTGTCCCCTTCCAACTGTCTGCTAGAAGAGTCATTTTTTTAAGCCTCACAACCTCTTACACTAAAAGCCACATAATGTATCTGTTTTGTTTGTTTTTCTACCTGCTCTATATTCTTTGGCTCTGCTTACAGACACATGGTGTTCCCTACTCAGAAGCTCTGTTTTCAAGCCTATTCCCTTCCTCCTGGGTTTCAGACCTTTTTGCTACATGGTCCTTTCCCAGACATAGCCGCGGCAAGCAGCTCTACTCAGAAGCAAAAGTGAAGACTGCCATTACTGTGTTTGCTATGATAACAACCTCAGCTGGGGGGTGCTTTTAAAAATGCAGCATGCTCTTACTGCAGTGCCATGAGGAAACAGTACCAGTCCCAGGCCCGGTGGTGTAGTCCATCAAGAGGGCCACAGGGAACGTGAGCAGCTCAGGTAAGCAAATATGGTGCACGTGTGAAAGGGCTGGGGCTCCCTTCAAGCCCTTCCTCCACCTCATGGCATGGCCAAGTCAGTTCATAGGAAAGAGGGCACTTCTGGGCCTTGGTGGCCCCTCAGAAGACCAGACCCTACTCCTTCAGTGGTGCTGCATGCAGTGCTGGCAGCATGCACTTTGGGGTACAGAGCTCCACATCCAGCCTCCCACACTGACATGCCACAGTTTACCCAGCCCTCTACAAGGAGGGCTGCAATTTAGGTGTCAGGCATGGTATTTATTTTGCATTTCCCTTTTTGTTCAGTACCTCAGCAGATACAGTGTTTTCTATTTACTGGTAACAGATGCATTCCTCTCTGGGCTGTGCTATATTCCTGCAGCAATTACGTTTCTCTTTGGTGGATTCATTTCTTCCTGAATTCCCACCCCATGCAAAGTCCTTTATCAAGTATAACCTTTTCCAAAGATGCACCATTTGCCAAGTGCATCCTCCAAAGGAGGACTTTGCTGCAGGACACAGGCATTTGACATAATCCCATTTACCTCCCAAATAGGCTGCCCCTTCAGAAAGTACATTCTTCTGCAAGGAACATTTTGTTTACAAGGTTTATTTTGTTAGCAGGTGTATTCCCACTAGTAAGTTTTCCACTGCACCATTTTTTTTTAAAGGTCTTGTTTGGTAGCCAGATAGCCGAGACTGCCTGTGATAAAGCCAGCACAAGTGATTAATAGCAAAGTCTCTGCCATTTTATTATTAATAGCAGTGTGTTGACTCAATTAAATCCAGCCTGCTTTTTTTGGCAGGCCTTCGCAATTATACATATCATTATGGGCTGCAGCCCAAATGCATCCTGGGAGTAGACCAGAACTCCACATTAACTTTTTCTGGCTCTCTCTTTGCAGGTTGGCCACTGTAACATGTGGGCTATAACCAATCCGGGCTGCTTCGGGGATGGCAGAATAGAGAAAGAAGGACAAATGGCAGAGGTGAGGATCACACCTAGAAAGGGCATGCTCCCCCACAGCCATAAACAGCCTGGCAAGCACATTCTGGATCCACCCCTCCACACTGAACCCCATAAACACAGTGTACTGTGTCTGGACAGTACCTGTTACCGGCAGGGGTGATTTTCCAGCACGCTGAGGGGAGTGTTCAGTAATCCCTTCCAAAACAGACTTGCAAGCAGCTTGGCCTGGCTTGAAGAGGCACTGAACTGAGGTTCAAGCCTTTATTGTGAGACAGGCTCCAGCAACTTGTGTTTTGTGGTGGTGAGAGACTCATCCCCTAGTAAAGCTGGGATACCCCAACTCAAAGTACCCCACGGCACACTGTAGGCGTACTCGAGTGCTGGACACACTGCCCCTAACTTTTGAAACATCCCAACTAGTTGTGGGGCTAAGGCATAAGACTAGGACAGAGCCAAGTTAATTTCTCAGCACTGATATGGACTCCATGTGTCATTGCATACAAAGTCCTGGGGCATTTTCTGTAGCCTCACAACTCAAGAGATCCATGAGTCATTTAGATCACTTATTTGGGAGCACCAAGCTTGGGTGCCTACATGGTCAATGGGGAGATGCAGAGACAAGGGTAGGTTGCCTTACCTTGGGTTTTGAAGGAAGCCAGATTCTGGGGGGCCCTGGACAACTGGTGAAGTGAAGCACTTGTGGTTTCCTCACAGCCTTTTGTGACATCCCATCCGTAAAATGATGTCCTGTTAATCATGGGAGAAAGCTCTTTTTGGACATGAATCTCACTAGACTTGTATATACAGCACCTAGCACAGTGAGAGTCTGATCTAAGCTTTAGGCCTTGCCATCACTCAGGTAACAAATCATAGTCATGAAGTGCTGGGGGAACAACCAGGTCTGGCCCCTTGCAAAAGCAGCATATGTTGCCCAGCAGCACTGACCCATCATTGTCATTTGCAGACTGGGTGGGCTTCATCTTCCTGCAACCTGCTAACTAGAACTGGCAACTGCAGTTATATCCTCTAGCATGCATACGATCTAAAACACCTCTCATAATGACTGCTGGATTTTTCTTCCCGAGCCCACTGCTCTCTACAGCTGCAGATCTGGATTCTTCTTTTCAATGGAGCCTGGAAATGTCCCACCTTCCTGTAGGCATCCATGACACAACTCCTCTTCCTGCAGCATTAGAGGAGATCCTACCAGCCACAGGTGAAGCCCCACCAAAACCAGTAGATCCCATTTCCCATTACCTCAACACAGGGAGCTTTGCAGCTGAAGGCTCTTTCCAGCTTGTGCTACTTCATCTTCCAGAAGCCCATTAAGACAGGAGGGCACACTGTGCTTCCTATCCCAGCTTGGCCTGTCTCCATCCATGTCATCCATCTGGTTTATTTGCTGGCATCAGGCAATCCACAGCTGTGGGGCTCTTGCTAAACCAGGGTGGAAGAGTTTAAGCACTTGGCCTATAATCTCCTCCCGGTGCCTGCAATGCCTTTGTGGAAATAATTCTGCTGCTGGACAAGGGAGTGCAGAGGAGCTCTGCTGTCGATATTCCCCTGTAAAGCGCTCAGCAGTTGCAGAGAGGACTTCATTTGTACCCAGCTCTAGCCGTTGATGAAGCTGATAGCTGCAGAGTGGGACAGCAGCACTGAATATGGGTAACAGACCACGTGTGTCGCACAGATCTATAGATCTAAGAGATCTGTGGAGGTCTTCAAGGAAAGTTCTCATCAGTCTGTGCAGATGTTTAGCCCCTTTTGGCCGTCCCAGAGAAGGAACAGTGCAGTTGGCACCCACAACTGAGCTTTCCCTTCTGAAAGGGGAGGACGTATTGCTATTTCTACAGACCCAGATGGTGGGTGGCTTCCCACCATCACCGCCCTTGCTTCTTCCATCCCAGAGGGTGGATTTGCCAACCCAAGGCCAAGCTTTGGCAGGAAAGGTCTCCAAACTCTCGCCTCCATTTCTGAGGGTCAAAGCAGAGCTTGTGAAGAGTGAGTGCCTCCCTGAGGAACCTCAGCAACATGAGCAAATGCCACCTGTGACAACACTGAGTTCAATTACCCTCAATGTGTCTGGGAAAGACCCAGGGAGCTCTGGCAGCCAGGACAGGATGCACACATAGCAGTGGGGAAGAGGGGACCAGGAAGATTGATGGAGGTATTTGGGGGTTTTGTACAACCTGTGTTTCTTCCCAGACAAAAGAGGCTGCAGATCCATGGCTGTGGCTTACAGGAGTGCCTCTCCGAGCAGTATGCCTGCTTTGCCCATGCCTATAGCTCTAAGACAAACATACACAAGTCTGGTCAATAGTCTTCAGAAATCTGCTTAAAGAAGATGTACCCTTTGTGGACTAGGTGGACACAGCAGCCACATCCACACAATGACAGGACAATGCCACTTAGATTCTTAACATATTTTTAAACAAAGACATTTGTTCCATTTGTGTTTCAACAGGAATCTCATTTTAATTTTTAGATGTATGGCACTGACCATCTATGAAGCTGGGCAGAGGAAAAAGTCTTTTTTGCAGGATATTAGAAGCAATAGTCAATTCTCTTCCAAACATGTATGCTTTCCCCATTAAGATATAAACCAGACCCAGATTGACCCATGTCTCAAACATGGGAGAACAGGACTCAAACATCATTCTAGAGAACCCAGCCACACTCCAGCACCCAAAGTTTCATTATCTAGAGCAACATCACATCTCCTGCTCTGGACATGGGGCTACTGACTTTCAGTGTGATGTCAGCAGTTCCCTCACTTCCAGGCCTTTTTATTTTTAAGGGCAATGCCAGACATTCAGAGAAGTCAAAGTTCCCAAGCCCACTGGTAATAAACCAGAATACTTATTATTTCAGTAAGTCTGCCTTCCTCTGAGACTTCCCTTAACCCCAGGATGAGCGACCACCAGAGAGGAGATGATCAGACATTTGCAAGGGCTGTCTCTGTCGCCTGAGGACCAGTTAGTGGGAACCGAGCTGTTACTGCTTCTCTGTTATCAGTTACGGCAGGAGCTTCCTTGCCTTGTGGCTGAGGCTGCGTTGTACCAATGACTCACAGAACATAACTAAACCATGTAAAATGTCATCCTGTGTTTGCCATTAATAAGCTTTCAATTAATAAATTTCCAAGAATACCCCAAGCCTGAAACTCAGCGCTGTGCTGCCTATCAGAGCCAATCAGGGCGCTCTCAGAGTCAAGCCACAGTTAAGTAGTTTTGCTTTCCAGGAAAGATCACTCCTTGCTGCTGCAGTTGGAAAACCCTGACCCCAGCACTTACACAGACTGCACTGCTCCATGTGGGATAAGCCCTTCTGTGACTTAAAGGGTCCCAGGAAAGCTTTCAGAATAGGTGCAAACTTTTTATTTTTAAATATCACAAGACCTTATTCTGCTTACTTGCTGGTGTGAGTTACCTACTGATGTGCATGCTGTTGATCAGCTGTAAAAGCAGGAAGACAAGAACCAGAGCTGTGTTTAGGAGGGTCATAGTCAAAATCAAATGCATTCAAAATGACAGGTACTACTGTGATGCCAGCTAACACCAGATCTTCCACCATGTATGCAGTTTTTCAATACTCAATGTATACAAATGAACTTTTTTCCTGTTCTCAGCACAAGTACACAGGAAACCATGGGCAGATTTAGGCTTGCATCAGATACACATCAACCTTTCTGAAGGCAGATCTAAAACACATGAGGACATGGCCTAGGCCATGTGTATGCCCCTCACGCACATAAAGGCAAAGACAAGGAATGCAATGTCACCTACCCAGGCCCTGCACCCTCTGCTCCCTGCACACAGCTCACCTTACCTGGAGGAAAATATTCCTCTCTCTGGTATGCAGACAAAGCCACTCAGTATCCCCAAGGGCATCCTCTCTCACAGACACACAGAGCAAGGCATCTTCCTTATTTCTGCATCACTCATGCAACTCCTTCTCTGTGCCTACAGTCATACACAATCTCTTGCTGTTTGTACACATCTATGTCCACAACATACACACCCTCAGTAAGCAGGCATGCAGGCAGACGTGCTCACACACACACACCCCCCCACACACACACCACCCCCAGGAGGAGCTCCAGGTATTGAGAGGTAATCCTGCTGGCTCAGAGAGCCTAGTGAATGGAATAATTAATTTTCTGACGGGCATGAATATCACGCAAAAGCAGCCACCCGGATATGGTGGAACATTTCCAGCCAATATCCATGCAATCCGGATATTTGGATTCACCCATCCCCAGCTCCTGCTCTCAGCAGTGCTGATGGCAGCAAAGCTAAGCTTGCTGCGCTGATTGGGAAGGCCTCCCGGATGCGGCTGCCTGGCCTGGATGGTAGAAGACAGCTGAACTGCTGTGCATAGCCCTCTCCTCTTTACCACCAAAGACAGAGACCTCGCCAGCTCCCATCCCTCAACCCTCCACTCCCACATGAAATTAATTGTCCCCCAACACCCACTCCTCACTCTGGTCTCTGGAACAGGGGAGAGAATTGAACAAGCAGCATCAGTCTGCTCAAACTTGACAGTCCTCCCTGGTGGAGAATTAAGGGCAAGTCCCTGCTGCAGGGACACTAATTCTCTAGGCTACAAATTGAAATCTACCAGCCCCCAGTTTCCTTCCATCTCGACTTAGGTCAACTTGCTCTCCTCCATCTTACAAAGAGGGGTGAAAATGCTTGTGGAGAGCAACTACAGACCCTAACCCTAGGGGACAGAGGAAAAGGGAGCTTAGAAGGGGACAGAGGATGCTAGGCAGAATGGTATTCTTAGACAGCAGTTCAAATTGCACCCGAAACCAGAGGATTCCCAGTTACAGAGCTATGATGCTCCTAAAGACCAAGATATACAGCTATTTGCTTCTGTACAAATAATCAGCCAGTGTTGCTTTAGCATAATTGACCAGTCTAGGCAGAAACGGAAAGAATGAGCTTACCATGCTGGAGATCTGAGTCCCAATCCCAGCTCTGCCTTCAGCTTTTCATGTGATCAGGGACAAGTCATGTCTGTTCCACATCTGTAAGATTAACACAAAATACTTGGCTTGTCTGTTTTGCCTGTAAGCTCCTCAGATCACAGTCTCATCAAGAACTCTGGTTAAGAGCTAGACCAAGACAGCACTGGTGGTCTTGTAATAAAAGGATCCCTTGCTGCTGTAGCAAAAGCACGGGCATGTGTGGCTAGAGACTCACACATGTGGTCATTTGCACATTGCCCAAGATGCACATGTGTATCTATGCTCCTTGCATGGTGCCACGTGTGTCACATCAGCAGTCTCTGCACACATCCCACCTCTTAAGTGCTTCTATCTTGGAATTCACATCGGGGAGAAAATACCTGGCACAACTCTTTACCGAAGACCTGAGACCAGGAACTTAACTGTATACTTTTAGAGGGGAATTTGCAGAGGATTTTGGCAAGAGGTCAAATCTGAGCCGAACTTCAATGTGATAAAGTCAACTTTCCATTGTGTAGGTTGGGTTCTATCAACCTTCCATTCTGATCCTTCCTGGTACGCTTGGATTTTTGAATTTTTTTCAGCCACAGTCGTGATGCTTAGAAATAGTGCCTGGCTCTTATTGGGAACTGGCAACTTTAACACTGCTTTGTCTGTATGAGAAATTTCTTAATCTTCTTCTCTTTTTCTCTAAGAGAAGCTAGGAAAAGAACTCAGGGGAAATATCTTACTGTAAAATTGATGCTTTCAAGTAAAAGCAGAGTCATGAAATGAAAAGCTAAAGGTCCTTAGTCATGCTGAACTTACTTTTTCAGCTCCTGGGGTTGCTTCCCATCCACAAGAGCTCAGTATGTCGCTATTTATATTTGCTAATAGGTCCTACAAAAGAGAGAAAGGATTGTTGTATAAGTCATTGCCCCAGTCCAGAGTACATTGGGAAATTCCCACGGATATACACAATACAGAAGCAAACAAAGACATCCAAATATCTGCCTAGTAAAAGATACATCTAGCTTTTCAAAGAGTGACATACCAATGTGATGAGGAATTAGTCAAAACCCTGGATTAGATCTGGGTTCAAACTCCACTCTCCTAACGTGACTTCCCAGCCTTGCATGGATGGGCTGAGGCTGCTCTGCCCGAGACCCTGGGATTAAAAAAACCAAAACCACACACCACAGGTGGAGTTTTCAAGACTACCAAGAGGGCTTAGGAGTGCAAGTCAGAGAGATGTGTGCTCCTAAGTCCCTCCACTGCTTTGGAAGTCTTCCAGCCCTAGGACTTAAATAAAAAACAGAGGATATATGAGGCTGCTAGGCCAATGAAGCTTAATTTTTTTCTATCTCCTGTTTATTCTTTGGTTTTACTGTAGAGTATTGATTTCACATTCCTGCATCTTTCAGATATGCATATACACAAGCACATACATTTCATATATAGGCAAATGTATACAGACAGACCTAGGCATGGGAGCATGCTCATATGTGTAAAGCAACTGGGTATTTACAAGCTGTTTCTAAGGTTATAATATACATTGCTATTATGAACTGCTTCATTAACCTGTCAGATTGTTTTCTCTCTTTCACCCCTCTTCCATGTTACTCTGTGTTTTGAAAGTGCAGTGCGTGTATGTGTCCAGCGTATTATTTCAGACAGCGCAGACACACAGACACACATGGACACACACCCAGAAACTAATATAGTTTCATTGCTGCCTCCCCAGGAGCTTGGCTCTGGTCTACCCTCTGGACTTCGCTAGCCATGGAGATGCCTCACACAGTCATTTATCACCCAGCCCCTGGCCAGTGGCACCGGGGTCCCGGCATCGCTTCCCCAGGCAGCCTGGCTGCTGCGCCGGAGGAGGGGCCTGGCTGCAGCCTGTTTGCAGTTTGGAAGCACTGCTGATGGGCTAGTCCCCAATAAACCCCCCAAAGTGCTGATGTGCTGAAAGCAGCTGACACTGATGGATCTGCTCTCATCTTGCCTTTCAGTCCTGCTGCAAGAGAAGAGAGAGAGGAAGAGAAACAAAGGCAGAGATTAACTCTTTTGTCACAGAGCTCTGCAGTTTTACAAGGCAAGATAAAGCTGCTGTCCAGGTTGGGTGCAGATGGGACCAGCTCAGCACAGTGTGTCTGATTCTCTATGGAGTCCAATCCAGGAGAAAAAAAAAAGCCTGAACTGCACAGTGATTTACTGACAGGGCCAGTGCTGCCTAACCGAGCCTTGTAACTTTCCTTGCAGTTGCAACCACAGCCAGGGAGGCTGGCAGGGATGTCTGGACATGGTCCTGAGCAACTGGCTCTGGGTGGCCCTGCTTGAGCAGGTGGGGTTGGACAAGACAACCTCCAGAGGTCCCTTCCCACCTCAGCCATTCTGCGATTCTGTGATATTCCCAGACCCGCACACCAGCCGTTAAAGCAAGAACACTGCTTGCACCCACACTGCTTTAAGCACAGCACACCGTAGGTACACCCAGACAAATCCACCCAGTCGGATTAACACACACAAGTGCAGACCCTTGAGGCATGACACACGCTGCTCAGCCAGCAAGGCACACTCCTGTGGATGCAGGCTCAGTAAACATGGACACCCAAGTAGATTCATACATTCCTTTGTATGAAATCATGAAGCGGATTTTGCATGTCCGTGATGCCAGGCATCACACTCCCCAAATCAGGTCTCAAGCTGCCACTTGTGATACCCCTTCACAACAGCCAGTCAGAATGTTTTAATATAATTTCATTTAATACACTAAGTTTTACCAAAATTGAGCTATTTGGGGTGCTGGATCCATTTGGATCAAGTTTTTCCTGAGAATATTGCAGTTCCAAGGGGCTCAGATATGAAGCCCCAGACTGCATTTTTATGTCATTCATCCATACAAGAAGTGTTTGGAAGGTTTCCCTCTTCTCTCACTGTGCTAGAAAAAAACTTCAGCAGCTGCCAAGGAGCAGCTCCTCTTTACAAAGGTCTAACAGTGTATCCGCACGAATGTGGCTTTTCCCCACACAGTCACAGACAGAGTTCAATGTAAATACAGCTAGAGGTACACTCTGGCTCTTTCAGTGCCTTTGCACAGCTGTATCTAGGACTGACAAATGTCACAGGTACAACAGGACCCCAAATCCTCACATGCCCCAGCCGTAGGACCAAATGCCCTCAGAAAGGCAGACTGCGTTACATTAAGCCTTAGCACACAAGCAGATACCTGCATTAAAACTATTAGCAAAAGAGAAACAATAACATTAGTGCTAACTGTTATTAATAAAAATGTTCTTCTACCCATGGAAAACCTAATTTCAGTTTTAACTTTGATTTTCATTGATTTGGAGAAAGGAGGAGGGATACTTTTTCTAAGTTCTTCTCAAAAAAATCCCAAATCTAAATCCATGTTGAAAATGTGATCATTTTCCCGTTTCAACAGAAACATCCAAATAGCATCTTTTTTAAAAAAGTTCAGATTTTTAAATCAAGAAAAAGTCACTAAAAAGCCGTTTTCCCATTGGGGAACACTGCCAAGCTGTAATGCTGCACAGCTCTAATTCTTGCCTGGATTTTTCAAGCCTTGTTTGTCCTGCATTTGTGTTGCACAGTTCACAAGTATTCCCAGCAGCTTCAGGCAAACCAGTCACTGGGTAAAGGACAAATTAGCATGAATAAAGGGGGCAGGAGCCAGCCCCGGCTGAACACTAGGGATGTTTTGGGGACTGTCAGGACTGGGGCCACGTAGCGCCAAGCCCCGTGCAGCTTTACAAACACACAGAAAGCACCTGTCAGATCTGCAATCCATCCATCATAAAGCGCATCACTACAGACAAGTACATTACACTTGGGCATGGACACACTCCAAAACACAGACACGTCACCACAGCGAAAACTCCTGCTCTCACATACACTTCACTGAACATGCAATCCTTCCTGAAACGCAAACAAGATCTCCAAGCCAACAAACAGAAAGTGGAGGACTGGGGTGAAGAGTCTTGAGATTTTAATTTTTTTTTTTAATTCCTAGAGAAAAAAGGGCCTTTTTAATTTTTTTTTTTTTAAAGGCAGTATTTCCTGAGGAAATCTCGGCATGGTATTTGCCGCATCTTTTCTGGTTTTGTCTATTGCCCCACATTTCCTTTTAATTAAAAACTCTAAAAGCTAAATCAGACTCCCAGATTCTAAAAGGGGCTTGCAGAATACTGCTCCTGTCTAGATGATGATTTAAAATGAAACCTGAAGTAGAGGGTCTGTTCTAAAGCCTGAATACAACTTTGAAATTTCAAAGTTTCCAACCACACACAAATAACAAAAAATCGTGTCACCATGTCAAATGCAGACAGTCTAGGAAACAAGCCCACCAAGGAATTATCGATCATCTCTTCACATGTCCTTAATAAAATCTTGGTCTAAAAATCTATCCACAATGTGCCGTCTGACACACACTGAGATGAAATATGGTCTGTGCTCTTGGCATCTAACACTCTGATGAACCATTTGTGAAATCTCTGCAGAATTTCACATTCTCGGTAGCATACTTTTCTAGGGGAGTGATTTTCAACTTTAATTTTATCTATGGGCTTTTAAAAAAAATTTAAAAAAAAGATCAGTCTCTGAAGGGCTTCAAAAACAATCTGTAGATTGTTGTACAGCTGGTTTGAACTTGCCTTTCTCTGTAACTTTTGCAGACTCACTTAGGAACGGCCCAAGGTCACCAGGGGGTCCTGTGGACCCTGAAACCAGTATTTGCTGCTGTAAGGAAGCGCTACATGGACTGTTTGAATTGCAGTCGTGGAGGTTTCCAGTGCCAGGGTTAGCTAGCCCCTGGCTGTAAACACCTCTGAACAAAAACCTGTCTCCCTCTCCATCTCAGAGCGCTGACAGCACTGAGAGGTGCTTAAGCAGGACACTTGAGCAAGCGCCTGCCTTCAAGCACCTGAGGAGTGCTGGTGGTGCGGTGAATTCCTCATGTGCTGCAGGTCGGACATGTGCGTAAGCTGTGGAGAAGTGGAGCCCTGACCGCAAGCGCTGCCCAGCCGCCGGAGCCCTGCGCCCGGACAGAAGAGGACTTAGCTCCCCGGCCCATGCACCCACCTCAGTGCCCTCCACCCCCAGCGAGACCACAAGGGCCCATTTATTCTAAGATATGAAATTTGTGTTGTTTCTTTATTGTGCTTTAATGAAACCCTGTTTATTCTAAGCTTTTAATTCTTTCCATCTATTATGTTTAGACAACTCATTAACAATCATTTGTTATCATTAGACTTCAATTTTAAGCTCCTTTTCCCAGAGGAGGCAACACAGTGCTTTAAAACATATTTGCATCATAAACAATTTCAGGGCCCTGTGTGCCATCTATTACCCTGGCCTTTCCTCGCTTCTTACCAGCCCTTCTGCTTACCCGGGCAGGAAGGTGCTGAAAGAGCCTTGCTGAGATAGATTTTAGCCGGGTCCAGGGTAATGCGGGTTTCCCCCAGACCTGGAGCCACAGAGAGTTCTGCAGCAGGACAGCAGCCTGGTGCATTAATAGCAAACTCTTGAAATCCCAGCTTGTGTAATGGTGAGCTGCTCTTTCCACTGGGATTAATGACTACATGCTGCAGCCGAATTCATTAGGGCCTGTTAAAGATAGCATGCTAGCCTGGGATAATGCGTGGGCCTCATTCTGCTCATTTATGGTTGTTCAGCTCCACTGGATTTAGTGAAGTCATTCCTGATTTGCAGCAGGGTCCCTCGTGTGCATGCTAGATAAGCACTACGTCACACTTTGCATTCATTGACAGCTCCCAGCGGGCAAAAATCTGATCCCTGTTATGTCGTGTAAATCCAGATCAACATTCACTGAGGCTGCAAGGCATCCCTTGGATATGAAGTGGCATCAGCATGCATGGAGTGTGGCCTGCATGATGAAACTTGCTCTGGTAGAAGGAAGGTCCCTTAAGTTATATGGAAAGCAGGAAAAGAGTTGCCTTTCCCCTGCCCTTTTTTCTAATTTTTGCTTGGTGCTGTATTTATTGTATGCTCCTCATCACCAACCCTGACCAATAAAATGCAGGAGAAAAAAAAAGAAATCACTAACCTGGAATGTTTTAAGGTATGTTTTGGTCTCCAGAAATCTCATTCTAAATTATGCTCGAAAAATGTTGGATGTGCCAACCACGTCCACTCTTTCCCACATCCTGGTGAGGAATCCAATGACACATCTGTTTAGAAGAAGTTTATATCTTATTAGTACCATTGCTAGATCATCGCTGTCAGTGCCAAGTATTGTGCTGGTGCTAATGCACTGTCATTGTTGTCTTGATACCCTGGGATTTGGCTTTTAAAGCTCATCTGGTGGTGCTACCCCATGTCCAGTAACATGACAGAATGCACATTTTGGAGCTATTGTGTTTCACTATGGCCCCTGCACTCTTGAATGGCAGTCCAAAAGAAAATCTCTGCCCTAAGGCCCTGGTTCTGCATAGCTCTAAGCTTGTGCTCAACTTTAAAGACTTGGATGCCATTCACAGGGCCTTTCACTTGTCCAAAAGCCCCTTCACACCACCAAGTGCAAAGGAGGTGCTGCACACAGTCAAATTTTGCTGGCTAGAGTACACACACAGGGGAATAGCAGGCTGGACCACGATGCCTATTACAGCTTTCCATGTGGATGCGTGTGGCATAGAGAAGATGAAAAAATTCCATACGTAATTTTGTGGACTGTTCATGGAGCTTTTACATCTCTGATGAACTCTACAGCCTGTGCTAGAGATAATGATGATCCCAGCTGCAAGGCTCCACCCTGCATGCTAAGTAAATTCCTGTAATTTTCTATCCTTCCTATTGTTATTCTGATCCAATTAAAGTCATTGCAGTTAAGTGAAAAGTCATGATTGGCTAATTGGATTTGGTAAGGCAGAACACCCATCAGGGGCCAGCTTTAATTTAGGTTTCCTTAAATTTTCTAAAGCCACTGGCAGGCTAGAAGAGGGAAGCTCCATCCTTGGTTAGCTCCAGCTCAGAGAAAAGGGATTAGATAGTTGCTGAGTGAGCTCCCTGCTGCCTCGTGTCCATGGAGCTTTCCAATTCCAATGCCTGCGTCAGAGTCTTTCTTTTTTTGGAATCTGCCTGCTGCAATGGTCCTTCACATATTTCCCACATACCCCTTCTAAGCCTCTTGTCAATCTGGTCCTGCACCATTCACCATCTCTCCTGCTTTCTCCAAATATCAGTGCAGCCTCCTCCCCAAAAACAAGGTCTCCCATGTTTTTAAGAGGTACTTCTGTGCAAGTCATGTTCATGACTGGACCTGCACTCCTGGATGTGGGACGCAACTCAAACTCTTCTGAAGTCAAGTGGAAGTGTTACCATGATGGTTGAAGAGGTTCAGCAAATGGAGAGCTCTAAACACTTCTCCAAACGCCAACCGGCCAACTCCTTCCAAGTGCCCTAGATGCAAACCCCTGGTGCTCCAATCATGCAGTGAGGTGAATACAATAAAAGATCAGTTTCCATGTGTATTTGGAAGCGACCAGAAGCCTATCTGTGACATTTCCAACATAAGCCATTGAAAAAAGGTGTGCTATATCTGCTAAAACCAGAAGGTTCACTGAAAGTCATTAAAATACTTCATAATATCATAGATCCTGAGTACCTTCTGAATTTTAAGCTTCTAATAAGTTCTCAGGCTATTTATTCTGATTTAATGCCCACCTTGGGCATAGAAACATTGAAAAAATAACAAACTGAAAGGACAGCCGACATTGTCATATGTGCACCTGATTCTAAGAGCTGGGAGTTTCAGAAACTCAGTGGTTTTCATGAAACATACAATAAAAATAGAATAGAGGCACAATAAGCCACTTGCGTAAGAACAGTAACAATCAAGAAATGTATCCTAACAAACATTAACAAAAGTAAACAATAGTTGAGATGGAATCTAAATTGCCAGTTTCAGGACACTTTCAAAATACCTTTATGTTTTCTGGTTTGGTGCCTGCCCCCCTCTCCCCCCTTTTGAAAAAAAAAAAAAAAGATCATGCCTGAGCGTTTAGAAAATCCCAGGTATTTCCAATCTTGCACCCAAAACACAAGACTTTCAAGATCACTGGGCATGCTACTAAGAGATAAGGAGGATCAGCCAGAGAAACAGATCCCTTCTCTCCTACCTGTTGCATTTTTTTTTAGTGAAATAATTATTTTTACTTTGTTTGACAACTGTGGTGGAAATATGCTCCCTTTCCCACTACTTCTAACCCCCCTGGGGATTTTTCAAAGCTCATTTCAGCTGAGTCCTTTTTTGCCAGCGTGGCCCTTTCACCCAAGGATGTTGCTACCGAAAAATCTTTTATCATCATCACTGCTCTTACACAAATGTCTAACACATGCTTCCTTCCCTATGGTCTTGTCAGTATTGGACCACAAGCCAGAAATTGCCAGGACCCAAGTTACCAGCTCCTCCTGATCTTGGCATTGACTGCCTTTCAGAATCTGGCCCCTGAGGCTTCACAGTTGGCTCTTGAAAAGAAAAAGGGCCCCTCCTTAAAATCACAGTCCGTGCAAGTTTGTGTCTTCCATGAAAATTAACATGCTGGACAGCAGATGGGACAAACACATGCTAGAGGCCAGATCCTTATGTTGGTTACACCAGCATCATCTGCAAATTTGAGGGAACAAGGGCAAACAATGGAACTAGAGCAATTTACATGAGCAGTGGGTCTGCCCTCCTGCTGACTAACAGTAACAGTTTGGATTTTCAGGCAGGGAGAGAGAGAGAGAGAAATACCTTTATCCAAAATTCCAGCTCACTACAAAGTCTTCCTAAGAGGACGCGTGCTGTGATATTTCATATCTGATTCAGATGCTTTAAAAAAAAACCCAAAAAACAAACAAACCCACAGAAAAAACCCCAAACAAACAAAACCACACACACACACCACCAAAAAAAAAACCAAACCCAAACAAACAAACACCAAAACCAAACCAAAACCCAAACCCAACAACACACCACTTTGCCAAGCAACAGGCTCCACAACCACTTCTAGAGAGCCACACTGCCCCTAGGGATACAAAGGTGACTTAATTTTCCCCTCTCTGCTCCAAGTGTCTGATTTACACCTCCTAAAAATACTTATTTATGGTGAAAATAATCATGGTGCAGTCTCATGGAAGTTTCTGGCAGCATCCTGCAACAGAGCACCTGCCCGCGGTGGTCAGACAGTACACAGAAGAAGGATACATGACACTTTGCAAATGGAGCGCTTCCTCCTTGGAAAGCCTTGACCTCTTTCAACGGAAGACCCAGATCCTGAACCAATTTCCTCGCCCCTGCCCAACTCTCACCTTGATTCTTGGCCTCATTGATTTGAGGATACTCATTCCCTCTCACCATTTCTTTTTGATAGTTTTTGTCTGGCCACTCTGGAGGCCAGAAGGGCCATGCAACTTTGTGGTTCTACCTTTTCTCCTCAAGTCTTCACACATCCTTCTCTTCAGGATACAATGTCTGCAGTTCCTTCCACTCAAATTACATGTAAACACTGTCCATTTATTCTTTTGCACTTTTCAAAGGGAATTGGCACTTAACTTCCCCAGGACGCTGTGAAAATTCCAGCTGGACACTAGGAGCAGCAGGGATTATCTGCCTGGATAGTCAGACCTGAGAGACACTCTTGGATTTCAGACAACAGTGAATTCAGAGTAAGCACCTTCGCTTTTGGATCCTCCAGCAACTGTAGCACAAAGATTTCTGTGCTCCCAGGTCAAACGTGTCTCCTTCATGGACAGGCTCTCTGGACACATCTGGCACGTTATCAACTTAATTTCCATTGAGCTTGATCCAATGTTCATCAAAGTCAATAGTGACATTTCCTGGGTCATGCCAGAGGTCCAGTAATGCTCCATACCTTCCCATATGTAATCATTTAATTACCTCCCACTAATTACCTCTGCAGGGAGCTTTAGGATGTTCAGTCTGCAACACCTCTTTCTGATGCTCCCTGAATCGAGCCTTTGCCCAGGAGAAGAGGACTGGCCTGACCTGTGTTATAAGAAGGGTTCTGGCAGGCCCCTCATTGACCCATAAGAGGCTCAACAGCAAGCAAGGGGGAAATATATTTATTATTACTTCTCTTGATCAGGATCTATTTCCTGAAGACTCTTTGGAGCAGAAAACTCTGGTCACATCTATGCATACATACATGCATGTCTGTACGTATGTCCAAAGACAACCGACCCCAAAGGTCAAAGAGGACTGCTACTCTAAAAAACAATAAAGTGCTCAGCTCAACTTCAAGGAAGAGGCAAAAGCAAATGATCAGAGAGAGTGAGAAAGCAAGAGAGACTGAGATAAAGAGAAAAAACCAAGGGGAAGATGATTTTTCTATCAACAAAACAGCAGGGACGAATTCTAGTTCATCTCATCGAAAACGTCTCCTTCGTGTGCAAACACCGCCTGGAGCCAGCACTAATCTCCCAGATTAAAGCCTTTTAATAGCAATTAGTCCTCTCTGCACTAACCCACTGGACACTCCACTGCATATTTGGGAAAGGGGGGAGGCTGGAGGGAGTGTCACCAACAGTTTAACTCATAAGTGCCCTGATGTGTCAAAATGCCTGTCTTACACACGCACATTTGTGCATAGGCCAGGACATCGTGGCAGTGAAACGTGTTTGGACTGAAGCAGAGAATGGGACCACAACAGCTAGATCTGCTCGTTGCATGTGCAAATACTCAGGTGAGTTGGATCAAGCGAGGCGGAATTTCAGAATGGCACTGTGACAAGCCAGAAGCGTTAGCCAGGTACAGTCAGAAGCACTGACCTACCACCAGCTCCAAGGGCTATCCCAGCTGGCAACAAGAGACAGCCACGGGCAACAAGATGTCCTTAGAGCTACCTTCATGCTACCAGCCTGCTGAAGCAGCCTTGGTACTGCTCCTCCCTAAGACACCTTCCACCGTCCCTGGAGAAAAGGAGGAGGAAAGATTTTTTTTTAATTGTTTTTGGTTGGTTCATCTCTGTATCCCATCCAAGGCCTTGTGTGACCTCTCTGTGAGTGTTTACAGGAAACATGAGTTGGTGCCCCATCTGGGTCTGGCAGAGGGAGCAGCTCCCACCTCCTGCACGGGGTGGGAGGGAGTCAGATCACTACACCAAGAAACCCACGTCCTACAGAAAAGGACCTCAGATTGCATACCAGCCCCCATTAATAAACTGAGCAGCTTGGCTGAAATGGCTGAGAGAGGGAAGAGGAAAGCAGAGGACACTGCTGTGAAACAGCCAGTCTCTGCACAGAGACTCTGAACTTCCCCAATGACAAGCCAAGCAGAATTTCTTGGAAGAAGCCACATCAGCTGCCCTTTGAGCTATTAGACCACACAAACAGGACAGAGAAAAACCTTCCATGAGGTGACTGTAGGGAGGGGAGGGAAAACTACCCTGAGCCATTATTATCCTCTCCCCCACGAGCAGTGGGAGCTGCCAGAACCCCTGCACAACCCTGTGGTACCCCCCACCCTCTAACACACATACACACACAACATCCATAGGGGTAGTGCAATTACTATTCAGGCTGGGGGCTGAAGATAGTCTCCTGGCCCTTCTTCTAATGTAAGGTTATTGTAATTGATATGAAGGTAATTGATAATGTGTTACGGTGAATAATGTCTTCAATTTTCTGCTAAATCCCATTTTTGTAGCCATCTGGGCTCCTCCAACTGCCCCCCTGGGACGCAGAGTAATAGATAGTAATTATTCTCAAGTCATTTACTTTTTCAAAGTGTTTAGTGCTTATCTGTTTTACAATTAAAATGGAAACGACCCTGATTCACTTCCTTTCTTTTTTATTTAAATAGCATTCACACACACACACACTCTCCTACACGCACTGGAGCCTGGAGGGTGTGTGCCTGTATGTGTGAGTGCATGTGTGCATGCATATTATTGTCATACAGAAAAATACAGGACAGAGGTATGTAGTTCATCATGCACCTTCACTCCGAGGCGCTGTGAGAGTACAATCACACAACACTAAGAAATACAAATTGTGTTCCTTCCCCCTGTTTGTCCCCATAGTGACGCTCAGAGTGAATGCCTCAAAACACCCCACAGAAACACCCCTGGGGAGGGATGAATCCAGCGCACAACTTAACAATGCAACACCTCACAACATACCCCAGAAACACACTGCCAAATACATTTACCTGACCTATGCCTGGGGACCATACATTTCCACAGGATCAGCTGCTGAACTAGAAAACAACTGTGAGTGCATCAAAGTGATAATGTTTTACCCCAATACTGGTAATCTGTATAATGATAAACCTGCAAGTTGTAACAACATGGACACAGTTACACCTAGAAGAATACAGTTAGGCATATAAATGCAGAGACCCATATTCATATACAGTAGATGCCAGAATATACATGTAAATAAACTAATGCAAACAATTAAATGCACCACCAATGAAAACCATACTTTGCGCAGCAGCTAAATCTATTTCAATATATGATCCAAACCTCCCTGGCATTAGCAGAACCCCTTCTGTTTCTGCCTCAGTTTGTGGTATGCCAGGTGAGATGTAAATGAGCATATCCACAATGTTCATGGGGAGCCACCATGCTGGATTTAAGGATTACTGTAACAGTCGTAGCCTAAGCCTTGGTAACCAATGCACAGGAACATCTGCAGCTGCAAACTACCTCAGTGAAACTCTGGCAAGGAGGGCTAATAGGAAAATGGTCCGGGAACTTTCCTGGGGCCAATATCTGGGTGAGAAAATCCAACTCATTTGAAGCTGAGCTCCAACATGCAGAAATAAACCCAGGAGAAATGCTGCTGTTTCTATGATGGTTTGAGAAGGAACCTGAACTAGGGACTGTGTCAGACCCAGGCAAGTGCATGGCTCGTAGGACTTCAGAATGAGACTCTACAAGTAATCGTCAGAGTCTGTGCTCTGCCACACTCTCCCATCACCATCTCCATTGCCAGCCTGCAGGCTGCTCTGACTGCAGCAAAAATTACCTGGTATCTTAAAGTTTCTGCCTTTGCCCCAGAGCCCTAAAAAGACATGTTCAGGCAGGTACAGGCTGGTGTTGAAACAGAGGGAAGTGAAAATCGTGAGGATCCTGGGACAACCCAGGCTGCAAGCACTCATACAGAACTCAAAGAGCAAGCCTTTTAAAGATGACTGCTCACGTCCCGTCATGATTCAGACCAAATGAGTGGCTGGCATCTGAAAGAGCCCAGACTTCTACATCTCAAGACAGACTCAAAATTTAGGCAACTATTTTGGGAAAACATTTATGGTACTGAATTCAGATTATAAACCAGATCTTCCCAGACCAGACACACACCCATACCCTTGGGGCTCAAATCCTCCCTGAAGACAGGACAGGAGGAACCAGGAGCTCCATCCCACTCTTTTGCTTCCCAGCTAGAGCAGTTGCTAACAGAGGCTGATACTTCCCCAGAGCAAAGTGGAGGAGAGACACTGCCTCCCTGGGATGGGTACCCTACACACTATTCCATCTACAAAAGCCAGGATACAGAGACATTGTCTATTTCAGCAGATGGATGAGTCAATCTTGTGTAATTAATTTAATTCTGTATATATATTTTTTTTTTGCCTGCCCAAACAATCAGATGACAGGTTCTACAACCAGCCCCATGACCTATGTCAGCACTGCCCCAGCAGGGATATGGCCAAGGCCCTCCTCCCTTCTCCCAGTAAGCCACTGGTGTGCTGCTGTCCTTTGCTACCAGGCAAGGGTGGCCCAGGGCTTTGAGCAGGAAGATCCTGTTGTTCTTTTGTTTGAGTTTGTAACTGTTTGGGGCTGTTCAGTTGGGTTTTTTTTCCCCTCTTCCCTCTCTCTCTCTCTGTTTCCTTTTTAATTCTTTTTAATGACTTTCCCTGATGCAATCGGCAGAGGACCGCGCAGAGACTGCTTCCCCCCGCTGAGAGGGAAACAAGACTGAGGGAAAAGGGCACCAAGGGAACTGTTCACATCCTCTATTCATCTCTGCCAGCCCTGTTCCCTGGTGACTAGCCCCACGCAGGCTGGCTGTGTGGAGCTAGCATGGAACGAAGCAGAACCTTAGCCAGGAAAATCTCAGCTGGCACCATGGGGTCTGGCTGTGTCAGGCATGTCAAAGACAGATGGGGTGTCTTGACCATGAGTATGACCCATTTGGTCCTACCACAGGGGCAGCAGCGTGGGCTGAGAAAGGGGAAAACAGATTGTGGTTCGCATGAGTCCAGCCGAAGACCCCTAGACTGGGAGAGCTGCTGGAGCCCACAGCTCAGCTGTTAGGGAACACGCATGAGCACTGTGGCTTGGGAAACCTGCAGCTGGGAAGCCAAGGAGCTTGGCAGAAGCAAGCTTAAGACTCCTACAGTACTCACAAACTCCCTAGTCCAGGTGCTCCCAGGCAATGCCATTCATTGTTCCAGCAGCTCCCCCAGCTCCAGCCTAGGAATGAGCTTGGAAGAAGCCAGATGGCTCTTCCTAGTTCTGCTCCCTGGTACTTGGCTGCGTATACATCAGGGAGCAGGGTGACTAGCTGGGCAGGCAGGAGTGCAAGGTGGAAGCGCTTTGCAAGGAAGCAAAGTTTGCTCCAGGTGGTTGCATTTGGTGAAGACCAACCCCCTCTCCCACAGGCTCCACCTCAGCCAGTTGCAGGGAGTGCCTCACCTTGGCAAACAGCCCCCATGCTGCACTGCACGCAGGACAGCTCTGGAAAAGCAGCTGCTGCCATAGCGGGCTCTCCTGATTGCCAGGCTGCTGCTAACGAGCCATGCACATGCCAGGGTTGCGGGGGGAAAGGGCGGGGGGGAGAGCTCCGAGGTGCCAGTGGCATGGGCTGGAACAGAGGAGCTGGTGCCTGGTGAAAAAGCCATGTGCTTACTGCACTGCCTCTCTGCAGGGGCCACCTGTCCCAAAGGATCCTTCCCCTAGGAGATGCCAGTTTAATCCTTAGGTTTTTCCAGCACCAGAGAGTAGCTGTGGTCTCTGTTGCACTGTGTAATAGTTGTTTGATAATCAATCATCTTCCAACCGGGAAATGTCAAAGCATTTTGCATCAAATAGCTAGCTAGCTTTGCTTTCTGTTGGGGGGATACATAGCATGTGCTATGTGTTTTCATTGATACTGCAGGTTTGCCACTGTGAAAAAGGAAAAACCTCAATGTACAAATTCCTTTGAAGTTCCCACTGCCCTGTCAGCTTCCAGGCAGATGAGAAGAACGGAGAGAAATGCATAGATGTAGGCTAGGAAAAAGCAATACAATGGCCCAGGTACTTCCCTGTTGAGGCAAATACATCCAGACCATCCTTGGCTGATGTACATTCTGAAACACCTCCAGCCAAGATCTCAGCAGCTACATGGTAGTCTCTGCTGGTGCTTCTGTGTTCCATGAGTTAGCAAGGGCTTTGGCTACACAGTCTCCCTCCATTCTAGGGATACCTGTTTCTTTCTGCTGTTAGCAGGTGGGCACAGAAAAGGGTTGTTCACCTGCATCTTGATATCATTCATTTATACACTGAGAAACTGAGCATTTTACACCCATAGTCATCTTCTCTACTTTCCCAGAAAGCAGTTCTTTAACCTTTCCTCACAGGCCCTGGTTTCCAGCTCTGTTTCCTCCTTGGTCTTCTCTATGGACACTCTCCCACAGATCAACATAGCCATGGAACTACAGCCTTCAGCACTAGGCAAGACTCCACTGCAGTATGCCAGAGAGGTGCAGGAACCTCTTGTGTCTCAGCAGTGACTCTGGCATTGATGTACTCCAGACCCAAACATTTCCTTACTGCAAGAGTGCAACATTACTGACTCACACTCCATTTGAGATCTGCCCTCCCTCCCTCCCAGCGCCTCCCAGGCAGTGCACCAGTTGCTCCATTCCTTAGTCACACAGAGTCTTTGCATCTACTGAATATTACTTCCCTAATTTTAGATTATTTCTCCAGCATATCAAGCTATTTTGAGTTACAACCCTGTCCTCCAATGGACTTGCAACCTACTTCCAGTTTACTACCTCCCACAGATTATCCCTGGTTGATTTCCATTTTATTATCAAACTCACTAATACAAATATTGATCAGAAATAGGCTCAGACCAACCCCCTGCAAAAATTCCTCCCTTTTCAAGGAATAATCTCACAGATAGCATGAGTAAGAATCTGACCTGTATTGGGGCCTGATCCAACCACATCCTGAATGGAGGTATTATAAGGCGGGCAGGGGCTAGAAATCAGCTCTGAAAAATCAGAATAGAGACTCAGCCAAGGATGACTGATAGTTGGAAACTGGTCTTCAGCTCAAGCTGGGGTAAAAATCTGGGGAAATCCCAGGACTACACTTCCAGATGAAAAACTTGTTGACTGCCATTCCCTTTCTGGCCTAATGGACTGGAAGAGAGGAACAGAGAGAATCTGAAACCCTCAGCAGATTGCTTCCAGGTCTGGCTTTTCTCTTGCAATATACACCATGTATGGATGCCAAGCAGCAGCAGGGGAGAATCAGAGTGGTTAGATGATGTGCTTTCCTTCTGCTCTGCCATGCTATAGCACTTTGTCCTGGTGAAGAAAACCAAGAATGAAAAGATTTGAGGTTGATAAAATAAGAAAAAAATAGAAACTGAATTTTGTAAAAGCTGAAACTTCTCAAAGAATGCTTAAATAAAAGTGCTTCTAACACAAGACACTGGCTTTATCAGAAGCTTTTTTCACAATATCTTAGTTAAGAAGAAAACACAATTTTAATTTTAAGAGGTACTGGAAATTTTGAAGGAATCCTCCATAGAAGTGACTCAGGAACAGCCAGATGTGTAGCAGGGAAGTAACCTGACCTCACAGGAGTGTGTGGAGGGGAAAAAAAAAAAAGGGAGGAAAAAAAAAAGCAGGGAAAAAAAAAAGCAAGTGTGGAAGCTTCTCCACAAAGATAGTTAAATCACTGGGTTGAAATAGCATCACCACAACACAGGGTAGAAGGGTATTTACAGCAAATGATAGTTTTCCCTCCTCACTGGAATATATTTACCAGTCAGCCTTCCCCTTGATGCGTGATGCAATCTCTGGGTCTCCTGCAAGAGTTTCGGGGTTGCAGATTGACGGACTGTTCTAGGTACAGAGCCAAAACAATTACATCCAGGTAGATACTACAGAAACTCAGAGAGTTGCACAACCCCATGGGCCTGTCCAGAGGGAACAGAGACAATGGCAGCACAAATGCTCCTTGAACAAAGCAGCAGGGAGATTTGGCAGATACCAGCGCAGTGACATGCTGGATGGTAGCCAGAGGGTCCGTGAGCCTAACAGCTCTGGTCTCTGCAGTACAACAGTAACCACTCACAGCCACAGAAGACAGGTTTGTTGAGGCAAAGACCTACCTGTCTTGAGCCACCTGTGGTGTACATCCATCTATAGGGGTTTGAAACTAACTTCGAGCAATTCTCCCACTCAGTTTCACAATTCTTTCAAATCACCAAGCCCTCCCTTCTTCCTTTTTCCAGCAGATGTTTTTCTCAGGTCAAAACCTTTTCAGTGGATTTTTAGATTTCTAATACAGAAGAAAAAGGTAAAATTTGCCATTTAAAAACCCCCAAGCAAACAAGCAATATTTCAATGGACCTGATCAAGTCTGTGGGTTAGTCTGGCCTGTGATCCCTCTCCAGATTTCTCTCCTGAAGTGCTGTCATAAAAACATCCTTTGAGTGTCTCTGCATAAACACCACCTGGAAAGACCACCTTTCTCCCACAGAACTTGTCCAATAAAAAAGAAATCAGGAGAATGCAGACCAAAGGAGAACAATATGGAAATACTGAAGGACTGCAAGCTTTGCATTCCCCAGCCAGGCCTTCAGAATCAAAAAGGAACACGCTTGTTGCTGGAGATTGCTCCAGGACAAGGTTTTTATCACTGTTGCTCTCAGAGCCCATGAGCAGAAAAATAACACCAAAACTTAACTGTTCTCAGCTCTGCACAATGAGACAGCCCCAACCAGGACTGCTGCAGTTTACTACACAGCAAACCCTCAGTTCTAGACACTCCAGACCCATCCTAAGCAAAACCATCCCACAGCTTTGCTCTCCTTTCCATTGGGAACTCTCCTCTAGTGAGGAACTCCTAGTTTCAGCATATCACATACCACAGCGACAAGGCAGGACCAAGGTCAAGCTAGGAAGAGCCCTGACAAAACCTTTACCAAGCTTTACCAGGAATTCAGATGAAACTCAGCAAGGACCAGGAAACTTGAAGAAGATTCTTTGTTCATTTGCTGGGTCAAGGTCTATCTTTAGTGTCAAGAGCTGGACGAGCAGATAACCACTCTGGGAAGTACAGGGAACTTCTAGAGGCTGTGGAGCAAGCTCAAGCAAAGATGGCAGTTCCTAAGTTGTCCAGCTTTGGGCACAGTCCCGTCCTTTTCTCTGTTTCTCAGTCTCCACAGCCTAGCAAATAGGCTATTAACACTGACTGATTTTTATGGGATCCTGTTGGAGTTACAGTTCCCCAAGACTGCTTCAGGGAGAAATGGATGGTAACCCCATGTGCCAAACTGGACCCATAAGGCCTAGGAGGGGTGAAAATCTTGGCAATGCCACCTGCCTCTCCATTCTGGTGGGAGGGACAAGATGTAAGGAAAGCTGAGACAAATTGCATCAGTGAATTTGTGCTCCTGCCATGCCTCATTCCACCTAGGACATCCCCTTTACAGGTTCTCTGAGAGATGGGTTCTCCAATGAAGTCCCTTCATGATGAAGGAACGGCAAATAGCACGAACACAAACTCAGTCTCTATGGACACTTGTTAAGACCAATGCAAATCCTCAGAGCCATGCCCAGCTCTGGAGCAACATTCCCAGTCCCCAGCAGACCAGTCCAATTCAAACTCTCTCCTTCCAGTGCCTAATCAGCCCATATTTTTCCTGGGAGCAAATCCCAGCATACAGCCAAAGGCCACACCTTCAGCCTAGCGTCACTCGGCGGAGCAGGGCAGCCGTGGTCAGCAGTCGGGGCACCGCACTGAGGTCAGCTGAGGTTAGGCAGGAACCGAGACAGACCAGGCCCCCCTCCCCTGCCAAAGGCTGCACGCATCTCTGCTCCCCTTCCCCAGGCAGGACAGCAGCCCAGAGGTCAAGGCGCTCTCAGTCCCTTTCCCCCTGACGTCCTTCCTCCCCCGCACCCTGCACGGTGTTGGACACCGCACCCCTGCACAAGCCAGCCGCAGCAGCAAGGTGGGTACCTCTCCTGCCCTGCTGCCTCCCCTGCCTCGCCTCCTGCCTGCAGCCAGGCAAGCCCGCTCCAGCCTGCCCCGGGTGGGTGAGCGGGGGGGGGGGGGGGGGGGGGGGCGAGGCAGGTCATGTATAACCCGGGGCGGGGGCCGAGGCGTGTCCCCCCAAGATGACTTCAGCTGCATTCCAGTGAGCCTGGCAACCTCCCGCACACACAAATAAAAGGAAATGAGAAACTCGGCAACAAAGAAACTGGCAGGGAAGCCACAGAGGCACACAGGAACGGGAAAAGAGATTAAACACAGGCTCAAGAGCCCCGGCGTGCTGAGCCTTCCTCTCTAAAGCCTCCCTTTAACTTTGATGGGGGAGCACAGGACTCTTCTTTTCACTTGAAAGGGCAAGAGGAGGGGCTGGATAAAAGGGATCCAGCATTATCCGGAATTGAGAGCACAAGAACGGGCTACAAAGCTTAAAAAAAACAAAAAAAAACCCCCAAAACAAAAAAAAAAAGTTACGTTTGGGCACCCAGCTTCCCTGCATACCTTCCTTGGTGGAAATCAGGAGCTGGGATCTGAATCTGGGCAGAGAAGAGATCAAAGTGAAGATGATACAGGAGGAAGTTTAATAAAACTTAATGCTAAGTAGCTTGGTGAATCCTCTTCCCAATTTCCTGTTTGTTTGGGGTTTTTTTAGCAATAGGATAATGGGTATTTGAGGCCCTGCAATTTATAATGGGAGACATTGATTTATATTGATACTATATACTATCTAAGAGCCCATCCCAATATATTAGACCACATAATTGTGTTTTGTATGTGTTAGGATAACTCATAAACATGCTATGGCGCTTAGACTTTCGGCTGGCAGTGGAACTACTTAAATCAATCCGTTGCAATACTGAGATGGACTTCACCTGCAGTATATACTCCAGAATTTACAGTACGCTTTGAGGTCTGTGTTAAGACCAAGTCAGAACCCTGTGCTTAGTATATCATTAGCTGTGTGGTTTCTCATATGGAGTATGTATGTTGTGGAGCTGTCTGATCATGGATGTAACACATCTACCTTGCACTTCATGCATCATTAAACCTCAGACACTTTGCTGGATCTGGAGTGGGGAAGAAGACAACCCTTTCCATCAAAGGGATAGATTGTTTCAGAAAGTAAATGGGAAACATCCAGAAAAAAACCCCACACAAACCTCTCTCTCTCTGGATGAGAACGGACACGCTTTCCATGCAGAGTCATGGCAGTGCAAGACAGCAGGCAAAGAATTTGCACCAGGCCTGAGAAGAACCCAAAGCAACCGTTCCTCCAGAGCTAAAGCTTGATTCCTTGGATGAGCTACTTTCCTCTTCTGAAACACCCTTGAATGTCAACAGGATTGTGGAAGAGAACAAACTCACTCCTTCCAGACACACACATATCATGTGCTTGGAAGATGATCTTTCCTCATGTTCCTTAAAGAATCATTGCAGGTAGCAACAAAACATCAAGCAGGACCATGGGACTCAAGACCTGTACCAGTTCTGAATGCCCTGGCTGTATAAACTACCCTGTGAGGGCACAGGCCCATGTAGCAGGGCTCTGGGAGCTACCTCGGAGGGCCTTCTCCCAAGCAAACACCATCCCAGGAGCACTATCTCCCACTGGTACAAAGTGATCTCAGTTCAAGAGCAGTCTAGCATCGTAGATGCCTGACTGAGCATCCATGTATCATCAATCACCTTAGCAGGTGGATTTGGACCATTTACACAGAACAGCAGTGTAGAAATGGATTAGAACTGGGACAGTAAGCTCTGCTGGGACTTGAATGCAGCAGATCTACTGGATGTCTCCTCTGCTGTCTGGCTCTGAGGGTCAGAACCAGTGCCAAGGAAGTGGGGTCCCAGCCTATTGGGGAAAAAAGGCACACATCCTGGCATACTTGCCCAATGATACAGTGAACCACGGTGACAGCAAAGTTTAAAGTGTCCAGCCATTTTGCTCAAAGGAATAGGAGGCTGGTCAGATATTCAATGTATCCTGCTTCAAAGGGTAGCTAGCAGGTCTCTGTTCATCCTCCATATCAATGATTGGTTCATACAGCGTCAGAGGTGCCACTCTCTCCAAGGTGTCTGAGGTCTACACCCAAGCTTCTTTTGCTGAAAAGAAGGGAAAATGAAGAACAGAAGAGCAAATTTTTCTACTCGTTTCTAGTTCTACGGGGTCTGCAGCATTCAACATCACATGAGAAATTTTTCTTCATAAGTTCATTCAAAAGAGACACATGGTCCTTTTGGTTCCTTTAAATCCCAACCATTCGCTGAACTCAGATGGACAGAGGATTTCAAAGTCAGAGGGCTGGATTCCTGGCTGTATAAACACAATGGCTCCCAAGAGAGTCTTCTGCTGAATCACTGGACAGGGAACATTTTCCAAAGTAGCCATAAGTTGGAGAGTTCAAGCAGTGGGACAGTCTTTTCAAGACAGTATGAAGTGATCAGGGTAGAGCTGAGATACTTTCCATTTCTGCTGCTGTATCTCAGTGACCCTCTAACCCACTCTTGACCTGAACTTCCCCATCTGCGGAACACAAGATGGTTCCCTGTGCTTTAGGCCTGGTCCCTAAGCCTGTTTTGCCCAGATCCCCATGGGAACTTTCATCCACAGCAAGTGGATGCAAGTGACTCTCCATATTCCCCCCATCTTCCACCAGGCCCCATGTGTAGGGCTGAGTCCACCTTCACATGGTCCCACGCCCAGTATCTATATTTACCTATGTTCAGCAAAGTTGAGCAAAGGAGCAGGAGCATAGGACAGAAAAGAGGAAGAGCTGGGCCTTACCTCCAGCTTAGACTTCCTGCAGGATGTTGGGGCAGAGCTCCAAACCCCTCAGTTTTCCTTTTTGTAAAACAGACGAGCTATACTCTTAACCTGCCTTTGCCAAGGGGGTAACGCTTCTTCTCCCACTGCTCCAGTGCCCATAGCATGCACTAGCAGCCAGATGGGCTGAGAGCTGGGACCACCCTGTTCTCTGCTTCTGGCCCACCACACATCTTATTTAGTCTGCAAAAAAACCAACCTAAAACTGAGCTCCCTGGCCTGGAAAAATGAGGCTATTGGAGCTGCCCTGGCAAGGCTGCATGGCAGTACTGTGGCATCACATCTCTGTCCTCATAGGATGTGGGCTGCAAGCTGACTCTGCTTAGAGAGAACATTAACTACACCTCTTTATTATTGAGAAGAAATTTATTGGAGACATCCCTCCCTCTCTCCAGCTTCTCCTTTACCTTCGCAGAAAAGTAAACATTTAATTTTTTTTGTTGTTAATAGATTTAATGTTCATTTGTCGGTAGCCTAGGGGCAGGAACGCGTGACATTTCAAATAATTGTTGTTTCGGGGGTATCCTCTGGAGGAAAATGCTGCAAAAGTGTGGAGAAGATTTAAGTAAATTACTGTGTCAGCTTCTATTTATTCCTTACATGATTGCCAGAGGCAGGGCTGCGAGATAACCATTAGAGGCCCAGCCATAAAACAGGGAAGCAGAATTTCAAAAAGCCGGAGTGCCATTACTGGAAAGTTAGTGTGTAACATGTTAAATTATCCCCAAAGTAGGGGGAGGTGGGGGGGGGGAGGCATATGTCTAAGAGTAAGAGAAAAGAAAAAGAGAGAAAGATGGACTGTGTGAGTGAAAAGAAGGAATTGCTCCATGGGGAAGGAGTGAAAGATTAGATAGATAGATAGATAGACAGACAAACAGATAAATAGAGAAAGAAGAAATAAAGACTAGTGCAGTCCTTGAGTCCAGCTCTGAGGGCCTGCCATGGTGCTTGAGGATCTTTGGAGCAGGGTGTTCAGTTTTAGAGTCCTGTCTGAGGGCGTTGAGGTGGGATGACCCCAGAAGAGGAACAGCTAGGCACTACATTTGAGATATTTCAAAGCTGCATGACGACTCAGCTGGAGTGAAACCTCTCCTTTTCCTATAGCCAGAAAAGGTTGCAGACATGGCAAATCCAGTTGCCTCCATGTAAGCAGCAAGCAGTTTGGGCCTAGTTCCCTCCAGCTTTGTTGCCTTCATGTCTCTGGGGCACAACTAGAGGCTCTAAAGAGAGTCCAATTTCCTGCCTATTGAGGCATCTTGGTTTTTTCTTTGCTTTTCAGTTTTCTTTGCTTTTTACCTCCAAAATGTATTCCATCATCCCAGTAAGAGGGAATGTCCAGTTTGGTCTGGTTTCAATCCAAGCATGACTGCTCAGCTCCAACCTCGTATGCAGGCACTTGCGGTTCCACCAGGAAAGGCCTTTGCACTGGAAAGAAGCAGCAGGGGCAGAAAGAACTGTAAAAAACATGGCATGTTCAAAAAAATATCACCCAGAAGTAACAGGGAGAAGCACAGAGCAAATACACTTGCTGGGAGCAAACTGCTTTCTCCCTACGTGGTCTTTCTACAAGGGTGTAGGGCAAGGAAAAGAAAGAGCTAGGCACCAAGATGCTGAATCAGCCCACAGCATGGGCCAGTGTGAAGAAGGCATGTCAGGACCCAGGACACTATTCCCTGCTCTCCCTGTCCCACCTCAGACTTTGTCTGCCTGGCTGACATGCTGAATTCTTTGTGGTTTACTACACTGTGCACGGAGGCAGGGGAAGTGTGTGGGGATAAAAGCCTCAGCTATGCCAGCAATCTCTAGGACACCCTAACAGAATCTAAATGTTGGATGACTGGCAGGAAGGCAGGTCTCTCCAGCCAGCACAATCAGTTTCATGCTTTCCCTCATCAGATCCTTCCCATTTCCCACCTCTCAACAGTGGAACAGTATATCACCCAAAGGACCGGTGAGGGGCAGAGGCAGCCCCAACTCTGCTCAAGACCATGGACACTGTTGCAAGATGAAGCTCAGGCTGAAAGTTAAGCAACTCTTGAAAACAAAAGGAAGGAAGCTTGTCTGGGAGGAATGGGAAATGCCCAGGTTCTGACACTGAACCTAATAGAAATGGACAGGAACCACCTTATTAGCCATTGGGGGCAGGAGGCAATCCCGTGGAGCAGCAGGCAGATTGTATCTGCCACGTGCAAGATTTTTGTGGAAGTGTCTAACATAGCAGGAGAATGGCCCCACGGCCCTTTCCCGTAATCAGGCCTGGCCCGTCCAGTGCTCTCACAGCTCAGCCATCCCTTGGGTCCCCGCACCTAATGCTCCTTGTCACGTCCATTTGTGCTGCTCTGGTCAGTCCCCACCTGTCCTGCACCAGCCTCCCTCTGCTCCTGTTTATTACTCACGGTCTGCAGCTCAGCACTGCCCTCTGACTCATTGCCCAGAAGCAGCCAGTTCTCCTTTTCTTTCATTGTAATTTATTTACATCATGAAAAACAATTAAGTTCCAAAAAGTCTTATTTATCCCAGAGATCTCATTTTATCTTCCCTAGCATCACTCTTCATTTGTTCCTGCTATTGCTTCATTTTTCCTCACTCTTTTGTCCAAGGCAAGCTCGACTGTGTGGGAGGCGAGGGGCTAACATACTTGGGACTAGGGCCTTGTAGCCCCAGCCTCTCCAAACCAATGGCTCTACTCCCACCCTCTCACCCAAGAGGATGGGAGTCCAACCACATGCTCAACAATAAATAACCAGGGAGATATTTTTTTTTTTTATTTTAACGACTCACAAGGAAGACTTGCTGGTTAAATCATTGCTAACTCTCAACCTCCTCAATATTTCTTTGCTAATAGACTTCAGGTTTAATTGAAGGATCTTCTCTGGACTCTGTCTAAGGCACCATTTTCTCTTTAACCCCACCGCTCACAGCCTCACAAAAGCCAATCCATTAAGGGTCTTCATTAGTTTGAGCACCAGCCAACCACCCAAGCGGCAAAGGTCAAACACAGTCACCTGTCACAACATGGCAGTAAAACTACTAATTGTATGGGAACAAATGAGATAAAAAGATGGTACTATTATGCTATTTGATTTATTTTGTTTCCAAAGAGTCATTTAAGTCTAATTTACTTTGCAAGCTGTAAAGTGGGCCTGTGTGGATACAGATACTTGTGTGAGCAAATGTGGGTGTGTACATGTGCATGTGTGTGTATCTCTCTCGCACATGCATGTATATACAAATATACGCACATACAGGGGTCTGAAATGCAAGTCTAGGGAACCATAAAGTCATGGCACCATAAAGACTTACATTTAACACTTCATACAGGCAGAAGCCCACGTCACACTGAGGTAGCTCTGCAGTAGTGGCACAGAGCCACATCAGCCCTACTGCTGCCAGCTCAGTTGCCCATGCACTGTTCCTCAGCATCCCAGCTGCAATGGCAGCGGCCAAGGCAGCCAGTGCAGGGTCCCATTTTGGAAGGGCATTTGCTTTGGAAACCTTCCTCCTTCCCTTTTTTGTGTTCAGGAGGAGAAAATAGCCCACATGCCCTCTGGTGGACAAATGCCACTTTGCAGCTCTAGGATCCAAATGGAAAGCTGGAAGTGGCCATATTTGTAGACACAAAAAGTTGTCTCCGTAAGAGGTTTTTAAAAGCTTGCTTTCTCTCCAGCTTGTCCTGGCAATCATGTTCTCAGCACATGTCTGTGACTGCCAACTGAAAAAATCTGGGCTTTCTGAGGCACAAAAACCACAGCCCAGCCTCGCTTCTTCATTGTAGGTACCAAATCAACGTGGACATCTTCACCAATAGTTCCCATTACCAGATGGGGGTATCATTTTTCCTGGAAGAAGATGCAAATAATACTTCTTCTGGAATAAAGACCTTCTTATTCAAACACAGGACCCAGTCTCAGGCTGTGTAGTCACCCTTCAGCACAGCTGACCAAACGCCTGACAGGATCAGGACAAAAGTTTTCATGGCTTTTAAAAGACAATGCTGATCACAACTTTCATATTGAATATAGATCACCAAGAATTCTCTGAGTAGAGGTGAAACGGTCAGGGGCTTTTCAAAGAACAGATCTCTCCATGCTCATGCATTAAGGACACTCTCTTGATTTCTTTGTGGTTAGAATCAACTCTTTCAGGGAAGAGAGCAAGGGACCACAAGCTCTTCCAACATACAAATGCGGGGAGACATGACCACCTCATAGCAATGTGATAGTTTTCCTCCTGCACATCCAACAGTGTGGTATGATACATGGCCAGACCTCATAAGTAGAGTTGTTGAGAGAGTGGGAATATATCCCTGAAGGCAGAAAAGTAATTTCTGCTTTTCTTTGAAGTTTTTTGACCATCTCTTTTCATCAAGGAGTCATGCAGATCATCACAATCAAGACTTCCTATTATATGTTGTACAGCAAATAAACACAATCAAAAAGGAAAGATATTCACTTGAAACATTTCAGAGCACTATGAAGGCTATTTTCAAATGCCTACTTGCACAGGCAAGCCCTTCAGTTATGACAAACCCAACTGAACAGAGCTAGAGAAAACTGAGGACTAGGAATAAAGAATGGGCAGATGGTGCCTGGGTGAGCATAGCTGAGGAAAGAACCTGGGGAAGACAAAAGCAGATGACTGCATGGTCACTTCCAGTGCACATAGCAGCAGGTACTACACAGGAGAAAACACAGCTGGGATATTGGTAAGGTCTGGCTGAAGAGGGGTGCAAGTTCCGCTCTGAAGTGCTAAGGGCATTTCTGCACACTGCTGGCTCCCTTGGCTGTGTTGGCCTGGTATGGCCCAGCCATTCAGACATGGCTGCTTCTCAAGGAAGAGCCAGGGTCACGCCTGTCAAGCTCGATCAAACATGTCCTTGCGTTCACTCCAGCAAGCAGATTAGCAAGACTTAACTTGTTCTTGGCATTATGGGAGATCACATGAGCATCTGTAAAACATGAAAAGCAATATATGCCTTCCCCCCTCCTGTTCTGGTGCTCCCAGGGTGCAGAGATCTCCTTGTCCTACGTTTTATTCCTGCTGAAAACAGGGAGGAGCTTGATCACAGCTTCATGTGCCAATGGTGAGCATTTAGATTAGCAAAATACTATCATTAGGGACCTGGGTCAGGTGTCAGCTGTGCTTCTGCTCCTTTTTTTCCTCATCTTTTCTCAGTTTGTCCCCAACCCCTTCCTCCTTGCCTCCCCCCTTTCACTTTGCTCCCATCTCACTTCATGATTCTCCCAGCGCTGAGATCAGCCATACCACACTGCTTATCTTCAGCAGTCATCAACATGTTACAGAGGATCCCACCAGCCCAAACTCATTAGCCCTTAGCTAACGAAGGGCTCATGAGAAAAATATATTCCCTCAGCCTGTATTTAGAAAAAGACATTTCCTATTGTGGGTGAGAAACAGACTCCACCAAGCTTGTGACGCACCACCACAGCTACCAGCAGGACCCCACAGTGGACCTGATTTCTGGGAAGAAGGGAAAATTAGAAGTTTTTGCTGGCAGTGGGTCATTTGCACCATGTGAATGTATCCAACCAGCTCTAAATTGGCTCCAGAACTGGAAGAGGAAAGGAGGGGGATGACAAGAGCACTAAAACACCTTTTCCCTTTTTTTGCTATTCAAAGGCTAGATTTCAATTCACCTTTTTTTTCCCTGTCAAAATTTGAAAAATAATAAACCACACAGGGCTTCCTGAAACATTTCCCCCCCCATTCCCCAGATATTCCCATAATACGAGAGGGTAAGCAGCATTTTACAGCTCCAGTGGAGTCCAAATTAGTTTTTCTGGCAACTAAACGCAGTGTCTCCTCCACTATGCGCACACGCACACACACACGCACACACACACACTTCGCTGCCTACAGCATTAACAGATCCTGCCTGAAGTGCAAAGCCAAGGAACCAAAAGGATGCAATGCCAGAATTAAAACTGCCTTGTAGTGTTAAAGCCCCTAAAACCACATTGCATTATGTTATCAGCTTCAGTTACACAATCTCAACTATATTTCCAAGGAAATGGCTCCTTAATCAAGGGCTTAGGATGGTGTTCCCTTAATAAGTGTCTCTGCCCTTATTTCATTTTCTCTTTGTTCACTGTTAGGTGCTATGCACTATGTTCACTGCCCAAACCTTTTTCTGAAGGCATAACTGTACATTTCTTTCTCCTGTTGTTTTTTGTTTGGGTTGGTTTGTTTGGTTTTTTCCTGGTGTTCATCACAAGAGTGACTGAGTGCTTGTCTGAGTTTAACCCGCTTACCTTCCAAAAACGAGACTTGTTATTTCCATTCTAGAGACAAGAAACTGAGCCACACTGGAATGAAGATCCAAGGGCATCTGATTAATTTTGGAAACCCTTTATGTTTTCAGTACACATAGCTCACTGTGCAAGCACCACAGTTCCCATTATATTCAGCAATGACATCTATGACTCAGAGCCACACCTCAGGATAAAGCAGGGGGAAGCATGACCCTACAAATTAGTGAGTTATTACTGTGGCAAAGTGATTCATCCAACATCTCTTTGGAACTCCCCTTTCAATAACCACGCAATGAGGATTTCTTCACCAGTACGACTCTGACTCATTGTAGCTTCAGTAAGTAAAGAGGCAGAGGCCCTGCGGACGAATCTCTTTCACTCTAGTCCACTTCTGAGCACATCCAGGTTGATCAGTGGAGAAGACAGTAATCCTATTTAAAATGTTTGTAACCGAAGACTTGTCTATAAGGAATACAGAGAGGTCTGGCAAAGGTTATCAGATCTTCACCACAGTAATGCTGACTGCAATGTGAAAAAAATGCTCTCTTAAACCTATTGTGACTACTTTTATTCTGTGGAAGAGAGGAAAGAAGATGTTTTTAGCTTGCTTTTCCAACATGTAAGAAAACTGCATAATCTTCCTGCCCCCAAAAAATCCAAACCAAAAGAAAAAATACCAGGCACCACACTGTCAGGAATAATTGGCTGTGCAAACACAATTTAGGAGGCAGCAGATTTGCAGAAAAGTATCTTGGAGTGATGATGAATCGCATCCATGAGTCAACTATGTCAAGCTTTTCAGGAAAAAAAAGCAGCTACCACACCAGGGTTATGAACAGCAGTGTCCTTTGCAAGACATGTGAATTATTCTTCCCACTGTAATCTATCCCAGAAAAGCCTCCTTTGGTGGGCTGCTTTCCATATGGGGCAATTTAAGCAACATGCAAATTTACTCAGGACTCTGAGTCCTCAGGAGTGGGGAACAAATGATCAGACATCTGTGAAGATGAAATGGGAGGGAAGACCAAAAGAACTGGAATTGTTTAGTTGGAAGAAAGATTGAGGAGAGACATGGCAGCAGTTTACTAATAGGTAAAAGAGGGAAGGAATAAATTTTTTTTCCATGTCACTGACAGATACAAAAAGAAGTTATGGGCTTAAACTGCAACAAAAAAAGATTTACTTTGGACATTGGGAAGAATGAGAGGAGTAAGTACTGCAATAGATTTGCTTGGAGAGAGGAGGATGACTTCACTGGAGGTTTCTAAGGACAGATTAGACAAACATCTGTCAGAATTGCTTAGGTAACTGTGATCTTTTGCTGGGTGCAGAGGTATAGGCTAAAGATCTCCTGAATAAAGCTCAGTCCTCATCAAATTCCAGCACTGTGATCCAGAGCATAGGATATTAGTTCTGCTTAGAGAAACAAATAATATGACCTTGTTAAAATTATATTTTTCTAATAGATACAAATTAGTTAATAAATGTAAAACTTCAACTGAGCAAACACCTAGCCTGCAAGATCCAGGACTGTGTGGTTAATATTTGACAAAATCATAAGCAACAGAAAATAGGGGTTGATAATGAGAAGTTTGGGCAGATCCTAACAGCAGCTGGTACTTCCAGTCTCCATTGTAACTCAAGAGATTTGTACTGATTGAAGAAGCAGCGGCTTGTGGAGCTGATGAGAAAGTCCTGGAATTACTTTTCACACAAAAGTAGGGATGGGTGAAAACTCCAGCTCAGGGCCCGTTCATCCCAATGATCTCCTAAATTCTAACCTGATTTTGTTTGTATGTCAGTGACCTGTTTGAAGCCAGTGGGTCTCTCCAGACTATGGGCTCTTTTAGGTTTTAATGTCACAGACCACCAGAAAACTCATGGAGAACCTCTCCACTCATCGCCTATAGCCCCACTCTGCTCCCTCCTCACATCATGCTCTGCAGCAGCAGGACAGGACGCTCATTCTGGCCGCTGTTGGCCACTGAGGAGCTCGGTCCTGTGAGCACAAGCAGAACCACCACTCAGTGGCCCCGCCGTTACCCAGCACCCCGGGAGCGGTGGATGCGGCCCGAGAAAGCCCAGCGGACGGCGGACGGGGGCGGTGCGGCGGCTTCAGCACCGCGGAGAGCGGCCTCGGGGCCGCCGCGGCGGGAGCGCGCTTCGCCCCGCCACCCGGGAGGTGCCGGCAGCCGGGCTCCGGGAGCTGAACTCCCCCGCATCCTCCCGGGAAAGGGGACAGATTCCTCATCGGGGGAATTTCCATCCCGACCTGTCTGCCAGGCAGGTACTACGGTGTAAAAACTTGCCTAGTCCATGATTTATTCAGGCTTACCTCGCTTGGGCTGAAATCTATTCCAAGGAACCATTTAAAACTGAATGATAACTGATTCCAAAACAGAACTCTAAATTATAGTTTAACCTTGCACCGATTTTTGATCTAAAATTATTATGTTAAATAAAGGTATTCCTACCATTCATTATCTCAGGGAAAAAAACCCACATACCTCTGTATTGCTGAAAGGGAGTGTCCTAATATCATTTTGTTCCCATTGTAAATGGTACCAGGTCATTAACCAAGCTAGTTAACTAACTCACCAATTTGCTAGCCATCCTGCCAACCAGAAAACCCTCCTGTTACTTGGGCAATCAGATAATTGCATTTTACATTTTCAAATAACCTTTAACAAGCAGGAACTAACTAATGTCCATAACACCCAAATGAGCTATGAATACTTACTTCCAACTTACAGCTAGGGAAACTGAGGCAAAGAGCTTTGTTCCAGACTACAAAACCCAGTTAGGGCAAAGGAAGAGCTAGAAGAAACTCCTGGTTCCCAGCCCTGTATTCGCTCCATTCCCAGGGAAACTCATGAAGGATGCTTTTACCCATATGATGAAGCTACCAGCAACCACTGAATCATCAACTAAACCATCAGTCAGCCTAATAATTAGCCAATTAATTAGCAACCACCCAAAGCAGATTCATTTACTCAGGGCTCCATCTAACACTGTAGTAGCAGGAAAGTTGGATGGGGGAATCTAACCAAGGAATGGAATAGCAGAGCTTTAGCACATGCCAGGCCCTGGCCAGCTTACAAACAGGGAACAGTGGTCGGCTTTAGAGCCTAGCACTGCAGCTGAGTTTCTTGGTGCAGGACCACATTCCCAGGTCCTAGAGAAGGAGAGGATCCTCTAGCCAGGGAAGGGGAAGTCTGGAAAGCCAGAGTCCTAGCATGCTTTCCAGGGGGCCAGGGACAATGCACACCCTTTGCTGCATATGGGGAGCCGGCAAAGTTTCAGCTGTGCCTTCACAAACCACTTCTGAGTGGTACGCTTCCAGTGTGGTGCAGTGTTGGGAGCCTGGTAAAACAGCAATCTGTCTTTAATACACAGGGCTTAGTGTATTAGCCATCTTCCTGTTCAAGCCCTTCCTACTAAATCCATTTTCCCACCTGGAAATTATCAGAGACAGGATCCCTACTGAACCAACAGGGACTTAAGAACACTGAGAGCAGGGAGAGAATCTCCCAACAGAAAATGTGACAAAGAGGAAAGGTTGGGCATTTCCATTCAGGGTAGCTGGGGAATACCAAGGGCCCAGGATTACTCACCCAAGCAGTCTGGAGTCAGAGAGCAGCTGCAGTGAAAAGTCAAAAGGTCTGTATGAAAGAGAAAGGTTTTCTCTTCAGGTAAAGCCTTCAGCGTGAAGCACCTACAGAAATTTTGTAGAGGACACAAGACTGATATTTTAGTTGTTATTATTATCATTACTATTAACCTCTGGACCCACAGGGAAAAAAAAATTGCCTATCTTCAAGACTACCCTGTCAGTTAGCCAAGAGCCCTCAAATGTCCAGCTAAAAATTTTTGGGTCTGCTTAGCGTGGAGTAAAAAGGAAATAGCCGTTAAATTTATATTTAAAGCTACTTTAGATTCTTAGCCCATGCCATCAAGGAATGAAAGACTAATCAATAGCACCAGAAAAGGAGAGGTTTTTAACCCTGTAAAAAAAAGTAGGTGAAAAATAGAATCTTGTGGTTATGTTTATGTAAACTTTTCTTCAACATTTGAGGGATTTCAGTACAAATTTCTCCCTACACATAAAAAAAATTAAAATCGCATGGTCTCCTGAAAGACCAAGGCCACATCAGCAGAGTATGATGGTTTACATATTCTGCTCCTTCTTCCTGAAAATCAAAGTGAGTTTTTCCAAGTGTTTGTTGCAAAAAGATACTTTCTGCACTAATTAGCTTAATCAAATAATTATTTTCCTCCTTCTGAAACAAGATATTTTACCCAAGCATTTTGATCAGCCTTGAAGATGTAAGTCCAGGCCCATAAAAGATGATGTAACTATGCCTTAACCATTTGCAATCTGTTAGCTGAGCTCTGCAACCCACTTCTAGCCTCTGTGAATTGCAGAGACACCATAAGGGTGGTGTAAGCCAGTTCATTTTGCCTCCTAGCTGGGGCACGCTGCAAGTGGGGCTCCCGAGCAGCTATGTGGGCTTAGCTAATGGGAGATAACTTCTTACACTGTGATACACTTGCAATAGTGACACCAAGTATTTGCTTTAGGCTTACCCCTTATGCTAATGCCATTAAAATGGTGTGGCTCAGCAGTTCCCAAAGGGATTATCACGAGCCTCCATTTGAGGAGCTCCTCATTTGAGCAGATCCTGAGCTGCAACTTGATCTGTAGAATGGGTGTTAGGCTCACCAGGTGCTCAGTGGGGTCACCCCCACTCTCAAACTGCTTCTCCTTATAGAAAATCTTCAGCCTGTTTTGCACAAGTCGGTGAAAAAAATATTGATACAGATTCTCTCGCCTCTCCAGCATGCAGAACCGCCAGGTGGTCTTTTGGGAAGCCCAGCGATCTCCCTGCATCTCCAAGGCGCACAGAGCTGTTTGTCCATAGTGCATGAGGAGCAGGCTAGTAAGGAGGCCAAGAACCATGAAGTGGCCTCCTGCAGCAGAAAAACCTGTGTGAGGATATGTGAAAAATAACCCTGACTTGCTAATCCTAGCTGTGAGCAAACAATTAGCAGGAAGCAGAGGCAAACAGGAAAGCTGATTTAATTATGTGACACTGATACAGCCAGTGAACTGGAGGGGAGGGAAGGGGGGAGGCGGGGGGGGGGGGGGGGGAGGGGGGGGCCGGGGATGTGGGGTCAAAACAGTTTGTAAAAATCTGTTTCACAAAAGCTGTTGTTCCCCTCGGGGCAGAGAGAGATTACCGTGGCTCAGTGTCTATCAAACACGGGAAGAGAATAGGGCCAGGGGCAATGAGACAGCTTCCGAGTATGAAGGGCCCTTCTTCTTCTCCGCAGCAACCAGCAGCCTGCCAAAGAATTCCTGTAAGCTCTCGGCGGCTTTGTGTGCCTGCCCGGGCTGTGGGCAGCACTGCAGCAGGCCTGCCTATTGTCGGCAGGGCTCAAAGGGAGCAGGGGAGAGAAAAGCGGAGCTGGGGGGGGGAGGAAGAGGGCTTAAGGGGGCTTGTTGTTATCAAAGCCGCAGAGGTTATTGTGCTGGAGCAGAATCACGCTGCTTCTGAGCCCCTTCAGTGTGGCTGTTAATGGAGGCACTGCAGGGAGACACAGGGTGGGATTTGCTCCGTGTAAACTTGCCGGGGTCTCCCTCTACACACACTTTGCTCACTCACACCCTCTGGCTCAGAGCAGGCATGTACAGAAGATGGCAGGTGGCCTTGCACCCTCCTTTCCCATATCCACTGGCATCCAAAGACACCTGCCAAGGGAGCCGGGCTCCCGTACGCTCCCACCAACGCACCTGCTATAGGCACACACTCAGACGTGCACAGAGCAAACACCCAAGCTTACACACACAGATGCACCTACTGGCCACTCGTGGATTCAGAGATAAATACACACACATCCAGATCTGCAAAGGTAACAGTTCATCGCTGAAGGCATCTACAGCTGGACATATAGATATGCCTGATGGCTCATATGCGTACCCTCAACATCTGGATGCAAGTCCGTAACCCAAACACACATATAAACACACAGAGTCAGGTAAGCTCGTGCACAACAGTATGCTTTTCCTGGCATGCACAAATGAGAAAGTCTCGAGGCTGTATCTCAGAGACGATGAGCACATGGTAGAGTTAGCAGAAGGGATGCTAATCCACGTCGTTTTAAAAGTTTTATCTGCATCACAGGAAAGGAGAAGCTGAAGGCCCCTGGGGAGTGAAAACCTAAGGAAGGGGCTGGTGAGCAGGGGTCTGCTTTCAGCAGTTTTGCAAATATTGATGCCATGTGTCATGAACTAAGAATCTCTCAAACACTGTGCTCTAACCACCCGCCAAAGACCCTGACTGACCGGAGGAAGGGCCTGATACTGAAACTGGGACATGTCCCAGGGGCCACAGAGTGTGGGTGAGCAGGGTGGAAGATCCACATCCCGGTTCAAACTCTGGCCTGACTTGGATCAGGGACAAGTGAGCACTGACACGAGGCAGTTCCCAAAGCCCAGCTCATGAGTCCCACAGACTCTGTGAGGGATCTGACCTCCTGCTGCAGGAACCAAGCTGTCGGATATGAAATCACAAAAGAAACTTTTAATGGGGACCAGAGCCTCTATCTCCTTATCCCCAAAAAGTTGCCCATGGGAAGTACCAACCAAAGCCCCTCCAAGGCACTGTGCCAGAGGGAGGCTTCACGTGTATCAGACTCACAGCCAAGAACTTCATGGAAGCAGGAAATCCCAGAGGCCTAGCCCACTTCTTACTCTAAACTTGGCCATAAAAGGAAATCACTCTGAAAAAAACTCAACAAAGCCTCCTTCTGGACCAGAAAATTTTCTCCATGCTCATGTGAACTAGGTTGGTAGAAGCTTTGCTCTACAGTGGCCAAATCCACACCTGACCACAGATCTGGTCAAAACAGCCTTCACCCGCTGAGCATGGATGGTGGAGAGTCGGTGCATTACACAGCAGCCAGACCCTCTCCTATTCTCAGGGAAACAACTCACCCTTCGACCCAGCACTGATTCACCATATCGGTGCTCGTCATACCCTGCCCAAACTCACAGAAACACTCACATGTAAGAGACCCGCGCACACGTGCACGCACATGTGGGGTGACGGTAATTCAGCTGCACCCAGCACCACCTTCTTCATCCCTTCTCCTCCCACTCCCGCCCCATCGCTCAGCAGATGCTGCTGAGCCGGCCCAGGAAGGCAGGTGGGGAGCTGGGAAAAGGGATGAAGAGGTACCCCAAGAGGGAGAGCAGCAGCCTCCAACAACCCTGGTAGGAAAAGTAGGGGGGCTGAGGCTGTGGGGGAGGGGACGGAGGCAAGGCAGGGAGGGCTTCTCATTGTGAGGGAAATTTTATTTTTAACAGATGCTAAGGCAGATGGCACAGAATTAACAGAAAATGGGAGAGGAAAAAAGAGGAAGAACATTACTGGCTCCAGAGAGAGTGGACATTAAAAAAATAAAGAATAAGGGAATGAAAACAAGTTTAAGTACTCTCTCCAGAGGAGGGGGGGAGGGAAAGCGCGAGGCAGAGCAGGGACGAAGCAGCGTGATAATAACCAAAGGCGTGAAATTGCAAAAGTAAAATTTGTGGCACTCGGGAGGGGCTGATAAGGCCCCAGCTTCATTGCAAAACTCACTCAGAAATTACTGATGTGATGTTTTAGCCTTTATCATTAATAATAATCGAGAGTGGGGAGTGGGGTGGGGGGCGCCTGAAACAAAGAGGGAGAGAAATCGCGTGAGCATCTGAAACCCAGGGAAGAAGGAAGAGGCAGCAAGGGTGGAGAGGAGAGGTGCGGGGGGAGAGGATCAGAGAAAGGGGTCCAAATGAGGGAGAAAAGGGATGAGAAGGGAAGGAAAAGCTGGAAAAGGAAAAGGAAGCGATGCCAGCCAAGAAAAAAAGAGGAGGAGGGAAGAGCCGGAGGAGGAAGGTTAAAGGACATGAGGAGAACAAAAGGCAAAGACAGGCAAACAGGAGTTGGGGAAGAAAACACCAAAAAGTGAGAGGGGGAGAAGAGGGTGAATGAATGGTGAAATGATAGCAGAGGTGAAATAGTGGGAGAAGACAGACTGCAGGACAGGGAGTAAGAGAGGGGGAGACAAAGAGATATGGCCCTGCCGCTCTCCTCCCAAATTAATCGAGGATACATCAACCCAAGCCACTAAAACAGAGCTATTATGAATGGGTTAGTCACAGGTGGAGTTAAAGGCCTACAGAGGGATATTAGCCAAAATTGAGTGGCTTTTAATTTCTTTCTAACGAGAGATTGTGGCTGGGGAGCCAAACACTGCCTCGGCTTAGCTAGGCCTGAAGGCAGCTAAACACGGGAGCCGGCAGCTTCCCACAGCCACGCTAAACCACAGGCGAGCTGACCTGTGCAGTACACGCAGCGAGGTGGAAAAGGCACGCGTGAGCTGACCTGCCCGCTCCGCGCAGTGAAACGGCAGAGCACGCAGATGACGTCATGGGGACGCAGACAACAAAGCTGGCAGGGACCCACCGGACTGCTCTGCCTCCTCTCTGCATCAGGGCAGGACTGTGCCGACAGACGGACAGACGGCGTTCTGATGTCCAGGAGGGGGATTCACCCTGCCCGTCAGGGCTTTGCTTTTACTGGGAGGAAGATCCCCCTGCACTGCAAGCCTGCTCATTGCCCTCCTGGAGAGACTGGGGAGCTTCGACACAAGACCAGGACATCTGGGTTCTGTTTCTGGCTCTGCTGCTGGCAATTCACCACATTTCTCCATCTCCCCATCTGCTATCTGGGAATAATGCAGTATTGTTAAAACTAAGCACTTAAAAATGATGAATCAGACCATCTCCCCGTTCCAAAAAGATGAGATTGGTTTAAAAAATCATGACACCTTCAAGAAGAATAGGGCCACATGCAGGAGGACTCACACGCTTTCAGAGAACCCGTTCTATGGGACTCTAGTTTCCATGTTTTTCTACAAGATTTAGAAAGAAGTTTCTTTCTTTTCCTGAGTTTGAAGCTCACTATTCACCTGACCACATAACATTGGGATGGTGTGGAAAAAAAAATAAAAATCTCCAGAACTGGTAGTACTAAGAAACATGAACTTTTTTCCTCTAGAGCCATGTGCAAATTTTTCGTGAAAACGTCTTACTTCCCAAAGGACCAACTCATTAAAATCAAAGGGAAGGGTCAATTTCTAACACCTATCACTCCCAGAAACAATTGGGGGGGGGGGGGGCGGGGCACAGGAAGAACACTAAAAAAGTTGTGGAACCATGACAACATCCAGCTCTGACATTTTCTAAACAAAACATTTGCTTTATGATAGAAAATGAGTTTCCATTTTTAAGTTCTAGACCATTTAGGCTTAAAAGGGACTTTCAAATGATAAAAAGTTGCACTGGGAACAAAACATTTCATTTGAGCTGATACAAAATTATGGGGCAAGGGTATAGGGAGAAGGAGATAGGGTCAGGTCAAGATTCAAATTATTCCTTTGTGAAAGCATTACATATTTTTACTTCTTATTGCATTTTGGAGCAGAAGTAACTGCAGTTTACAAGTTCTCATAGAAAAAACATTATTTCCCGCCTAGATCAAATTTCCATCTATATGAGATGTTTTAAGGACTGCAGATAGTATGTACTAAGTATTCTTAATTTATGTATTTATTTCTTCCATTGCCCATACGATCCAGCCTAAATAACCCCCACATACACTTTCATCTCATTGCTGCTCAAATACTCACACATCTTTTCCTTTTCCAAGCTGAACCTGGCTTGCTTGTGACGGTTGTGGAATTCACTCAGGAGTGGATGTGCTTTCAGGTGAAAGACACAAACCAGATGAGCTGGAAAGTGTGTGTGACCTCTAAACCAGCAAAAACACTTCTGCAGAATATACGTGAAGGCAGCAGGAAACACTCCTGCAAATCAGGGGGAACTCACATGACAGTGGCATAAAAGCACAGTGGTACACATGATTATACAGGTGGTGCTGTTTATGGAACATGTATTACATGTGTGCTAAGTCATAAAATCCCACAGAAACCGCTCTTAGTACATGGAACATCATATGAAATCTGATAACAGCAGCCATGTCTAATGAACAGGAGGCAAAACTGGAAATCACCTGCTAATTCATCTGAGAAGAATTCATAAACTGGAGAGACAGCCAATCTTAGTGGCAAGGTAAATCTGTATAACTTCTCTGAATCTTACTGACACTTCGATGGAAAAACTTTATCCTTCCAATGAAAGAGCCTGCAAAGAGAACAGCCAACATTCATGCGAGGGTGTCACCCTGTGCCGGGGGCGAAGGACCCAGAGGCTGGGTTGCAGGATTCCAGGCTCAGCTCAGCTTCAGCACTTTGCCTCCAGCTCCACTAGAAAACAAGAGCAGCTGCCAGGTGCATCTGGTTTGGGGATTTCATTCTTTTAAAACATTCAGGCTATCTTTCTTTCAAAGACACAAGAGAAAGAGCTTCTCTTAGTCAAATGGTGAGTTCAACTGGGAGAGGTCAACAGTGCTGAAGTGTGGCTTGCCTGTCTTCTGAGCCTCCTCCACATCTCAAGCTGGAGAATCTCTTATCTGCCCATCAGGGAATCAGTCCCATGGCAAGAAGTTCAGCCTTCAGGGAGAATTTACTTTCTCACTGAGATAGGGGCGACCTTAAGGAATATCTTTTTAGTGGACAGAAAACCAACATACTAGGGTGAGAATGTCCCAGGGGATGGAGAAAAACAGGCATTAGTGATCAGAGCATACAGAAAGTGCACAAGAAACACAGACGAGGGGGACAGGACCCCAGAAATCGAGCACCAAATAATGCCAGCGTATATCCTTACTCAGAGACCTCAGACACCTCAGACTTCCATGTGCAGGTTTTCCAGCTGACTCACACAGGAGCACTGGCTGAATGTCCAGTGTTTCCTGTTGATAATTCTTCTTCTGCCTCATCTGTCGGCACGGAGTGAGGACCATTCCCCGCTGTCACGAAAGCGCTTTTCAATAGGCACCGTACCCCCTGGACTGCCAGCTGAGGCCACTCCCTGGAGAGCTACAGCCCTCTCAGAGTCTATTAAAGCTCAATTACCGGGGGCTGACTAGCCTCGCTGTCTGGCAAAAGGAGGTAGGATGCTCCTCTGCCTTCCAGGGTCAGGGCTGCTTTACTATGGCCTGGCCAGCTCACATCTATGTATCAATTTAATAAGATCAAATCAAGTACAAGAGGTGAGGGGAGGAAGGCAGTGAGAGGAGAAGCTGTAAGAAGGCAGCTCAGAAAGCCACCAGTGCCTGTGTAGGCAAAACTGGCTGGTCCAGCAATGACAAAGGGTGCGTTGCTAATTTACACTGCAGGCACAATGGAGCCATCTTTCTTTATGCCAGCAGGGACCTCCTGGCCTCACAGACCCTGTCCCACCAGCATCTTCCCATGCCAGCCCAGCACAGCATCTGATCCACTGGTGCTTTCCCAAGGACAAAACCCACTCTTTCCTACGTGTTCCACTTCCATTCTTCCACCACGCTGTTCCCCAGGAGATTTCACATCTCCACTCAAGTCCTGGCCTTCCCTGCACAATGGAAAAGAACTGTCATCAACACCAACATAAAAGTTTCTATCGGGGATAAATAGCTTCCCTCCCACCTACACCCTCCCTCCTTGGATGTGTCTTCTGGGGTCTGAGTCCATAGACAGAATTATACAAATAGATCAGTCATACAGATAGCAGTCGTGTTTCATTTGTTGCTCAGAATCCTTATGGGCAAGGAAAATAAGAGAAACTGAAAAATGTAAAAGCATTTATTTCATTCCTCATCCCTTAAGGACCTATGTTTTCCAAAGCTGCTTACATCAGCGAAGAAGGCAGGGGCGAGGGAAAGGAGGACACACTGTTATGCTGAAGGTCTAACTTTGGTTTAGCATGTCTCCATCATAGTCCACAGGACTCTGAATATCACACAGAGATCGAGGTAAAAGCCTCAGGTGCCTTTGGAAAGCATCCTTTATCCTCATCACATGGGCAAGGAAACTGAGGTAAGGGAGAAACCTGGCAGCCATTTACAAAATCTCTGAGAGATGTGCCTGAGAACCAGAGACAGGCGAAGCAGGGTCCCCTAAGCACCAGGCTGCCTGTCTTTCTTGGTACACTGTGACATCTGCCACCAGCTTAGGAACAAGGGAACAGAAGAGAGGAAACTCATCAAATACAAACCATTCACAGGCATCATAGAATAGACACTCAGTCCAGAAGGGTCTGCGCAATATTCCAGCTCCAAACTGCAAATCAGCACTCACGTCTAAGACAAACTTAAGACCTCTGGTAGAAAGCACGTACCCAGCATATTGAGTTACAGGGCAAGAGTAGGCCCTGCTAAAAACTCCCCTATTCCCTGTTTCTGGCAGAAGTCAGGATCTGTGGTAATGCTCTCCAGAGCTCCTTCTGAAAACCCATCTCTGCTGCTGATCAGGGAGAGCAGGATGTAGCAGTGCAGGGAAACACGGATGGTCCAGCCTCTCCAGCCCGCAGGTGCACAGCGGAGCGGGGCTGGCACATTCCTTGTGCAGCCAGGAGACAAGAGCTCTCTTAGGTGCAGAGGTGAGCTGCCAAGAAAATACCTGAACCCTAGAGCTTCTTCTCTTGCCTTGGATTAACAGAGCATACCATGCAGCATGGAGCAGTGTCAGGACCTGGCCGGTTTCACAGGGCATGTCCTCTGCTGCCAGCTGTGCCAAGCCATCGGCTTTTCTGCCTCTTGGCAGGACCCCAGAACATCCCTTGCTTTTCTGCAGCACCTTCTTCACTGGGGCCCTCCAAAAAACTGACCTGTTTTCTGGCCAAGAGCAGCAAGGCCAGCAGGAACTGATACTTTCTCGCTCCAGTCAAATGTGTCACTTCAGACTGGACAGAGGAGAGATGTGTGCATTTGATCTGGTAAAGCAAGCATGGGCTGGGTGAGTGTCATTGTCCGTGGGTGGAGTGGAAGGGATGGGGCGATTCTATGATATATTCCCATGCAGGCTGGGCACCGGGGACAATGGTGACATCTGTCCAACAGACACTGGTTCCACTGGGATCATGCCTCCAGGGTACATTTTCCAGAATGGCCTGGTATACGTCCAGTTCCCTTCAAGGTAGCAGTTTGAGGAGGCTAGGGCTGCACGACCAGATCCCAAGCAGAAAAACCAAGTTGCTGTGTGCCCTGTAGTTTGCACAGGCAGTCATCTCCAGAGGTGCGGGCATTTATATCCCTTGTCAGCACTGCCACACTGGGCACCACAATACCCCAGCTTCCAGGCATGCACAGCCCTGAGATCCAAGTGAGGCATGTGAAGAGGACACTGCTGTCACAGTCCCTTTAGACCTTGGCAAAAACTGGGATGCTTGCTGCGGATGCCCAACTTCCTAGCTTTATTCTAGGCCTTTTGATATTTGCTGCTTCTCTTCAAACTTCAGCATCTGGAGTCATGACATTTTAGGAGATATGAATTTGGAGATGGAGGTGTCGAAGGACAGAGGTTTAGCCATCCTTTAGCGGAAGAAAACCTATCAGATTCAACAACCCCAGAAGGCAATAAAAAGAACACTACACTGAAGCCAACAGGGGTTTGTTTTGTAGTTTACTGGCTTTGGCTTTAGACATGCTGAACAAAACCTCCCACCAAAAAAACAACCCAAACCTTCCACCTGCACAAAGAGTATGAAAGATCCCAGGCGTGCAGAGACTGGGGCCAGCAGAAATACCTTGTCCCCTTCCCATTCAGAAATCCAAAGTGGATCCCTGCCGTCCGAGCCCAGGCTCATCCGCTTCAGCCAAGAGGAACTGTAACAGGCTGGTGATTCAGGGAGAGCTGAACCTTCATTTAAGAGAAGTCTTGGCTTTTTGCTGGTTTTGTTTTAAAACCTTCAGAGCCTCAGAAGTGAACATATTCTTGCTGGAAAAAGAGAAGGGATAAGGCCAAAGAGGAACAGGTCACACTGGTGAGGGAGACCTCCAAAGAGGCAACATGCACAGACAGAGCTGTCCAGCTTTGAGCAGCCCCATCCTTGGTGTATTGAACCCCGCTCAAGAGTGCCTTGACTTGCAGCAGAGTTGAGTGGTGGCTTGGAAACTCCAGCATCACACCAGTGCAGGCACAAAGTAAAAGGCTCTGCCCTATGGTGCAAACCAGGCAGGCAGGGAAAGGCAGGTGAAGTGAGGTGGCTTAGGCTACCGAGCAAGCTGGTGGAAAAGAAGGATTGAATATTCCCTCATGTGCTGCCCATGCCCATTGCTCCAGCTGCCTCCCACTGAGGTAGCAGAATCTGACACCTCAAAGCACCTTATCCCTAGAACTGGCATCTGACACAGCCAAGATGAGCATCAAATTTATACTCAACTAAAACCATGGCCTGATGTGCTGCCTAGGAAGCCCTGTGTGCCATGCTCCTAGACAGAGCCTTAAGGCAGCCGATTTCCTAGAGAACCGAGAAAAAATATCCTCCCTGCCCCCACCCCCAGATATCGCTCCCTGGAGCTTTACACCCAAAGGACCAGAGACGAGTGGGGGAGGGATGGGGACACAGAGAGAGGATCTCCTGCCAGAGACTGGGGGGAGGATTAACAACCAAAAAAAAAAAAAAAAAAAAAAGGAAAAAACCAAGAAAAAAGATGGAAGAGGCAGTGAGCAGAGGCAGAGAAAGAAAAAAAAAAAGAAAAAAGGAGTGGGAAGGGAGAAAGTGAGAAAAAGAGAGAGAGTGAGAAAAATGACAGGAGCTGAATTTTCGGCGCCCTCACTTTAAATCAAGATAAAAGACTGAAATGGAAAATAACAGTCCAGAGAAACCCCTGGACGGCTTTGGGCGTTAATGGAAACACATGGCTGAAGGCTGTAGTGTTGTCAGCTTCCCCGTGCTCTGACATTCCTTTCTGATAATCCGGCCTGCCATAAAATTAGAATAGCAAATACCTCCTGACAAAGATGCATGTTTCCCTCTATTGTGCCATCATAAAAAAAACTCCGCTGGTGACTCGAGGAGCCGCAAACTTCAATTTAAATTTACAGTGCGGCGGAAGGAAAGTGATATGCACTCAAAAATTTTAATAACCTATTAAGTTACGACTTCAATTTCATTTTATGAATATTTTCCTTGGGGAGCAGTGCTATCACAGAGAAAGATAGAAATTTAAAAAAGATAAATAGTGCCATTAATCTCCAACATTTCTCTTCCATTATCCTTGAAAATTAGGAGTTATTTTTGTTCAGATCTTCATGTAATTAGCTCCCTACACTTGATTCACTAGCCAGAAAATGACCATGTTCAGAAAATTAAAAATTTGTCATTAAGTGGAATTTAACATAATATCATTTATCTTTATCTATTCCCCAGCTGACAGCAGGAGCCTTGGAAGTGATACAGGCTTCTGTGTCAGAGAGTAGAGGCAAGTCCTCGACATGAGAGGGAGAGCGCGAGAGTGTGGGGGGGGAGGCTATAAGGATGTGGGAGGGTAGCAGGAGAGGGGGAGCGTGTGAGACAAAAAGGAAGCAGGAGCTGGAGTCACGGGAAGAGGGGGAGAAAAGGAGGAGTGGGAAAATGCAGGAGGGAATCAGAGGAGCAGGGCAGACAGCTAGGCAGGGCGAGGGGTGGAGGGGGGAGGAAGAGGAGGGCAGGGAAGGCTAGCAAGGTAGGGCTATCTGCTGGGCTCAATGGCAGAGCTCAGAAAGGGCTGCCATGAACCCAGCTGGGTGTTGCAATGAGAGGAGAACCAGGGGCCTAATGAAATCATGACCTGGCAGGATCCCTGAGCATGGTCGCTGGCTTCAGCTGGGCTGCATGAACACCAAGGCACTGCTCTCCTGCTGGTGGCTTTCTCTAATTCTTCACCTGCCCCAGCCCACCAGTCCCCCATGAAACACAGGGCTGGACCCAGCAGAAATCCTCACCAAGGTCAGAGGAAGGCTTTTGCTGCCCATTAAAGACCTAATGCCTACACTGGCTGCAAGATCCAAATGAATATTGGCTGCTAGCAGACCTCCTCATCTTCAAGCACTTCAGACTGATCCACCAAGAACCCTCCATCAAGTCATTATCACCTTGTACAGAAGGGAAACCGAGGCACAGAACAGGTCTTTGACTTGCCTGAGGTGGTGAGACTGGAAGCAGGGCTGGGACCAGACTGGCAGACCCTTTGAGACCTTATGCTCTCTTACTTTATACTCCCTTCCCTCAGCTAATCCTGTGTGCACACCAGAGGTGCAACAAGTCCAGCTCTCCAGCATGGGCTGAACTACAAGAAGCCTCTTCAGCTTCTGAATCCCTCTCATGGACCGAAAACATTAGCCGCCTAACCATCTCATTTAATCTCTGTCTCTTCTACTCTCAGTGGCTAGATCTGATAAAATATTTCTCTGGAGAAAATGAAAGAGAATAGGTGGAAGGAAGGAGAAGAACACCATAAAGCAAACACTATGGGCAGGAGCTATTTTAAATAACCGGCTAGCTAAAAAAGCCAAGGACATTAGCTACTCAGCAGTTCCATCACAAGAGCTTGTGCTATTTTAAGCAAATCTCTCTGCTGCTTTATTCTGGCTTAAAGTTTGGGGATTTTTCCACTCCTCCCGAAGAAGTTTTGGGGAGTTTTATTTAGCTGTGTTCCCTTCTCCTGTATCTTCATTTTCAAACTTTGCGCATACATTTTATTCTTATTTTGTTTTACACGTACAATGAAGTGTGTTGGGGGGAAAGCCATAAAGATTTGCACTGCATCAGAAACAAAATTAACGACCTTGCACTCTGCTATGTGTTCTTCTGTGCAAAATGTAACAGATTTTTGCACAATTATCTACTGGACAGCGCATAGGATGTCATAGATCTGTACAACAAGAGGGCAAAACACAGCAGAGGAACATTCTAGTGCAGACGCTTATCACCTTGCTCTGTGGCTGTGATTTTTAATGCAACCTAGGGAGTTAGATAGAAAAAAAAAAAGTCTCATGCAATAGCATTCTCCCCACAGGTTCCTGCAAGCCACAAAGTACCAGCCCGCATGCATCAACCTATTTCTTTCTACCTATAAAAGGACCAGATAGGTTAGGGTCACTGTGCTCATCCTGCAGCTGGACGTGTGGAGGTGTTGAAAGTACCTCAGCGTTACAGCAAACCGACAGCAGAGCTGGGCGTGGGACCCAATCATCCTGCCTCATTTCTGCAGGCAACCACACGCTGCCGCCTCGGAAGCTTCCCACCACCAGCTGGGGGATGCAATGCTGCTTTACGGCTCAGGCAGCTTCTTTATTCTGCTGCACACGTAGCTGGAGCCAACAGCAGGGCTGGATAACCATAGGTTTGTCTATTGGATTTCACTAGGTACTGGGTATGGCTCTAGGTTGGATCCTTAGCTGGAGTAAAGGAAAGTAGCACCTACTGTAGCACTTGCCACAGTAGAGTGGAGGGCTGTCTCTAGGGATCTGTTCTGGGACCCATTTTCTTATCTCAAGTCTACTGCAGCCATGCCTCTTTGGTCTGAGGGCTGAGTGGAAGTACCCAATGCTCATCACCAGCCACAACACTGCAGAGCAAACTCCCTCCAGCCAATGATCTGAAATGCCAAGAATCACCTTGTCCCTTCAGCGGGGCATCACCAAATAGCTGGCTGGGAGAGTCACCAGCCTGGAGGGCCCAGGCTGCAGAGAGGGAAGGCTGAGTACATAGGCATGGGGGGGGGAGTGTTGATCCTTGATCCTTGTGGGACACCTCCCCATGGCAACACTGATTTGATTCACAGAAACTTCTGTGAGGCATTTCCTTCTGCCCATGCTGCGGCTGGTCCCTGATCACTGATGGGGGAAATCAGGAATGTGATTCCTCTCACTGGTCCATTGCCCAAACCCTTTTGTTGCGCATCCCAGAGCTTGCTCTCTGCACCCTGGCTTTAAACAGCCCTTTTCCCCCAGGTTTCCTTCCTCACACCCTCCCCACTTAGCCTCATGCTCCTCCTCTCCCATCCCTCCACACACTCTTCCTTTTACCCTTTCCCTTCATTTTCTGTCTCTGCTCTCTTTCTGCCCTCTCTTTTCTCCGCTTCTACAGCTGTTTGATTCATGGTGGTCTCAAAGCAGAGGCTAAGGCCCCTTCCTCTCTTACCCAGTTACTATATGATTTATCAAAGTGCCTTCACTTTGTTCCCTCATTCCTTAACTGGGTAGCTATCCTTGCTGCTCCCCTTAAAATCAGCTCTGCTCCTCTTCCCCCCCCACTGTCTTCCTCTACCCCCTTCAACTCCTTTTTATACCTTTAGAGGCTAAGCCAGACCACTCTCTTCCTCTTCCCCATGCAGGCCCTGGCCCATCCCCTCCTGCCTCTCCCATCCCTTTCTCATGCTCCCCCTCCTCACCAGAGTCTCAGCACTGCAGCCTTAAAGCAGGATAAATGGATATGGATATCGTACAATAAAACCTTCAGAATGGAGAGTTTTGTGCAAGTGAACAGCAGCCAAGCCTGAGAGACTGAAAATTGGATAAAGGGATTAAAACAGTAGCACATTAACAGGAGATTTAGAGTGTAATAAACTCATTTCATAATAATATGTGCGTTGGGGCTGGTAATAAATCATCGCGGGATCCCTGCCTTCCGCGGTGCCGGAACGAGGCAGTGACCCGAAAGCGGGGTAGGATTTCAGCGAGATGTGGATTAATTTCACAGGGTTCTTGGCCAGGAATAGAGCGGCTGTGCCATTGCCGTACAGCTGCTGCTGCTGCTACTGCTGGCTTTTCACAAAAAAACCACAAAAAGCAAACAAATGAAACCAAACAAGAGGACCTGCCAACACCGCCTGGCACACGTGTTTGTGGAGAGGGGTAGTCAAGTGGCCTTCACCACCACAACCCCAGAGGCCAAACATCAGTACTTCTCAGTCACCCACCTGAACAGTGTCCTGCCCCCTTTCCATACAGACTTGTGGGGTAAAGATGATAAAACAGCAACAGGAAAGAAGCCAACTAGACAAAAACACTAGGCTAAGTCATCACATTAATGGCCCAAATAACTTTGCCTAAGACACTAATGTCAAAAGAATGTAGCAACCACATGTAGTAGACATACCAGCCTGGTGGGTGGCCCAAAATGCAACCTTAGGACAGGTGGCAATGAGGAACGGCTGAGACCCCAACTCACATCTGCTGCGTGAAGCTCGTGAAAAGTTGTAAAAGAGATGAAGCCTCTGACTGAGAAAGGGAGGAGAGCAGCATGCTGGAATGTTCCCAGAGAAAGAATACAGATGGATCCAAGCCATAACGCAATTAGGTGAGGCAAGGACTTTGCAGCAAGAGGTAATAAAGGAATAAAGAACATGGAAATGCAGTACAAGTGTCCTGGAATAAAAAACAAAGGACTTGAGGAGGCCTTGGGGAGACAGGGTGATCATATATTAAGGAAGATTGGGGAGCAAAAAAACACTTGCCAAAAAAGGAGGTACTGAGAAGCTCACAATCAATGCGCTGGTCCGGATGACAGGTGAGCTGGGCTCTACTTCTTGTCACTGCAGCCATGGAGCTTGTTTGGATGGTGAGCTCTCAGGGGAGGCCCTGCCTTGCTTTACCATAACCCATAAGAGCATGCCCCAGTGTCTGTGAGAAAAATATATAGGGATACCTTGATGTTGATGCAATTGGACATGAAAACAAGAATCCATATTGAAGAAAAGACAGGATGGGCCAATCTCAAAGAAAATTCTCTAAACATAAGCCAAGGCTAACCTGGCACAAAGAAGAGGAGGGTAAATTTAGATGAGAGAAATAGGACATTGTGAAGAAGAAGTGAATGGCCAGCAGGACAAAATTCAAATCTCAAAAGGAGACTTAAGGGCTGGAGACCTGCAAATTCATGGAGACTTGTCTCTGCTGGTACCCCTAGGGTTAGCATCACAGTGCTTGCTTAGTCAAAGCCAGAATCACAACTCTGGACTTCCCTGAAAATAATTAACCTCTATGTTGTGCTACCCAAATACAGTGGTAACAAAAAGTCACCAGCTCACAAATCAGCCATCTGCCTGTGTAAGCAGACTGAGGATGTTCAGACCAAACAAGGTATATTAGTGTTCCTCAAACGGAAGCCAAAGTCTTACAAGAAGCCCGCACCTGAGGCAGAAAGCTACATTCATATGCAAGTTTTCTTTACATGTGTGTGGTGGCTGCCAGCAGTCCACCTACTATGCACAAATCCCTCAAGGAAACCCTGTTTCTTTAACAAAGGGAGTTTTGCAGCATCATGCAGGTGTGTGCAGAAGACACAACAAACACCTATGACTTTTCTACAGGACCAGATTGGCAGGTAGGCTAAAGTGATATTTCTGGATTTTTAAAAAGGTATTTGACATCACATTGAAGAATGGATTAAGGGAGAACGCAAAACAAGGAGAAAGGCAAGACTGCAGCAAAACAGGGAAATTAAACTCAATCAGACAGAAGGGCTGAGTGTCTCAGAACTGCTTGAGAGATTCATTCAGCCAAGGGACAAAGAATGGGCCCCAGCACTGCTTGGAAAGTCATGCCCAAAGATCTCCAAGAAGAAAACAGAAGAAAGGAACAGACAAAACATCAGGTCCCAGCAAACTGTTGCCTGAACTCCCAAACTTCTTCCATGGAAACCAAAATACCGTATTTACAAAATGTTGCAAGGTTTGGATAAAAGCAAAACATTTCATAGCCATTGCAGTGCACAGCAACACAGGTAGCCAGTACTAGGTCCAAGGCCCAGCTCTCACCCCACTCCAAGGCAGGCCACCAGCCTGGCTTGTGGACAAGGGTCTTGCACAAGGCAGATAGTCCAGCATTGGCTTGGGCCAACTACGAGTCACTGATGCAGACTAGAACAGGTCTAACAGAAGTGATCTGTACCTCCATGCCGGTTAAAGTGTCCACTTGGATGGAGGTGGTGTATGGCCTTGTTCATCTTCTGAATCACTCTCTGCTAGGACATGAGTTTGACTCTGCCCTTTGCCCCTGTGTGCCCAGAGCACAAATTTATTAACCATACTGGGTCACTTTCTGTTCTGCTAGTTTAGATCAGGCAGCTTAACCTCCACTCAGGAAATTCTCACAATGTTGTTGGAGACTTTCCTATGCTCCTACCAGACACGTTGATTTCAGTGAAACTACACTGTGTTTCAAGGAAAAAGCTTCATAGAAAGTATTCCCACCAGTCCAGTCTTCCCAGTCACCTCCTTCACACTGTTCCTGGGGGGCTAAGGGAAAATCCTTGTTGCAACCTGTTTTTGTTATGAACTGCTGTTGTGCACAGCACTGAGCTCAGAGGTTCAGCCAACACTGCAGACAGTCTGTGGTCCCAAGACCTACAGCTCGGGTCTCTTGTTGCCTTTACTTATCCCACACCGAGCAGCCGTACTATAAAGGCAGGGGTTGGCTTCTTACATTTCAGTATTAGGCATGACAGAAACCAGCACACTTCTCATAGCAATTTTTTTAATCACTCAAAAGTAAAATGTGCAGTAAGCAAAAGGTTGGGGATTTTTTTCCTCAGCAGAAAGAGAATTGATTTAAAAACACATTTTGTAAAAACACATTTCAGAGATCAGTTCCAGACCATAAAGGCCTTTTTTTTTTTTTTTTTGCTAATAAACAGGAACCAGTAGATTCATGTTTTGAAAATGCATTGGTTAAAACAAATCGAGTTTTAGCAAGTCCTTTAAGATACAAAAGCAAATATTTAAAGAAAAGTCTTCAGAAACCAGAAATTTTATTCAAAATGTATTTTGTTTTTTGTAAATACTGGGTGGTCAAAAACCCCAAGCAGGTCAGGTTGGCCGTCAGACCACAGTAGTGGGAAAAAGAGAAAGCAGGAAGGAAACACTCGCTTTGCTATTTCTTCTCCTCTGGTAGTAAGGGATGATCCCAGCTCAGCAACGCTGCAGAGCGGAAAGATGGGAATTCCAAGACTGCCCAAGTTGGTCAACAGGGCATACAAAACTACCAGCGGTACATCACCGTTACAGAAGCCCACCGAGAGGTGACAATTGCCGAGAGATGAACTCAGAGCCCAGAGCCTTTCACACATACCACGTAAACAATGTGTGGCCCCCCATGGCACTTTCAGCCAGGTGGGAGAGTGTCAGTGGTAAGCGGCAGCAGCACTGCTGTTCATCTAAGCTGGCTTTCACTCATTATCATAGCTCTTGCCACATCACTGAAGTGTAAATTCACTCAGCAAATCACACCAGCTTCTCCATTGCAAAATAGTTCTCAAGAAGCACTAACAAAGCAGGAGAACTTGGATTTGCATTGAAGTCAACCTGTCACTTCAGCTGTCAGTCACTGCCAATCAAGGGCTTAAGGCTCATCCAGACTTCCCCAGTAGCAAACTGGCCATGGCACTTGAAAAGCCAAGGAGCAGAAGTGAATACTACCCAGCACAGGACCTTCATATTGCCCCATCCCACATATACCACAAGAGACAACAGGACCAAGTCCTGTGTGACAAAACCTGGTGGACAGTGAACCACAACAATAAGTTACTCCGAATAGTGAACTAGAGAGCCAAGGGGCTATAAAGCACCTTGATTTCTTTCCTGCAGGATTGAAGGGAGGTATTTTCTCCCACACCCCTGCTAGGTGGTATTTAAGAATGAGTAGAAAATGCCAGAAACCCTCCAATCAATTTGACAGGCCACGTCAGCTGCAAAACACAGGTAGAATAGCTCTGAAAATGCTGAAGGACTCATGTTGAACATCCTCCAAACATTACTTCCTGGCTATGAGTCAGAACTATTTCATTTGTGTAAAAGGGGACCAAGATTAGAAAAAAGGGCTAAATGTGACTAAAACAAAATAGGTCCTTTTTGGTTAAATATAAAGGCTTGGATTGCCCCAACATGTCATTTTATTAAGAAAGGAAAGGAATGAGAGAGGAAGGAAGATATTTTTAAGAGAAATTTAAGGTTTGTTTGGTTTGGGGTTTTTTTTTCCATTTAATGAAAACATCAAAACCCAGGAAAAAAAAATTAAAAAAGAAAATCAAACTTCTAGCAAAGCACAAGGGATTTTTTTGTTGTTTTTACCATGAAAGGTTGTGGCTGTTTCACAACACTCCCCTTCTTTACTAAGATGAAAACTGAAATTAGAGCTGATTCTTTTCCCCACAACTGGGGCATAGGTACAATGACCTCCTGCAGTATTTTCAGGCTTGCCCTCTTAGAAAGGGCCACCTTTCAGGACACATTGCAGCTATATGGCTGGTGAGCTAAAGCATGCCATTGATTTTTTTTTTTTTTTTTGTCACAAAATGTCATTGCAATGCAGTTGCATGATATTGTGCTGGCCAGAAATCACCTTCAAGACAGTTTAGTGGTATGACATGGTACGTCGTCAACAGTAAATCTGGGCTGGGAGGCAATAATCCATTCCAATGCTGATCATTGAAGACATCAGAATCAATTAAATACCCACTGTTAATCATGCTACCTAGCCTACAGACCACCTTGTTCTGTAACCTTCTGTGGTTTTATTAGCTAGTGGGCTCATATTAGGTTGATTTTTGGATAGGAGACCTGCAAAGACCATTCGGTGTTGACAGAAGTGGCATAGCTGTATTCAAGCGCTGACTCCATTCCCAACAGACTGAACCCAGGCAGCTCTAGAGAGCGCTGCTCAGGCGAGCCCTAAGCGCAGATCTTCTCTATAAAGCGGTACTTTCCATTAAGGAACACAGGCACTTTATTAGGGGGAAAAAAAAAAAGAAAAAGAGAAAGTACAATATTTAGACTTGTTCAGAAATTTTTTTCCTGAGAAAATACAACCAAATGCAGATGTTTTTCAGGTCATACCATATCTACCTTTTCTTCAGAAAGAAAAATGTTTTAAGCAAATAACTTCCCTGCTTTGGCATGTCTGAGTCCAGATTTCAGAATAAGTCCATGTTGCTGTCTTCTGGAAGGCAATAGCAAGAATTTCGGGATCCCCAGATATGTGGAGAGGCACAGGGTTAATGGTCTGGGGGACTTTGTGGTCAAGGAGCAGTGGCACTGCTGGTTAGCAGGAAGCATTGCCCGTGGTTTGTCTCTGACACTGGCTTAGAGCTTGTCCCTGCGTTGTCACAGGAAGACAACACAACTCCTGAACTGCATGGGCAGAGCTACGTGTTGGGGAAAGGGCCTGGACACCTCAGTGCTCCATCTCATCCTGCTGAAACCATTTCTTATACAACAATAATGCCTTTATATAGTAAAGTGCACTTTGTATACTGCTCAGCAGATCCCAACTTGAACTATGTGCTTGCTCCCTGACACTCCACTTCCAGAGTAACACAGCCATGAACCATCACAGATCAACTGTCTTACATCTTCCTAATATGTTAAGAAATTAGTTCCTTCTCCCAGCTGAATTTACAAAATCTGCTTCTCCTGCTCACAGAGCCCAAACCTTTGCTGGTAGAATTTAATGGGATCCGTCGATATTCACTGATACTGCCCCTGGCCCTGCATGTTCCTGTTACATTGACCAAATTTATTTATTGTATGTAGCTGGTACAATATACACAAATCTACATGGCTATTTCTCAGGACTGTGTAACCAAGTCAGCAAAATACTTGTTTCAGAACACGCACCAAGTCCACCCAGGTTCTTCCACTGGAGCATAAGCAATGTCTACAGTGAGCTGCCAGCGGCAGAAAGAGGAATGATGTAAACCGAGAGTCATTAAATCCACCGCCTCTTTTGGAAGGGTGAAACGCACAAACGTTCATCCAAACACAGCCTATACGCTTCACTACAAGTGGGACTTATGCAGGTTAAACTGTGCTTCTGTGTAGGACCAATTGCTCCCTCTGGGCCACACCTGCACCTCATGTAAGCTGGTATTTTCACATTATCCTCACAAAGCCCTGTTGAGCTACCATCCCCCCAACTCCCAGCTAAGGATCTAGAGGTCTCTCTCCAGTGATAAAACTCCACATTTTTAATACTGCTTCGTTGCTATCACCACCAAATAACAGTCTGTTCATCACATGATCTGCCCTGCCCTTTTGTCAAACCAGCAACACAGCAGTCACTCTTGTTTCTCTCAAAGGTCCTGTGAGTACGGATCTTGCTGTGGAGTAGGGAACATACTTTGTCTGAACTTCATGGTTTTTATCACCTGAGTATTAGTCATGTTCAATATGTTTCTGTTGCATTAATGGAAAAATATGGGAGCCCTCCGGTGGTAAAAATAATACCTTTAATTTCCAATAGATGATAACCAGAGACTGTAACCTAGCAGATAAAGTGCCTACTTCAGCTTTCAAAAGGTGCAGCTGTGAGTTCAGAACTGTATTTTCAGTACCTTTTCTGTGCACTTTATTCCACTCATGCTGCTTTAACTTAATTAATACTCATCGATTTAGCAGGACTATAACAACAACAGCAACTACCATCACCGGTGGGTCAAATTCAGACAAGCAGTAAGGTGTGTGAATGCTGTAGGAGGAAGGGCACATGAAAGGATGAAAACTTAAGGTTTGTTTTAAATAAGAAAAATCAACCTTGGTGTAAATACACTGATTTTCACCAGAGGTAAAGCATATCTGATTATATAGTCCACTGAAACAATTTCAGCCTCAGCTACAAAGAAAAAAACTTTGTTCCTCATAGGTACAGTTTTAAAAGCTACAAATTCCCAATATTGAACTTCTATCAGCTATGGGGACGGGAAGGTAAAGAAACACCTCATTAGATTCTCTTGGATCTACTCCTTGGTGCTGCCTGCTATTTCCCCCCATAAGTTTCAGCTGTAAAACCACACACTTACCAAAAAATAGCATGCTGGAAAAGGAAGTAAGAAGTATCAGTCTAAGTTTTGTCTTGGCAAAATGAAAAAGTGTTTTAGAGCAAGCAAAATATACAGCTTTACTCCAAGGTAGTCCTTGTAATTTGGTATTATATTTTCTTTCTATAATTCTTTAAAGTTGCACTTAATGTAAAGCTCAAAATAATCAATGTAACCGGGAAAATGAAGGCTTATTTTGCTTCTAAATGTTAGAAGAAAGCATTTAAGTTTTCCTGCATCACTGTTTCTGGTTAAGAACAGAGTTTTCAGCCAAAATACAATTCACCTGGGATGATGACAGTCACAGAGCCAGTGGTGAGAGGCAAAAGAAGGCATGATGTATAAGAGCTACAAAACCAGCAATGGGAAATGCTCTTTTATTTTGCTACATATGTGAAACTATGTGTGAAGCATTCACATAGCTGTCTCAAAACCCTTCCTCTGGTGTTCGTAATTGCAACTGAAAGGCTCAGAGAGACCCATGTGACACCAACACATGCCATATCATAATTTGGGAGACAAACCAGCTGTCTTCTTTCATCAGCTAAAACAAAGCAGAGATAGGGACATCAACAGTGGAGAATTCTCCAGAAGTGACCAATTCACCCTGCAAATAGCTGCAGTAAAGGGTGCTCCTCAAGGAGACACTCTCACTTGGCCAGTAAGAAGCTCATGGTAGTAGCTTGCCCTGGTCACATCACAGTCCCACGGACCTGCAGTGCTGGAGCAGAGGCTTTCCTGCTGGTTGGTCATTCCTGGCCGATGTCAGTCCATAACACCATGGACCACAGTACTTAACACAGCCTACGGTCAGGTAACCATCCAGCACATTTACATGTCTCCTTATTTTTGATCACAAGGACCAAGCTCCCTGAGTCAGGGTCCAGCCTCACATCGTGCAGCAGATCTTTCTCCCTGGCTTCACTTTTCAGTTAGCTATACGCTACAGTTATAACTGCAAGCTACAGCTGTAGCTCAGAAGTCCTTTAGCACTATGCCTTGACCTTGTGCGCTGCAGGGAAAGAAAAGGTAGTTTGGGTCAAAACCAAGAGTAATAGATGTTCTGGAAAAATCCAATATGCAAATGAGATTGGCAACAATAAGAGGTTCGCCTAAAGCACGCAAGGGTTAAAGTGTTTCCTCACCCAGCACAGCAACTCACAGTTCAGAAAGCATGCTTCCCTCAGGCCTGCACGGAGCATGGCTCAGAGATGGACCTGCTCCCTCAGAGATGCAAGGACCTCTCATCAGGAAAGCAGAAGGCAAGATCCACAGTGCAGATCTGAGAGCAGAAAACATCAGTGGCCCTGTGCAGCAGCTGTTCTTCCTGCTAGTAAATAGGCTCAGCTCACCCTGACTATCTTCAGAGCCAGTTGCCTGATGCAAACACCGTAATGTTTTGCATCAAGGTCTTGCTTCTGTACTGTTCACAGTGCTGGAAAAGGAGTTTCCCAGTTTCCCTTGAGTCTTTTCTATCTGTGCATTGAGCACAGAAGAAAGCAAAGTAGAAGATGCTGAGAGAATTTTTGGGATGCACACTCCACTTTCTGAATTTTCTTTTAAATGCTTTCTTTGTCAAGTTTTTGCCCCCTTCTCACTGATGCTCTGGCTAATGTTATTGCATAGAGGAATGCGAGAGCTCATGCTGTCCCACAGACATCTTGGGTGGGGAGGTCAGGCTTTCCAGCAAAGCCCTGCCCAAATGTCACCCCCTAGTTGTCTGAGATAAAAATTGCCTTCTTTACACTTCAGAATTAACATGTCTTTGAGATGAACACCGACAGCTCACAGCTATATTATACCTTAGTAGTCTTTGTTCTACTTTTATGCTATTCTAGATTTATAAGACTGGAAAAAATTAATTTAACCATCAATAGGGGAGGGCTTTCCAAGTGTAGAAGACTTATATAAATGGCCTAGAGTTTATAGCCAATTTTACACCATCATCCCTCATAATTAAGAGACTAGCCCAGGAAAGGAGGGTAGGTAAAGCAAAGAGGAAGTTTGCCCTGCACACTATTGCATTGTGGATAGTCTCATTCATGGGAAATGCTCCCAGAGCCAGTCATGAGTTGGAAAGTCACCTCCAGTCTCGGTTTGACTCCCCATGGACAGTACACAGTTGTGCAGTGTGGTATCTTGAGTCTTCAACCACATGCAAAAGGTTTCAGCAATACTCTGGGATTTACTCTTTAGATCTCACAGCTGATTTTCCTCATAGTTATTGGACAATGACATGACTGGACAACATAGTGATGGACAACACTGTCCATCAGTGTTGACCAAATGTGAACAGGATAAAAGGCAAATATTTCTGACTGAGGAAGCAATCTTCCAGTTCTCCAGTTCACACAAAGAAGTCTTGTGTTGACTTCATCTTCCTCAGATCCAGCCCCACATTTGGAAAGCCATTCTTAATAGATCCGCTTTAAAGCTGTTCAGATAAACACTATGCATCCTGCTGCCTGAGAGTAGTCGAGCATAGCATTAACTTCAGCACTTCAGAGTTTTGTGCTGCATCTACCCTGCACCATCACTTGCACTGGGTGAACACAGAAGAGAATGTATGTAGACAGGAAAGACCCTTGACACTGACTGCACATAGACATTGATTCCCTCTGCTGCTACTCATGGTGCTTGGGGAAGACACGATCAGCTATAACCACAATGCCAAGCATAAGTGAGACTTCTTGTGAGCAAAATAAGCTGTCTTCCCTTCAGAAGTTCAGACCTCTCCCAACCCTTATTTACTAGAATCCAAGCAAGAAACTCAGAAGCAAGCAAGGATTTCTGAGCCACCTCTTGGCGCTGCAGATGGGAAGACTAACTACAGGTTTTCCTCTCCCCCATGTTTCTTTCCATGACTGTGAGGTCAAAGACACAGTGACCTAAACTGATATGCCCCTGCTTCTCTCACTCTATGACCATGTCTATCATTGGTCTCCTCTCATCTACTTCCATTACACCCACATGATGGTCCTTACCCATTTGGAAGGTCTCCATGGCCAGCTATGTAGATTCAAGAGTATTTGCCAGTAATGGGAGTAATGTCCAGCTTCCAGTGTGTGTCCCAAACCTCATCGTTACAGCCCCACAGGAATAGCAGACTACCAGAAAGCAGCTGTGTTTCACAAAGACCGTGCTCTATTGTTCCCTAAAGGCTTATAGCAAATGGACTTCCCAAACACCCTAGAAGAATACCATCCATGTTTGCAATGACTCAGTATTCCAGCTAGGGATTTATTTTGTTCTCCCATTAAAAAAAAAAAAAACCCACACACAAAAAAAACAAAAACAAAAAACCCCATCATAGCAGCTACCACTGCTGCAGCAGCTCTGTGCAAGTCACATCAATTCCATTCCCAGGGGTGCAAACCAATTTCTCTTGTTTTTCCGCCCGTCTCTCTGGCTGAACCTCCAGCAGCCTTCAATCCCATTAATCCAAGCACTGCTGGCGATGACGAAGACTGATTTCACCAGCAAACGATCAATTTGTATCTCCCCCCCTTTTTTCTTTTTTTCCCTTTTTTTTTGGTGCGATGTACAAAATATCATGAAAAAGGCGTTAGTGGTGATAGTTCCACAACAGTGAAATAATAGAGTAATAAGGCAATCCACTTTTGACCTTGCAGGACAGCTAATTCATCTACCCATCTATCTTAATTATTCCCTGGGTTACAAAAGAGAAACTGTACAATTCATTCATTCCACAGTGACAATTCCATTTTCCACCCCCAGTAAAGCACCATCCTTTCTCTGCAGTGATCCTGCCATAGACCACATCCCTTCTCAGCTTACTCACACCAGCCCACATGCAAACAGTTATTAAAGGCCTGATCCAAAGCCTGTTGAAGTTGATCAAGTCAGGCCCTTTTTGGCCCAAACACGCTCTAGTCGGCACCTTTCCATATCTTCCCCTCACTTCTAAGCAAACAATAAACCGGCCATCTTCATAAGTCATATGAAAAGCAGCAGTGGGATCTCTGGCAGAGTAGAAAGGTGTTCAGACAGGCTAAATTTGCCCTGGGACACTGATCTTTTCAGATCTTCTCTCATGTTGATGGAAAGAAAGTATCTTACAGAACAATGTGCATTGCCTCAGAAAAGTCTGTGAAATCTGTCTGCATTGAATGAGAGCAAGATAGGATCTCCAAATTTGGAGAGCACCTTGTGATAAGGGTACAGAGAAGACATAGGCCAGACAGTGGAGAACATTTAAAGACCACCTTCTGATGGCCCTGCTCTAAGTTCTGCTATGTATCATTTACTGAATATTAACATGGCCTGGAAGTTAATATCTGTGTCTCAAATAGCTGAGTCTTACATCCATACAATCTGATCTTTCTGCTGCTTCACCTTGGAGATTGAATCCTAGAACCTACCCATTTTTAGGCATGGCATCTAGAAGTAGACTGTTTGCACATGACTTTCCAACTTGCAGGGAGAGGCTGGTGTGAATGAATGTCTCCCACTGATCTCTGAAAGAACCAAGGTTAGTCTTTACCTCCAATAGGCAAAGGGGTCCGTTGGCATTTGCAATGACAAAATTTCACAACACCCCTTCCAGCCTAACAGTTGTTGGGAAGAATGTGGACAACTGGCCACAAAAGGAAGTAAGGAGGAAGGTGCTTCAAAGGGAGCAGTGGTAACTGAGATAAATCCCACTGACTCTTGGTTGTTCCTCCTGTGAGTTAAGTTGAAACAGAAGCAGCAGCAATCCCCATGAGGGAACAGCTGCCTCCAGCCAGGTCATCTTCTACTGGGAGGAGTCTTGGCTGCTGATATATCCTTTAAGATTCACACTTTCCTATCACTCCACTTCTCTGCAGACGTTTTTAAGGTCATCTCTGGGCTCCACAGCTCACTCTGTTCCTCTACTTAGCATCTCCAGATCCCTTTTGGAGCTCTGAGCAAACCAGATTTTTCCCCTCCTCACCCTCATCTGTCTCCTATCACTTTACTCTCTTCATACTGCTCAAGCCTGTATCTCTGCTTGTCTTTCCAACACTCAATTGCCCTTATCTAAAATATATACCTCTCTCTTCCTTAAAGCCACCAAACCCAGTACTTCCTTTCCTCTGTAAAAGGTCATCTTAGCTTGAATTCCTTTCCTGCCTGGTTTCTCCACCTCTGTCACATTTGCCTCCAGTCTGTGCTGCCCTGCTATACCAAATCCATTCCCTTTTTCACACCCTCATTCTCTCACCTCCTGGACTCCTCTACTTGTCTCACGCAGTCCATCCACACTTTGATTCACATTAGGAAGGCAACTTGATCTCCCACCCACTTCATTCTGTTGATATATCCTCTGCTCCCTTACCTCTTTCCCCATTCTTACCTTCAATTTCCCCTTCTTAGTGTTTTTTTACTTACTATGGTCTTGCCCCACTATGTCACCAACCTACTGCTTATTCCTCCCCATAATTCTTTACATGAGTAGAAATCCTATTTCCCTCTTTGCCACATCTAAGCTGAGACTGTAATCTCTTAAGAGAAGCGAGCATACCATCTTACATGAAGTTTGTACCATGCCTTGTCAATCTGCAGTGCTTTGAATGATTACTATTAATACACTACAAACACAAAGATACCACCTTGGGTTCAGGTACCCAGAGACACAGATTGCTGCAAGCAGCTAAGTACATCAAGGAAGTATCAGAGCTGCTTTCCCCTTTCTTACAATTTCCCCCTAAGTCTGCCCCAGCAGTTCTTGTCATGAACAAGATCCTGGGCTAGACTGTAAACAGAGACAACAGACCATACCCTACATCTCAGAGAGCAGAACTGGAGCCTAAAGTCAGGCATACACAGGGAGGGCAGGAAAATCCACCCCACTAACAATAAATACCCAGGACACTGCATAGATGTCTTCAGACCACTTAGTACAGAGGTGCCCACTGACATCGGCTCCTCTGAAGATCCAGAGTCTGTTGACAGGAGCTTAGCACAGAAATGTGAGTGGAATTTAGGCCGTATAAGTACAGCTCAGGATGCTGTTGAGCAGTGAAAATAGCTAAGCAAAGACTCCAAGGCAGATCCTGGACCACTACCAGTGCTGCTTCACTGCCACACGTATGCCATTGTGTTTGGTGCCTCAACGTGTTTTTCAATAGAGACTGCATAGTATGTCCAGGCTTTTGGGAAGCAGCAAGTGGACACAAACGCAAGGTATACATTGCATAATGTTATAGCACAACACAGAGATCATGTGTGACTGGAGACACCTGGAGCAAAGCGGGGCAAGCTGATGTACAGGCATAGCTGACACAGGTTGCTGCAAGCTGTTACACTGGAAACAAAAGAGCTATCCCAGCCCATATCAAAACTACCCCAAGTCCCAGCACAGAAGCTGCACAGTGTCACAGTTCAGAGTGACACATAACTGGTTTTCCAGTTAAGATATTGACTACCAGCTGAGGAAGATGCATTTCAGTCCCTGACTGACACAGGTTCCCTGGTTGACCTTGGTCAATTCATATGACATGCTTTGGAGTCCATCTTCACATAAAGGAAAACCACAATCTTTCATCTGCTTCTTGGCATTGTCTAGACAGGATGACAAATGTCCTTTGTGACATGTACCGGCTCCAGCATCCACATAAAATTCACACTCTTCTTCCACAAGGCATTCTCTTTGGTTCCTTGAGCTTTTATCAGGCGTCTCCTTGATCCTAAGATCTTGGATTTTTCCCTAAGCTACGACCCAAATTTTTCTATTTCCCAGAAAGTCCTTTTCCTCCAAGTTCCCTCTTTTTGCACTATTTTCAGTTATCTTCTTCCTTCCCCTTTTCCTCAGAGACTGATCACCATTCAACCAAACCCCTGAGAGTCCAACCCTCCTCTTACCTTCAGCTGTCTAAATACTATGGCTGTGAACTGTAAGGCACTCCTAGGCAGCCAACTGCTTTCTGTTAGTATGGTTACAAGATGACAAAGGGGCTGGCCCATAAACCCTGACGTAATGTGATTTTTTTCAACAACCCAGAATTCACACTGGAGAAGCTTCATTCTCCCCTCAAGAATTAACCTTTCTGCACCTCCCCCTGTGCTGGTGCTTGTGGTATGCAGGAACATTTCCCACCTCAGGCATGGCTACTAGTCTCTTTCCTGGCACTGGATATGGACTATAGCTAGACAGCTGAATGCTTTGATCTTCTTGATGGCTGGTGCATGTACAAAGCTTTTGGAGTCATGTACTTCCTTGTTCCCCAGGAGAGCAAAGTTTCTTGCTCAGCTGAAAATTAACTTCTGGGGTTGCACTTACTCACTTCCTCCTAAATGGCCTGCAAAGCAGCTCTGAAAGCAAAGTACTACACTCAGGGGATCCCATGACCGACCTTTCCCAAGCACTCCTCAAGATGAAAGAAGGGGAGAACAGCAAGGTGAAAGGAAGAATAAGGAGAATGGTGGTCCTGGCCAAAGAAGTCATTTCAGAGAAGAGAAAAAGGAAGGGGGGATGAGAAGGGAGTGAAGGAGAGAAAAAGGAATGGAGGGAGAGAGGGAGAAGCAATAATAAGGTCATTTGTTACAGGAGCTACTCCTACTCTGTGTGTATGTAACACAATTTGAGCTAATTGTATTGCCCTCACTTTGGGGACGCTGCTGTCTGTCTCTGAAGCTTTTTCTAATTTCCCCCCTTAATGTACGATTTCAGAATCTTTCATTCTAATGATTTTAATGCAATCAGCAAAACTATGCATGTAATTGTCTTTGGCACGGCACTCGCTGGAGTGGCACTCAGGGACAGCTCCCTGAACCCAGGACTCCGGCAGGAGAATGCAAAACAGGCCTGTTTTCAATCACCGCGGCAGAAGGCAGCCGGCAACGTCTGCGAAAGGCTGCCGAAAAAAAACATTTGTCGGAAGACAATGACAAAAAAGGGGGTCTCAGCTCGGTGCTATTCAGAGACAATTTGTAAGCACGGCTGTTGAAGTCGATCCAAAGGCTCCGGAACAGCTGGAGCTTTGCAGTGATTGATAAGTGCGCCCAGGAGAACTTCATTTCTGCCTGAATGAAGACAAAAGCCTCGCGATGCTGGGCGGATGGGTAATGTCACTATCATTAAGTAGTGAGAGTGGATATGCCAGACCTTCAGATGGGGACACAGTCAGGGCTATGAGGAGAGGTCAGGGCACCCTCCCTTCCTTCCCGTCACCGCCAGCTCTTTCCCCTCCCTGACTTCCCCCTCCCCACACAGATACTTTCAGCACAAACACCCCCTTTGCTAATTGTAATGCCCATGTAATAAAAGTTCCCCTAGCGTATAAGTACCACACCATAGGTCTCTCCCTCTCCTCTTCATGACTGCTATGTACAGGCTCCTTCCAATCCTACTAGGGCTGGTTCTGCCAGTGGATGCTCCAGGCCATCCAGATGCACCTTGCCCACAATGTTGCTGTTGCTCATGATCCCACACTCAGAAGGCAACATCTTTGAGAGTCACCTTCAGTACCCACGCTTGGGTGACTCCTACCTAACCAAAGGCTGCTTGCCTCCTTCCTCCATATATTGCTCACCAATACCTTCCGAAACCCAAAGCCTGCATTTCTGAAGTCAAGTCCAGTTGGAATTTTTGGGCAACCCCATGAAAACAGTTAGAGCATCACCACAGGAGAAGAAAGCACATGAAATACAAAGCCGATCACAATGGAATTGATCTTGTGTCTACATACTTTGCGCAGAATCTCAACGTCTTAAGGCTAGTTTGGTTTGAGATGTTTGCTGACATAGTGTCTTTTTCCCCTGCAGAGTTACCGGATCTTGTATACAACAGTCAGCGCAAAGAGTATTGAAGACAAGTGAGTAGATTATAATTTCAGTTTTCGCTGTGTACTTTTCTTGTGGTGAAGAAAAAGCTGGAGAATACAACCCAAATTGTTCTGAAACAAGAAGCAAAATTAAAGGATCCTTTACTCATCGAGTTACCCTTGGTGCTGCTCACAACTAGTCAAATTCAAGAGCTGTCTACTCAGTTTCTACAAATTCAGTAGTCAGGACATCCTACACCTCTGAAACTGCAGGACAGCTGGGAATCAGCAGTGCACCACAGAAGCCATCAGAAAACAGTCCACAGCAAGGGTGACACCCATGATGGAGGAGGAACAAACTGCCTGAAATTGCTCCAAGACTGTGTCACAAATCCTCAGAGGACCTAACAACCCACCTCCAACACTTACTCTTTCAATTCCAAGTACTGAACCTACCTCTTCTGTTGTCAATGGCCAGCCCAGGCAATGCCAGAGACAAGACAAAGACCTCTTCCAAAAACCCCACAGAATTTTTTTTTGGCAAGAAACATTACTCTGTCACCTTCTGGGGTGCTTTAAGGAGTGTGAAGGCCAAAAAACCCACAGGAGTGAAGAAAAAATGTTCCTACTGGCAGACAGTCTATCACTATTTTGCTTCCTGTTAACATTTTAGGCCAACCCCCTCTCACATACCACAGTCGACTTCTGTTCAGATGACACAGTCTAAGAGCACTGAGCTACAGTTCTGCACTGGGGATCCTGGTCCAGGATACCCTCACCCAGCCACAGCTGGGACTGATTAATCACCAGAGATGAACCTGAGGAAATATGAGAACTTCAGAGTCAGAAGGCCTGGGACCTGATAGTACAACCGTATCTTTGCAGAAGGTGATCTCTAGTCGCTCACCTCTAGCAACCAACTGTTTAGAGCCCAGGACACAAACTCACATTTCTCCTACTCATTCAATGGCATCTGTGTCAGCAACCCTGTCTTACCTTAGACTGTTAGTTCCTTGGAAAACAGACAACTTTTTGTCCTTTGTTTGTACAAAACATATCACATGCCCAGGCCTCTTGACCACCACGGAAGCAGCAGCAGCCCCCTTACAGCTCCAGCACACACACTTCTGTTCAGCTGCCTGAACATCCCTCTGTGCCTTCGGCTGGTGGTGAAAGCAGGGTCAGCTGACATTCCCCTCAATCTCCCTCCACTTTCCAAACTCCAGGAACCTTTTGCTGAAGTAACACAATTTTTTTTTGACTGACTTACACCCAACCAGCCAGCATCTTGCTCTCTCTGCAGGGTGATGGAATAGCACAGGCCAGTGATCAGCAGGAAAGCCAGTTCTCATCAGCCTGCGGAGGAGCACCAGCCCCGCTGCTATTTGTATGCGTCCTCTGGAATATTCGCATTCAGCACTGTCCTTGCCAAAGCCACCACCAAAATGTGCACATCATTCGCTAATCTCGCTGTCCCCAGAGCTGGCGCTGGCTGATTGTTCTGCCTTCCTGCTTGGACAGCTAAATAGTTACGCAGAGCACTGCAGTGCTGGGGGTCTCAGGTGGTCGGGTTTTGGTGTGCGCTTTGGAGGGCCCCTTGTGGACATCCTTCCCGAGGTGGTAGCCCAACTAGCTGCAGCAGGAGAACAGCTCTTGTAGCCTCTCTGGAGCAGAGGGGTCACAGACGGTCCTTCTGGAGGGGGAAACAGAGGCACTCAAATAGCCTAGTGGTCCCTTGTCAACCAAGAAAGGAACAGAATTCCAAAGTGTCAGTGGCTTCCAGCTCCTCTCTCCCACTGAGCCATGCTACTTCAGCTACTATACCTCCACTCTGCAGGTAGCCATGATGGAACCTACTTCTGAAGGCAGAGAGATATCTTTTTTCTGGGCCTGCACATTCAGCAGTGATGTTACCAGTAACACATCAGAGCAAAGCTTTAGCAGTGAGCAGAAGCGAGATAACCAGCTTTAATGAACCAATCTGGACATGCACAGACTTTATTCCAACTAAGTAAAGATCCCCCAAGCCTCCACTCAAGCTCAGTCAGGCCTAAGCCTCCAGCAAAGTGACTATCAGCTACAGTAACTTTACCCACAAGACACTCCGTTTCTCATGGCTACCAGGTTCCAGCTTCTAGAAGGAGAAGAAATTGCCCAAGGTCTCACTGCTGTGAGACTTCCTGTTCCTGATTTTTTGATCACAGAAAAGGATTCAGGAAAGTCTCCAAAGATATTTTCCCAGTCTGGAATGTCTGTATAGCCTGATCCTCCCAGTGACTGTAGTTCACCCCTCAGCTGCCACCTTTAGCATGACTGACAGTACTGTCAGGTCCAGTATAACCTTCACATGCAGGTAGAGCAATGGTGCCCATCAAATTCCTTAGATACGGTCGTACTTTCAGGTACAAGACCCCAAGGCTCCTCCTTGGCTGTGCACAGCCTGCATCACATCCTTTTGAGCATGGGAACCTTGGGTGTCCAAGAGTACCAGGCACAGGAGCTCATGGCTAAGCAGACTGAGACAAGCGGTATGCAGGCCACACACAAGGCATTTACAGGGACAGTCAGGAGGTGGTCTGTGCTTTTCGACTTTACAGATACAGCCTCTCTTCCCACCGGGGAAACACATGCCTGAACCAAACGTAGTCCCATGATCTCAGAGTTCTGCTCTGACTTGGACCCAAACAGCAATAGTACCTGGTGCTGACAAGTTTTATCATGGTCGTCCCTACCCTAAGCCATGATAGTAGGACCAAGCAGGACCCAAAACCTCCTCCAATATACCTTTGTCCCCACTCTGATCTGTGCAGTAATAAATAGCAATCGATCTTGACAGAGAGCATCCAAGTGTCTGGCATGCTGTGCAGGGTGAGGGCATGGCAGTCTCTGCTATGGGAGATGATCCCTGGCCTGCCTCTCTTGATGACCCCAGAGAATTCACACCACCCTGCTCCCTCCTCTTGAAAGGTGGTAACAAAGGTGTGAGTTTCTAAGCCTGACTGGCTCATGGAGTTAAAACCCAGTGAACCTGACCAGATCAGTGATAAAGCCAGAGCTCTGCTGAATTGGTCATTCTCTTGCTCTCTCCTTCTCTTGCCTGACCCCTCTTTTGCATGGTTCACAGAATCAGCAAAACTCCCTGACACAGAAACTGGAAGACACTCGATCTGTCGGTAACAATTTCCAGCGGCTTTGACAGGAACAGGCAGAGCACAGGAGAAATAAAAAAAAAAGGAAAGGGGAAAAAAAAAGGAAAATAATTCCTCCTGCCTCCTAGTCTCCCTTTCATTTTTCCTTTGGCTTCCTCTCCTTCCTGGTGCTGTGTGAACATCACCTTTCCTTTGTCTACTGCTGGACAGATGAAGACAGTCCATGGGCTGCAGGAAGTATCCCAACCTGAGCTATGAAACAGGCTAATTCATCACAGTGGAAAGACTGTCTGCACACAGAAGGGTAGGTGAACATCTCTTACTTTAAAACCCTCACTGTCCAGGCCTGGGGATGCCCACAGCAGCGAGGAGGCTTGGAACAGGTAGGAAGGTCAGTGGAGAAGATGAGGCTGGTGATGATTTATACCCACATGCTATTTATATTTTTTAGGTCAGCTTTGCTGGGAGGGGAGAAGTTTTCACTTTATTGTGCAGAGCGAGGTGTGACCTGGGGCCATCAGGGTGGTTTTACCCACTAGATGCCTGGCCCAATCTTTCATCTTTCCTGCTCTCAATGCTGTGCTTCAAGCCTGATACACAGTAGGCTTCACAGAGGACTGGGGAAGAGTCTGTGAGTAGTCAGGGCATACGGATTGAGAATTCTGCAGCCCCTTCTGGGCTATACATCTGACCCATAGACTGACACCACCAGTATAGGGGAGTGGACTCCAAAACCCAGGCAGTTCCTTCCTATCCCTGAGTTCTGATGTCCTTCCCTAAGGAAGAGTCATTCTGACCAAGTGCCTAGGGAGATGTGAGTACACAGTAGGACACCGACCTTTTCAGACAATCCATACTTCAGTCTACATCCACCCTAGCCAAAAATTAGATCAGTGAGAATTATGGGTAGCGGAATCTGTGTTGCATATTAAGAGCTGCATTCTCCTCATCTCCCTCTCCCACTAAGAGAAATGTTTTTCAGAACAGGTGATCTTTTGAAGGAGGTATGCAAGATGGGAGGAAGGAGAAGCCATGGCTCTGATGAGCCAATGGCCAAGAAACAACAGTATTGATTACACAGGGCCTAACTTTCATCACAATAGTACCAGACTATCATATTATCATATAACCTGCACCTTCAGATAACACACACTCTTGGAAGGGTCTGTGCTTGAAAATAAGACCTTACATAATACAAGTCACCTGTACAGAGGGAGGATGGGAGAGCACTGGAAGAGAAATAGAAGGGTTGACAACAGCAAAAATGCACAGAACATAATTGGCTACTGATCGCAGCAAGTCAGGTTTTTACATTCAGCCGAGGAGGCACATATGTGAGATACTAGCAGGAGATGACACAAGGGTGATATCCACCATGAAGCCTTTTCCTTCAAAAGACAAAGCACATCTGGCTCAGACCCTACACAGTGTTTCATGGCTTAGATGAGACTGGAGACCACAAAACCAAGACACATTGATTTATTTTTAACTCTTAACACAGGTAGAAATTCAAAAGAAAGGCTTCACTCCTTTCTCCATGGCAGAAATATGAACAGGGTCTATTTACAGCAGGAATTGGTCCCAGGGTTGATGAGAAGGCTGAAATCTAACCTTAGAAGCGATCGGTGCTTGGACTCTCCCTGAAGAGAGGAGCTTGCCTCCCAATCCAGCTCTTTGCTGTGCCAGGATGAAGCTTTCATGGTGCCCAGATTCATTGGCTTTGAGTATCATGGCACATCAACAAAAGGAAACCCAACAGGTGAAGTTGCAATTGCCCTTCCTGTGTGAGACAGCTGATCAGAGCTGTGCCAAAGGCAGCTGCTTGTTTCTTTCACAAGAGATAATTACAGCAGCTAGAATACACTATTTGCCATGTTGCTTTTAATTCATATCAGCAGAACTGACAGTTACAGCTACACTCGCTCAGGGGCTGCAGGTAGAAGTCTGGGAAGGATGGAGCTGCTCCAGCCTCAACTGCAAAGGACTGAGAGGCTTTCATCTCAGCCCTCACTATCACCTCCCTTTGCTTTGCCTTGACCCACGCAGCCCCCTCTGCATTCTGTGTCTGCTCCACAAACTGTTTAGCCATCTGTAGTCAGCAGTTGCACCCATTGCTGTGAAGGGAAGGGTGACCTTGTGCTTGAGACACTGCTACTGTTCTCAGAAGATCAGGAGTTCAGGTCTGCTGCAAGCTCCCTGACCATGTCCTGGGGAAGCTGCAAAAGCTCCCCAGGCTTTTGGTGGTTACTTATCCCCAGCTAGCCATAGAGCAGCTACCACTGATGAGCCAGGTGGTGTGTGGAAATGCTCCTGCTGCCAGTAAGGCTGCAGACTGGCTGAGTGCTCCAGCAACCGCTAATAGGCTATTTATATGGCAAAATCTGGGGCAGGGGGGATGAGGTGGATCTTGTACACAACAAGCTAGAAACACATGCTGTTCGTTGGTGAGACTGGGGAGATTCCAGAAGTGGGACACACAGATTCAACAGCACAATTTAAGAAAGAGAAAGGGACAGGTAAATTAGATGCCTCATAGGAGTGAGCAGGAAGAGGCTGTAACAGACCCCCACTTGAGAAAACCAGAATACCATCCTTGCAAACCTGGCAGTCACATCCATTTAGACTGCACAGTCTTCAGAGCAGCTGTTGCCCCCTATCATGCCTTGCACAGCACCTAGCACCACAAACACCCAGCTGAGATGGGGCCACCAGGCCATGAAGAATAGCAATGAAAATACAACAGACAATTCATGGAACATCACTCAAACAGAAACCACACACAGTGAGCCACAATTGTTTCTAGAACTTCTGAAAACAAGTCCTCTTTAAGCTCAGAATTGGCCTAAATTGCCTATAATCATACAAACTGATGAAAAACATGAGTGACACAAAACCCAGGGAGTCTCAGCCATGGAAAATCAGGGCAGGGTAAGTGCAGAAGCAAATCAAGCCCCCTCTGCACAGCTGCACCCTCTTGCAAGTCCTTATGCAGTGGGTGCTTTAAGACTCTGTCCACCACAACCACACCAATTTCAGACTTGTGCCAACATGGCAGTTTGAAGTGAACAGTCAAGTAGCTGGACACCAAGGATAAATAAGATTTCTACTAATCCTGCTTTCACAGCAGGATACTAGAAAATTTAGCTGACCTTTGTTAAATAAGCTCAATGGGTCCCTTGAGAGATAGTGAATTACTGTGAGCGAGCAAAGAATGTCTGCCCCAGGCCATAGCCTGCAGAGAGAGGTTTTTCCTACACAAGAGGCTGCAATCCACGCCCTTCCCAGGAAAATGTATTTCTTTTATGCTGAGGGGAATAGGCCACCCCAACCTACTGCAAAGCCAGCTGCATCCCACCTACAAAACCACTCTCAGGAGTACAGAAGACATTCTGCACCATGCAGCTTTTGAGCTGTGGCACTAGAAATTCTCACCAAGGAAGCCAAGCTGCCAACAGAGCACCTTTTGCCCCAAGATGCCATTGCTATGTCTGCCTGTTTCCCTGCTCATAGGCTTGCCCTCTGGACTGCCAGCACATGAACCTGTGTGGGAATTTCAGGGGGACAGTGGAAGACAGGCAGCATCTGGGAGACAAGCCTGTCGGAGACGTCAGTGTTGCAGGGTAGTAGATGTGACAGAGCAGTTCTACATGAGGCTTTTTCATCCATGTTTGGGCTGAGGTGGATTTCAGGAGACACAGAGGTCGTACAGGGTGATGATATCAGCCGAGACATGAACATGCTACAGCAGAAAGTGCAGACTACTACCTTTCCAGGCGTAATAGGACAGAAAATGATATTTACAAAGCTGTACCTCGGGTGTCTCATTCAGCATCTAAACAGCTGGAGCAGAAAACTGATCTGGGCTAGCCCCTTCAGAGTGAACTGAGCTAGGAGAACTCCCACCTGGTGAAGAAGTGTCCGGCATTACATTTCTGGGTATCCACAGTTGCTCCAGGTGCCACTACTACTTCCTTTCACAACATCAGGTAGTGAGAAGGAGTAAGGAGGGGAGAAATGCGATTAGAAATTATTCTTTTCTGGTTCTCAGGCTTTAAGCAATCCCTAGTCACATGGATAGGCAAATACCTGGATTGCGTCCTCACGGCAAATTAAAAAAAATCAAATCTGCCTCAGGTTGGTTTGAGCTCCCTTTATTTTTCTCTCTCCCCCTCTTTCCTCCCAACTTGGACCTCTCAAAAGTTCTCAAATGAAACAGATCACAGGTTCTAGTGTTCATAAAAACAGGAACATTTTTATATTAGTTTTGAAGCCTATTTCAATGACCCTGCTGGGGTGGGGGGGGGGTAGGGAAACAGGATCATTCATCGTGGCTGAGCAGCACAATTCCATTTGCCAGGCTCTGAAATGAGAGATACTCTGCTGATGAAGTCAAAAAAGGAAAAAGCCCCTCTGTATCATTTTTCTCCTTTTCCCCACCCCAAGTCTCTCTTTGCTTTTTTTCTCCCTGCCCCCCCATCCTCCAGCAGGCTCTCTGGAGATGAAGGGGGAGAGAATCATAAAGGTTGGTGTCTCAAGGGAAACCCACACCTCTCAATATTCAGAATATTGAATATGGAATGTCAGAGGAGTTATCAATCTTACTTTGATGGCACAAGGAGCTTCATTTGTTAGTGCAGGATGTGAAAGGGGCCTTTCAGAGCCATTCACTGACTCTTCAAAACACATTTCACCACCCGAGCTTTATGATTGCTCATTCTGCACAGTGTCCAGGTAGGAAGGGGAGCCTCATCCAGTCCTGCCAATCTGTCCTAGGCTGCAAGGGAGGTGCAGGCAAGTAGAAGTGCATACAATGGCAGCAGTACTGTGCAGAGCAGCAGCAGCATGAAGTGAGTGCTAGTTCTTAGCTGGTGGAAAGCCACATATGCTACTTCAATTGGCCTGTAACATATGATGATGCAGCCCAAAACATGTAATGGAATTAGGCAAAGCCTCTGCTTACACCAATGACTACAACATCAGTGAAACCAACTGAGCCTAATCCGTTTCCTCAATTGTAGGCTCAGCCCAAGACCTCTTAGTCATCATCAGCATGTCAGCACTCTTACTCAGCTCCTCCCTAGTCTTAGTGCATGCAGAGAGAAGCCTTAGCAAGGACCAGAGAGCAGCCTAATTCTGAGATATGCCAAATAGCCCTGGGTCCTGGCTGACAGCAGAGCAGCAGCAGAGCTTGGATTAGGCTCCAATGAGATCAGCGGGAAATGATACTGGTAGTGCAGCTCCTAAAAATATATATATACACACACACACTGTCAGCACTACAAAGTTTCCAAGTGAAAGACAGGTCAGCCATATGACAAGCAAAGACGGGGCAGGACTGCTCACTGGTGAAGAAAGATAACACTGTTATGGGCCATAGGCTGCAGGTTATATATTCTGGTCTGTGTGGTTCTCTGGCTCCTTGTCAGCCCCACAGTTCAGAGGGTTGACATTTTTAACCCACACCTATTTTCCATATTGTGATCCATAGACTTCAAGTTTGCCAGCAGTTCCCCTTTCGGGCAGCCAGAGGGGACAGGTTTCAGTCTTCCCCTAATTCACATCTCCTACCACTCCTTGATTTTTCCTAAACATCAACAGTTGTATTTGAGGCTGAACCAGATAGCATGTGACCCAATTCTTCTCTTCACTTGCTACTAACTACTGTAAATTGCAGACAAATAAGATACATGATTCAATGACCTACAAGAGATCACATGCATGTTGCGCTCTGATCAACATTTTCAAGCCTTGAAACTAAAGGTTTGATTCCTAAATGCACATTCTCTACTACTAAGAATGCTCTGCTGCTCAAAAGTTACTATAAGCAGCACACCCGTTCAGGGGGTTGGGTAGAAATCTGGACACCCCACAGTATTCAGTGCCTACCCTTGCATTTAAGAACCAGCTGGTGGAGATAAGTAAAGCTCCCTTGATTCCCAGGGAGCTACAGTGCGTTAAGCTAACTAAAGGTTCAGACCCCAACTTTTATACAGGCAAGTTTGGAAATGCTGGACTGCTGCTGTTTCCTGCAGAGCCAGCATGTGGAAATGAGGTGCTGTTGTTTATGACAGACCACCGTGCAGAAAAAAAATCTCCTGGTCTCAAACATGACCCTTCCATCAGAGGTCACCAAAAAGTCATCAGTGATTTCATCAGATATCAACCAACTCAATTGCCCTTACGTGCACACATAGCAGTAACAACGTACAGGTCACACTCATTTCCTTGTGTGAGTCAGTCACTCTGAGCCCAAGGCCACCAGTTAGAAGAAAGAAAGATCGTCTGAGATCCTGAATTAGATTTCTGCTCTTGGCTCAGATCTCATTCTCAGAAATATGCCTACTGAGTGATTACAGGAATTATACACCCAGTTTAGCGTTGCAGGAGGGTGTCCTAGGGACAAGGGGGCTGCACTGCAATGGCATAAATCAGCGTGGCTCTACCAACACCCCAGCACCTCCACTGGGACTGTGGATCTGCTCCAGCATATTTACCCCATGGATTTGTTTGGCTGCTGTCCGATGTTAGCACAGGAAAGACAATAAAGAGATGAAAGAATAATACAGACATGAGGGTGACCATTTTCCAAAGAGGAAACATTTGCTCTAGCTGTCAATGATTTACAGGGTCATGTTGTTCATTGTTGACATATTTTATTGTCATTATTTATCACGTTCACTGTTGGAGCCCTAAGGAGCCCCGCACAGAACTTGGGCTGTGTAGTGCAAGGTGCTGTACAAATACAGAAAGCTGTCAGGGAGGTAAAGGCACCGGAGTCCTGCCAGCTGCTGCCACTGCAGAAGATACTGCAGATTCACAGCAGGACATAAAAGAGGCAGTAGGGGGAAGATGGCAGGTGTCCAGAGTGCCAGAATATTTCTCAGCTCAGCACAGAACAAAAAGATTCTCTTCACTCCATCAAGTTTATAGAGTTAAGTTCACAAATGCTAAATGCTTGCATCATTTTTAACGCTTTCTTACTGGCCACAAGGCTGTCAAACTGCAGAGGAACTGCCTGCACAGCCAAAATCCTGAACAGGAGATTACCCAGTAATAATTATTATTATTGGTATTATTACTACAGATTTGTACAGGCTGCCTCTATCAAGAGAGACATTGTATTCCCCTTGTGAAATAACATTTGCTTTGCTCTTCACAGAAGAATTAGAGGCTTTACAGGCAAAAATATACTGGCAAGCACCCTGAGGGAAAGCAGAGGTCTACATCAAATATGTACATTTGCACCTACTTAGTGGATCAGTTTTGCAGTGGTGTAAATCAGGAGCAATGTTCCTGGAGTCAATGCACCAGACACTCCACTCATACAAATCAGTGCAGTTCACTGACGTCGTATAAAAACCCCATGGACATGATACAGGCAAGAGAGCGCAATCAGGCCCTGTCCGAGATCACCCCGTGTCCATATGCTGTTATTCATTACAAAGTATGATCTCAGTGCCTAGGGGCTCCTAGGAAGGCCAAAGTCCCCACTCCACTACATTCTGCACTAATCAGTAATGACATACAGCACCTGCTTCAACAATTTGCAATGAAAGGAGACTGAAACCAGGTATATCCTGGACACACTCTCAGATGATGAAAATACTGCCAAGTCTCATAATTATACGGTGAGCCCATACAAGCCCACATTTTTCTTCAAGCCTCAGCTCCCAGCCTAGCGAGTCGATGAGATCTTGCAGGGAAAGGCTTCTCTTTTACCTAAAGAAGCCTCACAACTCAGACCTTCAGGCTGGCCTTTCTGCCTATTTCGGGTTTCCAACTGCATCTTCAATGCATGGCACATTAGCCACTGGCTGGGTCAGCTCTCAATCCTATTTGTGCTAAATCAGTCTAGAAGGAACTAGAAGCCTGAAGAACAAAACAGCAGGAAGTAAAGACTAGGTAACAAAATGCCACTACAACCCTTGTGAGTCAAAATTGACACAAACTTTCCAGACTGAGTTTTCAATGTACCTGAACTTGAGTCAGAATTACCAACTCGACGGGCACATTTATTTTACTTACTTATTATTCAAATCTAAAGAAATCATTTATCTCTGTCAGGAAAAAAGTGAAATACCAACACACACTGGGAAAGAAAATAAACACACCACTGCTCTGAGACAGTGGTGTGGGAGCTACGCAGAGCTGGCAGCCCAAACCCTTGTGAGAAACAGTGTGGTTCCTCCCTGCTCCGGTGTGTTCTCGGCTGTTACTCAACCATGTTATTTTAGTTAAAGGGAGTAACCCAAGTTTCCCAAAGAGCAGCTGCTGCTATTACCCATACATACAGTTACTGACCAAAAAAGAAACGCAGGATAAGAGGCTGTGCTCACCCTCCAGACAACATGGCACCTGCAGCCCAGGTGGGATGAGAGCCATGGCTGTTAGCAGCCAGCCTAAAGGCCTCTCTGAAGTATAGCATCCCTCCTGGACCATGCCAGGTTGCCCAGAGAGGTTGGGGATGCCCCGTCCCTGGAAGTGTTTAAGACCAGGTTGGACGAGGCTTTGGGCAACGTGGTCTAGTGGAGGGTGTCCCTGCCCGCAGCAGGGGGGTGGAATTAGATGATCTTTAAGGTCCCTTCCAACCCAAACCATTCTATGATTCTATGCTACAGGTCCTAGAGATACCTACAAGTCTGCAGCACAGAGCTGCCAAGCTCCTTGCATCAAAGATTTCCAGGAGGTCATCAGGAGACAACTACAGGGCGATGCCCCAGAGTGTCTGGGCCAGAAGGACCATCCAGGATATCTTTGCACCTCTGTGACACTCTTACCCCACAAAAATCATGGAATGGATAAGGTGGGAAGGGACCTCTGGAGATTGCCTAGGCCAACTCCCCTGTTCAAACCACAGTCAACAAGAGGAGGTTACTCAGGGCAGTGTCCAGTCAGGTTCTGAATATCTCCAAGGGTGGAGAAACCTGTTCTAGTGTTTGACCACCCCATAAAAAAATCACTGGTACATGGCTCACATGCAGAGATACTCAGCCAGCTCCTAACCTGATTTGTCAGCTCTCTGTCAGAAATTAAATGGAGCAACTCCACTGTCCCTAGTCAGCGTGTTACTGGAGTATTGTAACACACCTACTGCAATAGTATTTGGAGCCCAGCTGCAGCTCAGGGCCCCATATGCTACACGTGTCACACCATGAACAGACAAGATGGAGAAAGAGCAAGGAAACAGGATGAAGAGAGGTGGCATGGTTCAGTTTAGCTCACACAACCGGCAGGACTAAAACCTGGGTCTCCAAATGCTCTGTTCACTTCGCAGTACCAGGAGAACCATGCTAAAACACCCACAACAAAGCAGCTCTCTATGTTTTGCTTTGCCACCATCATTGGTGACATTCTTTATAGTAAGTTCAAGCTGTTAGAAGTTTAGCCTTTACCTTTTCCTGTTCAGAGATCTCAAAAGGAAGGGCTGTCTACAAGACAGCTCCTTGTTTGAGTATTCCTTGCATAAAGAACATGCTCAGGTCTCTATGGCAGTGATTCATCTTCAGAAGAACTTTCATTCCTACGTAAGACATCTAAGGTCACTAAAGTTATCTGCTCTTACTACTGTAGCATGGATTAACCATAGAAATAGAAAATAGCCATAAAACAGGAATTTTCAAATGGATCAAGAGCCACATGTGCCTACAGGACTCTTAGAGGGCCATAGGTCTCCTCATTAAAACTGCCAGGTGCAAACACATTGTCTGTGATCTCATTTGTCAGGCTGTGCAACTCCTCCATCCAGGGCAGGGGTACACCTGCCCTGAGAGCAACCCCTTTTCCCATTTGTTACCTTCTGCCAGCACTTTTCTGGTTAAAGGAAAAGCAGAAGGAAAGTTAAAGAGCAGCAACAGCTGCTCCGGTGTCTTCCCCAGATGTTCAGCTATGTTCAGCCCGTTAACGGTTTGAGAAATCATTCGTCAGCAAAGGTTTTGCTGCCTTGCAGGCTTGTCTCTGAAACAACATGGTACTTAGAGAAGAACTTGCTCTCCCTCTGCCACACTTACCACTGAGAAACCCCTTCTCATTTCTTAACCCACCCCTCTCTATTCTGTCTTTGGGTTGCAGAAATTAAGTGCCATGACGGACAAAGATGCGAAGAGGCACCCACCCCGTTAAGACTACCCGCGTGCACTCACAAAAGTCAATCTGAATGTTTCATGAACAAAAAAAGTTAACGCAGTCTTTCTGGGTTCCATGCTCCAGCACATCTCTGTGCTAGAGTGCTCTCTTCTGCCGATTATCATTCAATTACTGTTATGATTCTCTGTTACAGGGATTGATTGCAGAGGTCAGTAAAAGGGAGAATTACAACGAGCGTCAATGTTGAGATCAGGGTATGCTTGAGATCAGGGCGGAGCAGAGCGGCTCATGTCCGAAGTTATAGCAGGTCAAATTACAAACAGCAAAGGGCAGTTTAGGCAGGCCAGTGTTAGGACCTCTTAACACCAGGTATCAAGGACTTGGAACTGAACCACAGTGACAAGAGCTAATTGCCAGAGGGATACAGTCAGGACCAATTACAAGTGTTAACTGCCAATTAAAATGACAGGGCCAATATCAGGGCCACTACAAAGATCAATTATGGGATTAGAACAAAGGCCCACAAAGTAGATAAGAACAAAGCCCACCTGCAGCCACACAGAGAAACTCAGATGAGGAGCTTCCAAAAGTGGGAGAAGACTTCTTTCCCCTTGAGGCAGCTGGAAGACAGGCTCAGTCTGCCACAGCTGACACAACTGAGGTTCAGTGACATTGAGGAAACAAGGCTGATTTACTGCAGCTGAGGTTTCAGCCTGGAGACCTTCAGTGTTGGTAGGAGTGGGGTAAAATTTGACTTGCCTTCTCCGTGGTGTTAACAGTCTCATGGCTGTAAAGAACTACCAAGAGGAGCAAGAGACAGCTGCATTTACAAAGGGCTCACTGAAAAGGAGCACAGAGCACAGCTCTATCAGCCTGAGGAACCAGCCAGGTGTGAAATCCAGACCTCCTGTACTGCTTCTTTGCTAGTGTTAACACCAGTGAAACCAAGATCAGAGGTTTTAAGCTCAGCCTTGCTCTCTCCATGCTTAATTACCTGCCCATCCATAAGCACATTATGCAGCATGTGAAAGGGCTTCTCAGACCTCTGCTAAGCACTCCAGCTGTTTCAGAGTAACAGACAGAGCTTTGTGAATAACCTTACAGGTTTTCCCCTCTGTTTGCATAGCTCACACACTGCTCTTAGGACCTGACCCACCTTCTCAGCTCACACAGACCTTCTCATCCACTTTGAGGGCATCTAGCCACAGCTATAGCACAACTGGGACAGTGGTACAAAAATACTATCTCTCCTTTGCCCTCCAAAGCCACCTAGGTGAGGAGCGAGGTCAGAGCATAAGGCGGGAAGGCAGAGAAGCCATGATGGGCTGGAGGAACACACATGTAGATTTCCCTGGGGCCTGAACTTTGGTTTGTTCAAAGGAAGATGCCTAGGATAAGGCATATTCCTTCCAACTGCAAAACTCTGTTCCAGGTTTGCTCTCCCCTGATATCAACCCATCAATACCTAAATGATCCCAGCATGGAAAAATATTGCTAAATGCCCATAGAGACTGACCACATCCACCTTTGGGACAGGACACATGCCACTCCAGAATCTTTCATACATGGAGGGGGCAATGATCCTCTGCGTGCCAACCATAGAAAGATCATAGAATCATTTAGGTTGGAAAAGACCTTTAAGATCATCGAGTCCAACCGTTAACCTAGCACTGCCAAGTCCATCACTAAACCATGTCCCTAAGCACCACATTTCCACATCTTTTAAATATCTCTAGAGATAACGACTAAACCACTTCCCTGGGCAGCCTGTCCCAATGCTTGACAACCCTTTTGGTGAAGAAATTTTTCCTAATGGCACCTTGAGGCCATTTGCTCTTGTCCCATCACTTGCTACTTGGGAAAAGAGACCATCACCCACCTCACTACACCCTCCTTTCAGGTAGTTGTAGAGAGCAATAAGGTCTCCTGACAGCCTCCTTTTCTCCAGGCTAAACAACCCCAGTAATCATATTACACAGTCCTGAATACCACAGAGGCTGCCCAGATTCCTTTGGAGCTGCAGGACCCGCAACAACAAAATTAGTCGCAACCTCACAGCATGCTTGCTCCTGCAGCATAACCAAGACAATATTGAAACTCCATCCCCAAAAGCCTGGCTTTCTTATCCAAGCACCCACCCTTGCACTACCCAGCTCCTCAACTATGCTGGAGCAACATTTGCCCGGGCTGGCAAACAACGTCCCTTTTACCGGCTGGACAAGATCCCCTGAATCCTGTGCCGCACAGAGGTAGCCAGTCAGCACCGCGCTACCTTCCCAGCTCACCTCAGAGATGCTGTTGTAAATCCAAAGAGACATTATCTTACCTGCCACAGTGTTACCTCCTTGACTGCCAGCAACAGCACAGGGACTGGTGAAAAATGCTGTAAATTAATTAACATCAGACCTCTTGTAGCTGTTTGTTACTGTAAACAAACATTTTAATATGCAGTAATTAATTAAATCTGCCATGCTGTCCCCCTCCTCCCATTGATCTTTCTTCAGCTTTTCTTCTGCTCTGCCTCATCTTTTTCGCTTGGTGAAACAGATCACTTGCAAACAGAGACACTGCTTTCCCAGTGGTCCAACAGCAGCGACCCAATTCAAAGAGATCACTTTCCTCTTCTTAATCAAATGCTGGTTCCTTTTTTTGCCCACACACACTGGGTTTTTTGTGGTTTTTTTTCTTCTCCTGTGCACATTCTTTTCTCACTCTGACACCTTCCTTCTCATTTATCAAATATAAATATAAATCTAATTTTTTTTAAACAATACCTCAACACTTACCAGTTGTTCCCCAGACAAAAAAAAAAAAAAATCTATCAGAGGACATATCTTGGCACTATCCACTTTCCTTGAGCAGAATCTTTCCAGCCCCATTCTACTACAGCTCAGCTTTTTTATTCTCTCAACTCCAAGCTAAGCCCTAAGTTTTCTCTTAAGCTGTACGCAAGCTGTACCAGCTGCTCAAACAAAACACATCTCTCAGCTAAGTTTTCCTGGTAGCTTCAGATTGTATTTGGTAGCCCATTAACAGTCTCACAGCAATACTGCTCTATGCTTTACCTTTCTCCCACCCCTAAACACTACCAGAATCCAACTGTAAGTATAGATTTCTGCAAAGCTGTAGACAGAGCCCCACAGCCACTGCCCAGTCAGACACTTTGAACCTGAAAGGTTAGGGTTGGGGATTGGGTCCAGACTAAGGGTAAGAGAAGGGATGGCAGTTGGAGCAGGGCTGAAAACGCATGATAAAAGGAAAGTGGGTACTGCCAGGAGACCAGGACTAGAGGGATCTCTCACTAACCAGAAAGAGGACAGTTTAAATAAAAAACCCATAGTTACAACTGGTAGAAAGAGCAAGTCCAGCACTCCAGTCAGAGCAGGTTGAAAAGCATCAAGGAGCAGGAAGAGCAGGGCTGCTCCACAACAGAGGATATAAGCCAAGAACCAAAGGCAACCACAGTAGAGATGACACTCACCATCCAGACTGCAGTTTCACAGTATCAAAAGTAGACTGCCAAAACAAGGTCCACCAGCATCCCTGGATGAGACAAAGTGTTGAATTATGTTCAAGGTCCTTCCAGGGAGCTAGTCAGGAGCAGCATGAGATGATACTGTCAACAGAACTGAAGACAAAACTAAATCTTTGTCTGAGAGCTTTCAACAAGAGAGAGCTGAAGATGGGTGCACCTAAAACATAGGTTAAGCAAGGAAATGAAAGGCCAAGCCTGAGATGAAATGAAAACTCCAGGACCAATGAGCAGAGAGTGTGGGTCCCAGGTGAGGGTTGTCAGGCCAATTAAGTGCACAAATAGCCCTCAGGACCTCAGGACTAGAACTCCCCCCATCAAGGTGTATCTTCACACCTTGCAAAGATCTGGGTAATGGCTAAGAAACAATCTGGGTGCTGTGGGTTGACATGGGGCTACTTCAGTGGGGACATGGAGTCAAGGCAGGAGCATGACATGGGGGACTTAGAGCTAGGTCACAACTGGAACAGAGATGGGACATGGATGACCTCAAGGAGATTTAAATCAGTTCCCTTTCCCAGTTTCACGGTAAATATCCATTTGAACTGGGCCTGGCCCAGTCTAGGTTCCATCAGGCATGTTCACCTTCACATTTCCATGCAGCCAAAATAATGGTAATATTTGAATTGCAAGAATGCATGGGTTTGTTGGATGAGGACTGAGATTCTGAGATTTTGGGGTGTCTCTGTATGTGCATAAGGACAGAGATGGGCGTATGAGAATGAATTTACATATAGATATGCTTGTATAGTAAATGCTATGGCAATGCACCCTGCTTGTAGAATGATTGCTCTCATTGATAGGTTGTATTATCTTCATCTTTGTGAAACATCTCCAAAGACACCCAACAAAATTTCACTCCCACATAAAAAAAACTGTTAGTGTGGGTGGAGCTAAGCCAGCACTGTGTGAAGCAGGACACAGCTGGAGCACAAATTAGCTACAGTTCCTCCCCTGTACTGGCTTATACTGCAGCAGGGAGAAGTTGCCTTTTTGGCAGCCAGAACAACCACCCAAAGAACCATTCCAGAAGCAGGGCTGAGGACCTGCGAGCCTCTTTCCACTATCTTGATCACTTCACGTGATCCTTATTCCTTCTAGAGAACAGAATTTCCGCAGACCAGGCAGGCCTGCCAATGGCACTTCACGCAGACACCACCGGGTCTGTTTCACTGCTGGGGGAGAGCTCCCTAACCTCCACGAGGCTGCTCGGGTATCCTACGGTTGTGTCGTACCTTTCAAATCATGGGCTTCACCATGAAAGCTGGCTCCGGTGAAGCCAACCAGAGTCGTGAGTACCCAGCACCTCTCAGGAGCAGGCCCTGCATTTGCAGTTTTATTATCCATTTTTCTTTTAATGTCCTGCACACTTGAGAAACCCTGTGTGAGAGTCAGAATAAGAGAGGGAGAAAGAGAGAGGGAGAGATAGAGCTCATCATGCCCATAAAAGGGACAGATTCTGATTAGCTGAAGTTATAAAAATGATTTATACTTGCAAACATTATTTCTACTTGTATTGTTTGCCTGCAAGCATTAACATCACGTCATGGACACTGTAGCCAGACTCAGTCATCCCTTGAGACAGGACAGATGGCTAACGTCCCCTTCCCATCAAAGAAACCCCCCAATGCAGAATTGGGGTGACCAGAAGAAAGACTTTGAACTGGCTCTTGGCACTTCCAAGCCTCACGGGAACATTCATCCTTGTTCAGCCAAAACAGAGTCCCAGGCACGGAGGAGAGCAATCCTGATGTCAGCTTCTTCCCCTCTCTGCTTGGCATTTCCCGAGCAGGAGAAGCACACTGAGTCCTGCCTATATTGTGCGCTTTCTCCGCCTCCTGCCAGCCCAGATCTGGGTTTATTTCCTCATCCGTGATTATTGTAAAGAGGAGCAGAATGAAATGCAGATGCAAAACATGCTCGTAAGAATTTCCTCTCTCTCTCTCCCCCATCTGCCAGAGAATAGATTTTAATCTTTAATCCATGAGCAATCAGCGAACACTAGCGAATTGCAAATTACAGATGTTTTACTGTCTTTGGCATTTTTAGCTTCCTCGCTTCCCCACTGCCACTCAGTGTCTTTCTCACATCCTCCCCTCTTCTGCATTCATCGAATGCCACGCGCCATCACCAAAACCATATGACACTGTCATCATTTGGTAATTAAACCTTTACTCACTTTAAATACGCAAAGCTGGCTGGGGTAAGCAGCACTTAACCCTTTCCTGACAGGCTCTGTGCATATCTGGAATGAAGGGAAAGGGAGGATGGTGGACAGAACAGTAGATGAGGGGAAGCCCAAAGTTTGAAACCATGTCCAAGTGCTGATGGCTTTCCTTGAAAGCATCCCTGCTCTCAGAGAGGTTAAAAGAGATGTCAAAGGTCTCTGCTTGTTTCACTTTACCTGGTTGTCTGGGCTGTGGTACCACTGACAGAGAAGAGCATAGGCTCCTCTGTTAAACAAACTCCAGGGGCTGCTGGAAGACACTAGGTCCCTAATAATCTCCAGGAACTGCTCATTGCAACTTTAATCCTGCACCACACTTTTGTACTAAGCAATTACAGACTCAGCCCTGGACGCTTCAGGTTGTTTATTAGCACAAGCTGTCCCAGTCTGAGGTCCTTGGTTTGACTCCTTGCTGCCCAAATGGAGACAACCTCCAAAGAAAATCAAGTGCAGGGGCAACATACATCAGATGTAGGAGCATGGGCAGCCCCTCAAGAGGGGTGGAAAGTAGGTTTGTAACCACCCTTCCTTTCTCCTTACACCCCGGTGAGGTCAATACAGCTGAACCCCCATGCATACATCATCTGACTTAGTGTATTTCAGCTGCGAAGGACAGGGAAGAACTTTTACACTGCCTCAATTGCAAGCACATACAGAAAAGAGAAAGCACAACATGCCTTCAACAAGAACTGATGTAGTGGCATGAGTCTCTTCTCTTAGGGTGGCTTCCAGCAGGGGTCACAGCAGGGTCCAAAGCACCAGAGAGCACCCATCCCCACCAATCTGTGAGTGATCTGAATTCCCAGTGGAGGTTACATCACAATTCTCTATCAAAGGAGTCCAAGGTAAACCGGAGATGGAGAGAGCTGTGGCAAGAGGGAGGGAAAAGGAAGAGACAAAGGTGGCTGCAATTATTTTGCCATAGATTGGCAGGGCCTGCTTTCCCTGTAAGAAGACTGCAACATTTGGGGAAACATAAATAACAGTTGACAAGAGACAGCACCGCAGAGACAGGCAGTAATTGTTTCACCTCCCTCTGTGCCCTGTCCACTGTAGGCTCCCAAGGAACTACCTTTGTATCTCAGCTCGAGGCAGCAGCTCAGGGCCCCTCTGGACCAGGAACAGCGAGAGCCTTAATCATTTTCTACAAGTTTGTCAATTTAACAAGTGTTTGCCCAAGGGGCACCTGTCTTCCTGCCTGCCTTTATTCCTCTCTCTGCTTGTTTGTTTGTGAGCTGGTGCATTCTGGCTGCTATCACCAGCACACCAGCTTCATACAAGTCTGGCTCTAAGCAGGATGTGGCCATCACTGGAAACAATGTGGTTAACCCCAGTTTCAGAGGTTACTGACTGGTATCCTCTCCACTTTCTGGCTCTGTCTCTTTTTTCCTCCCTCTCTCCTTCATGGATGTGCAGGCTGCTGCAGTCACAGAAAGAAACAGTGATCCTTCCCTCCTTCCCTCCTTCCCTGGCTGACTCCCCGCACTGGAGACTGAGCTTACCCCACAGCAGCTGCAGTTGAATTCATCAAAAGGCTGAGCACTGGCTATCGTTGAAAATGCTGCCTTTCAGCCGAGTCCCCACAAGACCTGGGGCAGCACCAGGGAGCTCTGGTTCATCAAGACATTTTGGAGCAGCATCCCGCTTCTGGGTATCTCAGCTGAAAGCACATGTATGTCGGGAGCAAAGACTGACCGCTGATGGGAAGGGGCCACGCTCCTCTCCCTGCACCAGGGCCCCCTCAGAGTGCAACAGGCTGAAACACAGAACTTGGTAATTTCCACAGTACTTCGGACCGCTAAAAAACAGGTCCTCAATCTGCTTTTCATTCTATTTTTCCTTTGAATGCAGTAATAATAAAAAGTTTCCCTAAGAAAGGATTGAAATACCTGATTTGAAATGTATTCTTCTGTTTCAGATTTCTCAGGGCAGGCCTGACTTCCACAAATGCTGTTCCAATTAGCCATAACCCTGAATATCATTGTAACGTGACATTAGAACAACTCAGCATTATCTCAACAAAACCATTTACTCCCTCTCACATTACTCTGAGCTTCTGTTCTCAGAAAGCATTGGACTTTAGTGTCCACAATTCCCAACTTCTATGGATTTAATTGTCCTGATATTTAAGCACCAAGTCCTTCTTGGAGGTCTCTTTGCAACATCTTCGGATCAGTTAATGCTGTCTTAAAGACAAGATACTAACACAGAAGAAATTCAGCTGGTATCTCCTACAACATTGAGCTAAGCCACAAATGAGATCAAAACCTCCTGCATGTTTCTACCCTAGATGTGGTTTAGGCCTAAGTATTAAATATGTGACCAAAAGACCAAAGTGCTTAAAGAAGTCATTAAAGATGGGAGGGGAAGGACAGTGCTGGCATTTACTCCCCTGTGAGAAGTGGCAAGGAAGAAAGGATTGACTGCAAAACACACTTGTGTTCCAGATATGGTTTTATTATGGAGCTGGATGTAAAGAGCTCAGGCCACAGGACATTACTGCAGGCAGGTGGTAGCAACAACCCCAAGAAACCTCCCTGCCACTGTCAGTGATTTTTTTTTTATACTGAGACTGGCCTTGAGCTTTGTACTTAGGTCAGACTCCCATTGATTACAAGGGGAGACTTGCCTGGACCATGATCCATTTGAGAAAGGCAAGCAAAAGAACATCCATTTAGCATCTTGGGTTCACAGCAGGCAGGTTACATCTCACAGAAACCATATCAGAGGCAAAAAGTCTTGAGTCCAATGGAATATCTTCCAGGATGCCCACTTGTTGGCTTTTCTTGATCTTTGAGACAGTGAAGAAATGCTTTGCAAAAGCCAGAAGTACCGCAACAGCTACTGTTGGGATTGTCACTTCTGAGAAGGTATCAGTGTGAATAACAATGAACCACAGATCCCAGTGTTTCACTTCAGCTGCAGGAAACCCACAGCTGACAGCAGAATTTGTCTCTGTAAGCTGCCCTGTGCTCTCTCCATGCCTGGAACTGTATCACAGCCTCTCCAAACCTTGCTGCCCCCAGGCCCTTCATATGCCAGCAGTGGTTTATAATGTCAGTCTCCTCACCCCTGGCAGGCAACTCTCTAAGAAAAATGGGTGCAAAACCTAGGAAATGTGTGTCCTTATTAATCACTGTTAGGGCTGACAGGGGGGAAGTGAGTCCTGGACCATATCCGAATGCAACAAGGAGGGAGTGAGAACTGGAAAGACCACTTCCCAAACAGTAAACAAGGCCCCAGAGCACAGCTGGGAGTGACTAAGATGCAATCAGAGAAGCTGGAGTGTGTTTACAGGTTCCCTTCAATCTGACACGAAGATGGACAGGACCAAAGCACACATACTGGGGCATTTTCCACCTGCCACTCTGATCAAGGGAAGTCTCTCCTGCCTTCCCCACCCACTTCTTGGTGATGAGCATCTCCCTGGGTCTTTCGTAATGGAATGGGTTTAAGAAGAGATGAGCAAACCACAATATGTGGAGCATTTGCCAAGTCCTGGTAAGAGGATAGAGAGGCAGAAATGCAGCCTCCCTTCACATCAATCTCAACTCCTTCTCCAGTGGCCACGGCCGGGTGCTAGTGTCAGAGCAATGCTTTTCTCTGCGGCACTCCTCTCTGCATGTCACTGCTATTAGAGACCCCAGGCAGGGCAGAACAGGGATAGGATATGCCTTTGCTCAGCACTGACCATAAAACATCCACCACTGTGGAACTAAAAGGGAGATCAGTGAGGAGTTTTTAGGAAACAGATCTAATTACCCCTGCCCTGTCCTTCCTCTCTCCCTTCTACAGCTTTGCTGTACATTTTGCCGGGATGAGGCAAGAGCTGAGGTTGGGCAGGCAGAACAAAAAGGAGGAGTGGGAGTGAGCGCTGCAGAACGAGAAGGCACTGTACTTAGGTGGATAGATGATGGTGCAGGAGAAGAGTTGAAAGCAAAATAATAACAAACTTTAGAAAGTCATTATTTGACACCAAACACACTGCTGAGGTTTCATCACCGGTTTCCCCAAGCTTAACCAGAAAGCACATGGCATGTCCCATTTGATCCTGGGAGGTAACTGGAGCATTTCAGTGCAGGTCACTGTATCTATACCCTCCCCTTTGGCACACTAAAAGATCATGTAGAATAATGCAGCTGCCTCTTAGCACACTGCCCGTTAACACCACAGAGCAGTCTGTACTATGAACTGGAAGGGGAGATGGAGACATTACAATATAGCACGGACATGCAGCCCAGATGACTGCCATGGAAACAACTTGGCCAGCCTGACTCCATCGGGGAGGAATTCCTGCCCTAGGCCAGCAACCCAGCAGGGAGACTGCGCTGTTGAAGAGAATAGGAGCCTATTTCCAGACCTCTTCTTCCATTCCTCCTGCCAGCCTCAGCTGTTCCCCTGTTGTCAGGCTTTGGCCAGGTGCTTCCCATCAAAAGTATTCTCAGGATCTGCCTTCCATTTTTCCCAGGCTAAAGTAGCTGAGGTTACATGGGAAGATCTCAGTGAGAAATATATTACTTAAGAGCTTCAGACAGCAATGGAGTCTTTGCTCCTGGAGTTCTTGGTTGAAAAAAAAAGCAAGGTAAGAAAGTATTTGGAAGCATTTAACCTGGCCTTCTAGCAAATGGAGATGAGAAACTCTTAATTAGAGTGTGCTAGGGGAAGCCACTTCCCTTCCTAGTACCTTTTTTGCTCCTCTCAACCTTTCCCTCCACCTGCCTCACACCCCCCATCCCAATGTCTTTAGACTGTATATGCTCTGTGTGTTTGCATACCACCTTGCACAGAGCTATGCTGGTCTCTGCTGAGCTACCTGGACTCACAGCAATAACAACGATAAACTCCATTGGCTGAAAGTCCACTGGGAGAATTGGGAAAGCTCTGGAACACAAATGAACTTGTATCAGTAGGGGAGGGGGTAGTGGGAAGTCCAGCAGTGCTGTAGTAGCCTTGAGAAAAGGGCCTGGCAAAACCCTAGTAGGAAAGCAACACCAGATGGGCTTGCGCAGAGCACCATCACGTGTACCAAAACCTGACTGATGGCCCGTAAAACAAAGGTAAGGTAACACGATAATGATCAGCACAGGGGAGGGAATAGCTGGATTTGGTGTCAAGCCAATTCACAGGTTTATTAATGATATAGAACAAAGCATATCAACCACTATAGTGGATGATACCAAATTCTCTCATCTGTCAGCTCAGTGACTAAGACAGGACCAAGTGAAGACTCTCCACTCATTTTATGCCTATGGTTTAATACACATAAGGTCTTCTACCACAGCACCTATGATTCGTCGATCACTTCCCTTTCAAGAATGAAATAACCCTCAGACTGCTCAGCATCCAAAAGGATAAGGGATCTTATCTGCTCAGAAAAGCTGAAGGCAAGCTCATGTGCTGGGAGTTACATGAATGCTTGATGGTTGAATCACACTATACTTAATCATGATAAAATCCCAATATGAAAGCAGACAGGGCATGAACACCAGCTATACCATAACAACTCTCCATGGGTGCTTTCTAATACCTAGGAAATTCATGGTAGCTTAGCCTTTTTTTCTTTTTGGGGGGGTGGGGGGCATGGGGGAGGGAGGTGTCTGCTCTTGATTACTTTGCCCTCAGTATGGAGTGCTGGAGCACAAGGGCATGCACAGAAACTGCCCAAAACAGCCAACGTTCAAGGCATCCCCAAGCTCATTTTCACCCCATGGTAACTTGTTTGGTTGAATCCCCAGCAGCCACAGATGAGAATTTGCTGTTTCCTGTTACTCTCTGTGGACATTTGTACAATAGGACACCATGCCAGTCACTCTCAGAAAGTAACTATCAGGCTGGTTGCCAGGATCTGTGCAATCAGCACTTCAATTACTTTGGCTGTAGGTCTGTGATAAACACATGCCAGTCACAGAGCAGGCAGGTACCCTCCCACACTGCTCTGGTGGCTTCAGAAAAAACAGCCAGAAGAAAAACAAGGAGGAAGGTGGCTTTTCAGCAAGCAGATGGGAAATTCAGGTTAGAAAAGATAGCGAGCTGGCCCTCAGCTGAGATATACAAGTCCCACGAGCAAAGATGTGTTTAGTTGATGAAAGAGGGAAGGAAGAAAAAGCATGTCTACTGGCACCAGAGATAGAGGAAGGTCTCACTAGATGTAATAGGAGAGAAGCAAGCAAGAGTCAACTTGCAGGTTACGTGGAAGTGCCCAAGAAAGAGGATGGAAGACTTGGAATTAAGTCACTTGAAACTTGCCTGGATAAGGCATCTGATCACACACAGTGAAGAATAAGCCCCTGCTGACTGCCTGGGGAGAGATAGTGAAAGGACCAACCCATATTCCTTGTGCAGGAGTTGTTCCCATCAGGATACAGCTGATGAAGCACTCCGCTATCCCAGAGCATTGCGCAGTGGATAGCAATGCAGCCAAATGCAGGCAGAGCAATACTGAGGGCTCCTTGCAGGCTCCCGAATCAGTATTGGGAAGTTTGGCTCATCATCAGCCCCTGATGTGAGTTCCTTCCTTTGCCCAAGCAGACTGCTGATTAACTAGGAATTAAGCTGGCATGAGACAAGAGATTGTTGATGTCTCTATAATGCTTCAGCTGATAGACAAAAATAACTTTCATGTTGTCTATTCTGCTTCATCTTCTGCAAACATGCCTGGTACTGCCAGACTATCAGCCAAGGTCCTCCCGACACTGCAATTCTATGCCTGTACTCAACAGGAGGAGATGTGCAGCTCGCTAACACTCCCTTGCCCACACATACATGTTCAACCATGTGCAGATTCACACATTCACGTGTGCCTTGACACACTCACACTCATGACTCAGACACCTACGTATGTGTTCACATACAAGAATTGCCTGCATATGGGCATCCACCAAATGCTCAGTGATACATGGGTGTGCCAGTATTGTGGTATATGGAAACACACTTTCTCACCTCCCTCTCAGGCACAATCATGTCAATAGAAAGGTATGTGCAAGTTTGAAGATAAAGGGATACATTCCTTATCATATACATTCACAACCCAAGCATTCACACACACCTCATCACAGATACCATATGCAAATCCCATACCCTTTAGACATGCTAAGATAAATTCATATTTACTTATTCACATACAAGACAAACATACAATATACGTTTGAACATGCCTGCAAAAGAGTGCAAATACACTGTAAACCTACAGAAAGAAATACTTTAAGTCACATTCATGTATATATGTGTGAAGTAGCCTCACTGAGAAATTGCAGACAATTCTGTAAGAGAGGGAAGAGTTGCTCTTTAGTAAAAGATCAAATTCTTTGTTTCTTCACAGTTCATTATCGTGGCAGAAACATGGAGCAGTTTTAAAGTGCAAATATTTGTTACCCTAATTAACAATAAAGATTCCTCACAAACCAGTTTAAGAGAGCAAAAAATTCTTTCCTGTGCCCAGCACAGTCAGCTCCAACGCTACCACTGCTACTTGTACTGCAGCAGTACCAGGTCCCAGGTGAGGGATGCGGAGCCCGCAATGCTAGGGGCTGTACAGAGTGATCCTGACTTTAAAGAGTTTATAGCCAACATCTGAAATCCTCGGAGCCCCTTGCAGCATGATAGCAAATTACAGCAGTAAGGCCTGTTTTGCCTGGATGAGCAGTGCCTGCTTGCATTCTCTCCCCTTTCACACCCTGCGCTCGCTTTCCCAGCCACACACATCTGTGCCACCAGCTTCCTGACAAACACACCCAGCTTTCCTCTCCGGACTCACCACAGGCACCCAGTTCTCACCAGCCTCTGCAGAGAGCGACAGCGCAGTGCGGAGAGACCTGTGCAAGCACTGAAACCAGCAGCAGTGCAGCCAGGACAATGCAAAGCTCAGCGTGAGCTGTGAAAGCCTCCCGAGAAGTGAAGTGGGTAGTAGGCACAGAATCCAGTTTGGACTAATTATGGACTATGAGCAATAGCCAACTTAGCAAGTTTAAAACCAGACCAGGTGTGTCCACATGACATAACAGTTTCTGACACACACATCTACTTCACCAGTACAATCACTGATGTGAATTTGATGTTTCATCTGCTTAGATTATTTTCTCTCTCTCCAAAGTTGCTAGTTTATCAGTTGTGATCCTTCCAGTGGGAATTTTTCATACCTTTTTTGAAAAGTTTTCTTCAGAAGTCAGTGATGTGCTAGTAATGGAAAAACTACGTGTATGAATTTGAGTTGCAGCTTTTCTTCTCCTTTCCCTAACCCTGTCCCTGAGAAGTGTGAGACACTATCAAAGTCCAAAACCACTGGTACTTGCACAGAACACACTTTGGCAGATCTGCCTCAAAAAATCACTTCAGCAGTCATGGGCTAGCTTCATACTGAGAATGAATGCTTTTAGAATGGAAGCAGTGGGTTTGGGGAAAAATAAAATAATTAAGTGGAAAAACTCCCCACTGTAGTTCAGTTGTTAAAGTGAAGGAATTCAAGTTAACTTTGCATTGCATGCCAATACAAAATGCATGGGGGCTACTGTCCCAGGCTAAGAGAACAATAAATTTAGAGACAAGGCACGCAAATTTTCATACAGATCTGTGGGCATAAGGGCTCATAAGAAAGCAAGCGTGGTCATACAAGAAAAGCACCTAGCAAAGCATTCTCAGAATATTCTCCCAGGCTTCAGGAATAAATGGTACTAGCACTAAAAGACCTGAACATACACATTAAATGGAGAGAGTAAAAAGAAATTTAAGGCCTCTATAAGAATAAACAGAGACTGAAAAGGTTTTGACCAAAAAAGTATATTAGCTAAAGAGGGAAGGAGAAGGTGAAAGGAACTATTCTTAATCTCTCCATCAGGTTTTGTCTGACCTAGAAGCCTCCACTGACCCTAGAAAATGATTTTGAAATATTGATTTCACAGACAGTAGAAGTTAAGAAGGACAGATGCTCCACAACCACCTCACAAAACATTAAACTCTTACATTGTGAGAATTTATTGAACTCTGTCAGTGAGCAAACACCAGGGAGTATGGGATTTTGGCTAATCCTTTGACTTCTTGACTGTAGCCGAGGCATGAATAAAGAGCAGCAAGAACCCCAAATAATTCCTCAACAGAGCCTTCAGGCCTCTGTTTGCAACATCAGCTCCCAAGAACAAGTCTAACCCCCAACAGGAAGCTCAAAGTGTTGCAGCAGCTCTGTGGGACAAGCAGAAGCATCTGTCAGAGAGGACCAAGGGCCAGCTGCCCCCTCAGAGAGCACAAGCCAGGGGCCAAGGACAGCCCCAGAGCAGACACGTGGTGGTAGGGCAGGGTTGCACAGCACCTGAGCACAGCACACAGAGCCAGCAGCAGGCTCCATCGACAGACCCAAGCAAAGCAAGCAATGAGCCAGCTGCAGGGGAGCCTAGTCAGGAGCAAAAGGAGACAGGGTCAGACAGAACTGGAGACAACACTGCAATATAAGTCCAGAGACCATGCAAAAGTCACAGCTAAAAGATGCAACTGGAGACAAACTGTAATGCATGTACAACAGAGGCATCTAGGAGACAAGCTACCTACAACCAAAGTCCATCCAAAGGGCCAGAGGAGAGGTACATCTAAGCATAGCCAAAGCAAGGCCTAGGTCTGAGCTTAAATGGAGGTCCTGGGCCCCAGCCCATGGGCTAGAGGGTGTGGGGTGTGTGGAGGCTCCAGGTGAGGCTGGTCAGGGTCATTAAAGCCTATTGGGGCATTTGGGGCTTTTTCCTCAGGAGAAGGTAGATTTATCCAGAAAGGACATGCCCAACATAACATCCAAGCTCTGCTCAGAACAGAGTGCTGTGTAGCCCCTGCCACTCCAGAGATATCCTAAGAAAGACTACCTAGAGACCACTTGAGTGCTTCTGCAGAGATGAGCTGAAGAAGAGTCAGGGTGACATTCAGGAAGTCCAGTACAACCTGCTGGTCTCTGGACAAGAAGATCAAACCTGCTCTGGATTTTGTCCAGGCCTGAGAGGACAGCTTAGACATTTTGTTTAATACTCTTTCACTAAATTAGCAATGACCTGGTTCCCCTCTCTGCTGCTGTTTTTCTTTGTGTCTTCCATCTACTTTTGTTCCTTGCCTGTAACACAGAAACACTATTACCTGTTCTTCCTACTTATCTGCTCTGTACTAACTCAGAAAAGCTTTTCTGAAAAGCTTCCCATGAGGTTCTCAGGTAGGTGCATTGAAGAATAAGAATTCTTTCCTAATCAAGATTTTAGAGCAAAGACTAGTCTGTATTACGTCTTTGCCTTACAAGGTGACACCAGAGTATTAACTAGTTAAATAATAACATTTCTCTTAAAATAATCTAACCCCATTGCTCTTTCACTTTTTTTTTTTTTAGAAAAACTTGCACCTATTGGATCTGTTCACCTTAAAAAAAAAAAAAAAGAAGCAATACCAATGAAGTTATAATACTTGTTTAAATAGTATAACTGAAAAATAAAAAAATAGTTGCTTTGTGTCTATGTGTTTTGGTTTCAAGTTATTCTTTAACTCTGGACCATATGAATTAATGTGATTGCCCAGTTGTAGACTTCTGAGAGAGGAAAATGATCTTTATATTCTAAAATGGCCAGAAAGCTTGTTGTGTGGTTTTAAAGAAGGAAGCTGTTTGTATTCATAAAATATACAAGAGTTCCACTGTCATCCCCAAACATTGTATCAATCCTGAATCAGTTACAGTTTGAGATATGAGCAAATTAACAATAAACTTTACATCCTTCTCATTTGATGGCTAAGGTTTGAGCTAAGCTTTTCCTTACAACTATATTACACTAAAAAGACACTTTTTTAAATACATGAAAGCTGAGAGTTGTATATAATCACTTGACTCCAGGAGCTGGGACTGAGAGAAATTGCTGTTAGGATATTGTCCCTGAGATTATCCTAACAGCTGTCTGGGCAGATTCTGGGAGGCAGCTGGAAGATAAGGCTGAGATGCAGCCCTCGCCTGTGCCCGGCAATGAATACATCAAACGCCTCTGATATTTCATTCATGCAAGACTCAGGCTGAGCCTGAGAACAAAGTTCTTAAATGCTAACAATGACCAAGGGAAATAACAACATCCAATCCATGTTCAAAATACAGTCCCTGGGCTAAAGGGCACTCGGTTCATTATTGCTGTATGATTCTTTTTGCTGCTGGGTGTTGATCATTTGTGCTTGCAAGTCTAATTCATTTGTAAGGGCATCTAGAGGTTGGGGAGTTTGGGGCGGGGGGGTGGTTTCCAACCTCATTTACATCTACAGGGATATATTTTATTAAAAGCCCATCCGAGTGCATCTCCTGCATATATACCTCTTTGAGATCCATCTCAGACCACTCAGCAAAACAAACAGCTAGGACTTGGGCATCTCCAGCCCAGCTGAGGTCAACAGAAACCAAAGAGTGAGCCAAGCTCAGCTGAATGACACCAGCAGAACTTGCTCTAAGGGTGCTACTCTGTGGAGCATCTCAACCAATCCACAGACAGAATTACAGAAGAAGAAGGAAAATAAGTGCCTAACTTTCCCTTCTGGTGGGCACCCCGAGAAGGCTGCCAGCTCATGCCTGCAGCACAGCCAGCTTCCAGGCTGTCAGCAGAAAGCAGCAGCAAAGGCTGGGGGGGCAGGGGGACCAGGGCTGGGCAGGCCATGGTCCCCCCATCCCCAGTGGAGTGAGCTGGGCAAGCACCATCCCAGGCCCACCTCCGGCTCTTCCAGAGGCACACCCCAGGGGTGCAGCATAGGGCAGGGGGCTGGAGACTCTTGAGGTGTCACCCCCTCCCCAAAAAGGGAAGCTGAAATAAAAGGCAGAGGGAGACTTGTGTGTGTTTTTATTATTATTATTTCTGATTAAAGAGGAATTCATTTCATCTTTGCCTCCTGCCAGGGGCTGAGGTGCCGCCATTGAGGTTAACGGTGCGGAAGAATACAAAAAAATTTCATTGAGGAGGATTATAAAAGTTACTAGCTGGAACATTAACAGAAGAGTAACTTGTAAAAAATGCAATATTACAATATTCACAAGGACGGTAGAGCGTGGTAAAGCTATAAAATTCAACATTAAAATCTTCTACAGCCTAGATAACCTAGTTAACAAACATTGTATTGGAACTACTTTTTTTTTCCGCGGTGCTGAGAGGTGCGCGGGGCCGGGGCGGCGGGGCCGGGGTGGCCCCACGGCGGCGGGGGGGGGGCGGGGGGGTGAGCAGAGCCCCTCTGCGGCTGGTGGTCCCTCCCCGAGAGAAGCGCGATCTTAAAAGGGGATAAATAAAGGCGTGGAGCCGGCGCGGCTCCAGCCCCTGATTCAGCGCTGATGAACTTTTTGTCATTAGCAAAGCGTGGGAAGTGATTTGTCTCATCCAAACCCGCAAACAGGAAGCACCGATTCGTGTCATTTGTCACCAGCACCAAGTGCCCATATAAATAACAGCCAATATATTTCGCTGCGCCGGTTGAATTCTGCAAGGCAAAACACCGGCAGCGTTTTCAAAAAAAAAAAAAAAAAAAGATGGAGGGGAAGCGAATCAGACATCATCATTATCATTATTATTATTATTATTATTACTACTACTACTACCACCATTACTATTACTATTATCACTGCTCCTAATAATAATGTTTTCATGCAAAGAGTCAACCTTAAAGGTAAACCAATGCCACCCTTCCAAAATCGGCACGGAGAACCGGTTAAAGTCTCGCTATACCCGGCGAAACTTAATTCCTTTGCAAGAGGTGGGGATGGCATTTCGCCTTGTTGTGTGTTGTTTTAATGTTGTTTATCGTCGCATCTTTCTTCCCCCCCCCCCTTCTTTGCGCCCTCGCTCTCTCTGTTCAGGGGGCTGCGGAGTCGCAGGAAGCAGAGAGTGTGAAAGGGCCGGGAGAGTGGGAGAGGGAGCGAGAATTGCTCTGAGCGACTGCGGAGTAGAATTCAGTTCCCTGGGGAGTTAGCAGACAGTTTGTGGAGATGTTACTCCAGAGTTTCAGACTATGATAAATATGATAATTTGTATAAAATTTGAATGGGTTCTTGTTTTCAGGGAGAATGCCTCCGATGATGAATGTTCATGATTTTCAGATAGATGGCTGATAAAAAGTGTATTGAATTGTTGAAAGCGATTTTAATTTTAATTCTCTACCTGCAGATGTCTGATAATAATAATGTCTCCTAATAAAATAGGAAGGTGTCAGTTTAAGCAGCAGTATTTCGCTTCACTTCATCCTTCCCATCCCCAGACTGTGGCAACATTAACCTCTTCTTATAAAAAGGCACATAAAATTATTATAATTACAGAGTTATTAATTTTAAAAAGAGGGTTAGCAGGATTTTTTATTATTATTAATAGAGCTCGCACAGTACCCCTGCAAGTAAATCCCCGTGTGAAATGATGGATCCGATTGCTAATTCTATTATTAGATATTGCCTAGGAATTGCCTTTCGGGTTTTTAATTAGAGTAATTGAAACTAGAAGAGGCGGGGCTAATTATTTTTATTTTCCCCCTTTGTTATTATTTAAAAGTCATTGATAATGCTCCCTGCATTCAGATCTCGGCTTCAGAAGGAGACTTACAACAAAGCAACAAAGGGAAAACAGACAGATCCCCGAGTCTGGAGGTTGAAACTCCCAAGCCAGCAGTGTGCGTGTATTAGGTTAATTGGGTTTTGTGGGTTTGCGGGATCTCATAGGAGACCATCCTCAACCCAGCTCCTACTGCCTCTGATCTGGGCTGATATTTCATGTAAAAAAAAAAAAAGAGAGAGAGAGAGAAAAAAAAACCAAACCACAACAACAACTCTGGTAACATGAAATCAATGACCTGGCAGTTACACTCTAATTAGCGCCTCCTGCGAAGCAGCCCAAAGCCAGCCCAGGCAAATCACACATACGCACACCCGGGGGGAGCGGGAGGCAGATGAGGCGCAGAGGCAGACGCACCCTCGGCGGGCTGCGCGGCTCCCCTCGCCGGGTGAAGCCCGGCTCTAGCCGGAGCCTTCCTCGGTGCCTCTCCCACCCGCGGCCGCCGCCGCGCCCACATCTCACCCACTCGCGGCGGGGAGAAGCGCGGCCAATGCCCCCGCGCCTGGTGAAGAGGGGACCGGCCCCGCTCCGCTCCCTGCGGGGCAGCCGCCGAGCAGCCCCCGGCTTCGGTGTCGTTTGCCCGAGCTATTTTTCTCTCGCCCTGAAAGGAGCAGACAATATTGTCCATTCATCAGAAAGGCAGGAATTTGGTGCTTCTGGTTGACTCCGAGCCGGGTAATTCAGGGAGAAAAGAAAGCTGGATAAATGACTCGATAGTGTAAATTAGTGTGGAGGGCGCAAACCGCCTCGCAGAGAAGTGTGATTTTATAAACAACAGCATCATCTGGCAAAAGGGTAAAGAACTGTGCAGAGCTCACAGCTTTTCTAAAGCATCACGTTGATATTTTATACATGCACAAGAGAGGAGAGGGAGAGATACATATGATATATGTGCATAAGCACAGGCTATGCAAGCACACAGGAGCGTTCCCTTTCAAATCTCTGCACAGGTACATCTCTCCACATATTAAATGCTCCCTAGCTGTCTCCAAAAGAAATGGTTATATGCAATAAAATATATATAAAGTCTCTTCATTTTGATATAGAGATTCGGTTTTATATTATACTTTTCGTATATATTCCCACATATTCCTCTCCACAGACGAATGTGTTTCGGGTATATGTGCGTAGTTGTGAATGTAACATATATACTGATAGTTACGCAGGGAATCTGAGAATTGCCAATACGTCTAGCAATAAGAGAACTCGATAGATATATAGTTGCATAAAGGATCGTGTACAGTTACATTAAGTCCCATTAAGAGAGTGAATGTCGGTCTGCGCCGTTTCGCACACGAAATTACAATTATAAGTTCCTGACTACAGAGCAGGAGGAAATTGCCAGAAGCTGGGGTGGTCCGGTCCCCCCGCCTGGTGCCTGCGACCTCCTTCCCACCGGGGTGCTGAGGGATTTAGGAAGCCGGAGATGGGGAAAAGGCATTTATTCAGGGCAATTAGAAAGCAGGTACCGCTTCAAAAAATGGATTTATTAAGGGGGAAAGGAGTTGAAATTATTGTTAAAAAAATTGTGCATAAACGAGTCTAACAAAGTAGGGAAGCAGAAGCAGCTTGGCGTGTAAGGTATCACACTGGAACTGCTTCTGCTTCAGAACTCGGGATTAATCAAAGAAATCGGTGTGGCTGATGAGGAGTTATTCAGCAGCTGAGCTCTGGAAAACTGCATCCCTGCTTTCTTTATACATTTTATTATTTTCAATTGGGTTGAAAAATTAGGAGTGTTTAGAGAAAAGAAATACACATTTCTTCTTCCAGCGGGCTGGAAAGCTTTGATTTTATACACCCCCACCCTTCTTATCTTTCCTTCCCTTTCTATTTTTCCTTCCTCCAAAGTTTGCGGTGGGGACAGCAGGGAAGGATGCATTTGAGAGTCAGAAATTGAAGCGCTTTTTTGGAGGGGACTGTTGTCCTTCGCCCCTCCCTCAGCATTCATGACTCCTGTTTCCACCGATGATCCCAGCCCTGGAAGCCAGCAGCCCCGGCTTTTTGCTACGACGCCAGACAGGGAAAAGGGACAGATCTGGGCTCTTCCTGACAGTTTTCCTTCATTGTGTCTTTAAACTTCTCCCTGGCAGGGCTCGGCAAATGCTGCTTTGTCCGCTTATGAGTGGCCGTGGCGGGGGGCGGCGGGTGCCCCCCCTTTACACGGACATACGTCGATGACAAAACTTTCTTAGGAAACTTGCGGGAAGACACAAGTGCTGGCACTGAGGGGAAAGATGGCAGCTGCCAGAGATGCCCGTTGCCATCAGCCCTCCGCAAGTTTATCCGCTTCCAAAATAAACGTGAATACGCCTGTTTCCAGGCTGGCCATCTCCACCCGCAATTATTGTTAAGTGCAGATCTTTAATGCTGTTGAATCTCCGTCCCTCGGCCGGCTCGGAGGCAAAATTGACAATCTAAGGGGATGGTGGGGAGGGAAAGCTACTGACACGAGTGGGACAAGGCAGGACTGGCCGCAGCCCTCCGCACCCACTCGCTGGAGTGTCACGGCCGGCCGTGTCCACGCACACAAGGACCGCTCGGGAAATAATCCCAGGAGAGCGTTTCGTATTGATTGCCGGGCGAAAAGCAGCGGATCGCATCTCTCCCCTGACGGCCGGCGGTGTGTTATGGTGGAGGGGGTAGGGCGGGGGGGGGGGGGGAAGGAGTTCTTGGGCCAATTTATCAGTTATTAAAGGACCCTTCCTGGACCTACAGAGCTCAGGGGCATTTCTCATCTCAACTCCAAATAGGAAAAAAAAAATGTAGTCAGCTATCTTTAATCATTGACTCGAGGGCACATTTCACATCATCTCTCAAATCTGCATTTTTTATGAAGTGGCCAAAACGTGTGCTGTGTGCCTAATTTTCTCTCCCTTATAGGCGTTAAGAAGAGTAATGAGAAATCGGCTGGAAATTAACTTGCTTCTGCCCCTGCAGCCTTCTCCCCTCATGAGAGACTGGAACTTTTATCCTCCTCGCACACACTTTTGTATCAACTGGTTCAGAGCCCGGGGGCTGCCGGGGCTGTCGGGGCAGGCTGGGGGGAGGCGGGCAGGGAGCTGGCCGCAGCGGCGTTAGGAGACAGCCCTGCAAACTTCCCTTTTCTCTGCAGCTCCCAGACCATAACAGAGATTCTTGTCACAAGGACAATGGTTGTGTTACCGGGATAAGGTGAAAGGCACACGAGTTACATCTCCCCTGGCTTTTATTCTTCCCGTCAATGTTCCTCTACCAAACCTACCCCAGCCCTCGAAACACTCAGAAAACAGCGCGTCCCAGAGATCCGGGGAGGCAGCGAGTGTAGCAGCACATTTATTTCCTAGGTTTTAATATACGGAAACGCATTATCGTTGTTGTCATTATTGTTCCTCTTATCATTATTAATGTCTGGGGTATTGGAGTTTTCCACCGAGGTTTGGAGGTTTCCACCGACGTGGAGGCGGCGTGTAAGGACAGGCTACCTGGCAAGGGAGAGCCACTTCGATTCCTCACATCTCCGCACCTTGAGGTCTTTCTTTTCTTGTTTCTGTAGCCGTTCCCCAACCCTCGCCCCCCCGCCCGGCCAGAGCTGCGAAACTAGGCAGCCCGGCCGTGTTGCCTCCCGGCCGCGGGGCCGGCTTTCCCCCTCCCCAGCCCTGGGAAAGCCGTGCCCCGGGGGGAACGCAGGTCCTTCCCCTCCCTCGACGTGCCGGGGAACTGTTGCTTCTGCCCGCCGGCCTACACCGGCTCCTGCGGGGCCACCGGGAGCTGCTCCCGGGCTGCCGAGGGAGGCCGGGGCGGGGAGGGCCGGGAGCTCCGTGTGTGTCCCCCTCCCCGGGCGCGGAGCCCGGCAGGAGGCTCTTGCTCTGGGGGGCGGCATACGGAGTGCCAGGGTGCGCCTGCTCCGAGGGACCTGCGATGGAAACTGGAAGTGAACCTAAAAAAGAAAAGTGGTGGTGGTGGTGGGGAATAATTCTTACAGCTCAAAGCAACGTTAAGCTGAGATTTAGGAACTCCATAAAATGCCAATGGGGAAATCGCCTCGGCGCTGGCTGCCATAAATGTTTCTGCTTTTCTGTTCTAATTCTGATGTCTACCAACTGTTTGACGGCTCTTAAAAACCTCTTCTCTTCTCTCTTCTCTTCTCTTTTCTTCTTCTCTTTTCCTTTCCTTTCCTTTCCTTTCCTTTCCTTTCCTTTCTCTTCCCTCTCACTCCCTTCTTTCTGTTTCCAAACGATAGAGGTTTTTTCGCCCCATTTTCTGTTTCATTCTTGTATTTTCCACATTAAAATTTCGTCTCTATTCTATTTATCCATTCTCCTTTCATGTTCAAATTAAACGTCCCCTTTATTTATATATTTATTTTATTTTTCTCTAATATTAGTAAAAATCAATGTCTATCTGTCTATCCATCCACCCTGATTTCTATCTTCTCACTTAGTTTCGTCCTTCTTTTATTTCCCCTTCTTTTGCACATTAGTACAGGGCGCGCTCTATCTATCCAACCTCTCGGATTTTTTACGTGATCTTCCAGGTTTCTTCCTTTACTTCAGCTCTGGCAACGGCGAGTGGGTGTTCCCCGCCTGCGTGTCCCTCTCCCGCATTTCTCCCCTAATCCACGCAGCGACTCCCCATACTCCCCGAGCCCCGGGGCAAGTTCCCGGCCCTTGCTAGCCCAGGCTGTCCCTAAGCACAGGGCACCTGCAGGCCACCCAGCTGCCACATCCCCCTCCTCGGGCTAGAAACTTGTGTTGAGCTACCTGGGGAAGGAAGAACCTTTCCCACCGACATCTCCCAAAACCCAAGAGAGTGCTCCCGGCCACTCCAGCTCCGAGGTGGCCCCGTTCGGCGGAGTGCGCTAGCCCGGACCCCGGGAGACTTTGCCCGGTTTTGCATGTCGCCGCCTCCACTCAGATAGGACGGGACGGGCGCGTGGAAACATTTTGGGAAGCGCTCTGGACTCTGAGCCTCACCACAGCGCAGCGAGGGGTTAAAGCTCCTCGTCCCCCGCGGGGTCAGGGCAGACGCCCGCTCCCCTGCCCGGACCGAGGCCGGAGCCCCGTGCCCGCCGGGACCGGAGCGGGGCCCGGCACCGCCGATCTGCACTGCCCCCTCTGGCGGGACGCGGGGCCCGGCCGCCCCGCCGGGGATCGGTGCCGGAGCTGCCCCGCTGCGGGAGCGTCGGGACCCCCAGGACAGCAGGGTTGTGCCCCCGTCCCCGGCTCCCTCTGGGCCAATGCCGGAGCTCCCGGCCTGATCCCAGCCGAGGACACGGCTTCCTACAGCCGGCTGGGCTTTGTGCCCCGGGGATGGCACCAGGACGCCCACCCGCCCAGCCCGCTCCTTCCCGCGTCACGTCCCGGTCCCGGTCCTGGCCGGCAACTTCACACCAAGGTCGCGGCCCCGGCGTCGCCTGCCGCAGCTTCACTGGCTCCCACGCCTCCGTTCTCCCCACCAGCACCCCGATACCCCGCCGGGGAGACGCGAAGGCAGCGGGAGCCGCTGCGGGTGCGTCCCGCGGGCAGGCGGGCGGATCCCGTCCCACGGCAGCGCTAACCCATCGCTTCCCCAGGCATTCACCCCCACCCCGCACCTCTCGCAAACCCCTTCCTACTCCACTGCTCTGCCACCAGTCCAGCCCCCGGAAGGGCAGCCTCTCCCCATCCCTCCAACTTTGGAAGTCCAAACTGCTCATCCCACAGCCCCTACAGAGAGTCCCGAACCGGAACGGAGGCCCACTCCATCGTCTGCTCCTCTCCCCTTTCCCTGTGTCCTCCCCAGCACCACCACCACGGCCAAAAGGCGCCAAGTGGCCAGCCCAGCACTAAGGCAACTGTGCGGGGCACAGCGGCAGCGACACGGACATCCTCGCACCTCTGAAGTCACCCCGAAACTCTCGGGGCTTGGCTACCGGCCGGGCGGACCCCAGGGAGCCGCCTCCGAGCACCGCAGCCCCCCGGCCGGGGACGAGCCTCGTCTCTCCCCCTGCATCTCCCTCGCAGGTTCCTCAGCAGGTCCCCTGCTTAATATCCTCTCTGGCTTTCAGAGCACACCCCGCCTCAGAGAAAGGGAGAGGAGACGCCGGACAAAGGGAAAGGTACCCATTTCTTTACGATGCTCTGAAGCCAAACTGGCAAGCCATTTCCCCTCGCCACTGAAAAGCCCCCCTGCTCCCCGTGTCGCTGGTGTCTGCCCTATTACCTGTTGCAGTCACTTTATGTCTCGGTTTATGGGGAAAGAGTCTACCCCCCTCCTGCATCCCACATCCCCATCAAGAGTTTATTCCTTAAAACACTCAATCCCAGTTTCTTTCCTAAAAATGCGGGGGCAGCCAGAGCACCGAGCCCGCAGCGGAGGACCCGGGAGATTTTCCCGGGGGGGTTATGAACAGCCGCGCTCCCGCGGCCGGGGGAAGAGGCGTCCGGAGAGCCGCTCTCCCTCTGCCTCCGCATTTCCCTGGGAACTTTCTATTCCGGAGTTAACTATTAACTGGAGGAAAGCAGGCAATTTTCTTCGGAATGCGAACTATTTCCTTTATCCAGCAGATAGATGGGGTGATTGATTAATATGGAAATTTATATTAAAATATGGGTCGTAGGCAGGCACACTTTCCCTGTAGTCACAGCCGCACGGCTACAGCCGCACGGAGGCACAGGCATCCAGGGTAAGCAATGCACCGAGCTATTGCCGACGATTTTCCTGGTTCGCCAAGAAACGCTTTAATTGTGAAATACATGCGGATATAATTATAATAGCTCACATTAATGCATTCTGAACAGTGCTGAGTGAAAGGGCACACAGAGGGGGCACAGGAGCACTCACACGGGGGGGGAAGCGCCGGGGGTCCCGCCGCAGAGAGGGAGGTGTTGAGATAATGCAGGTGGTCACCTCGGGAGAAACGGTGCCGAGGGGTGGTCAGTGGGTAAAGAGCAGAGATTCACGTATATAAAGATGGTGTATAGCCTAACAGGTACCCTAAACCCATTTATAGGGTATCAATTTGCTACAAGGGGAGAAACAAGAGATGACACCAGGGATGTTTGTAATTCTAGACTCGAGTTAGATGGTATTTCAGCACGGCTTTAAGGTAGGAAGAGACGTGTGCCCGTTAATGTACCCACGAGCCTTCCGTCCTTAATCGTTCACTCCTTTTATGTGCGGTAGCACTTGTGCTCTTTGGTTAAGGGTCGCAGTTTGACACCAAGGGGAACTGTTACAGCCCGGAAAGCCGGGAGAAGTCCGGTCCCCGTTTATCCCGGCCCCAGCATGCGTTCCTGTTCTCCCTCGGCCAGCCCCGTTGTAATTATCCGGCGCCTCTTTTAATTAAGAGGAGGAGTCGCTCGGCGACGACCCCCGCTCTGCCCGGCGGCGCGCAGCCCCACACCGCCCCTCGGCCGGGCGGGACCCTCGCGTGGCCACGGGCAGCCCCGGCCCGGTTGCCCAGCCCGGTTGCCCAGCCCGCCCTGCTCTCCCGGGCCGCCCGCAGGGGTGCCTGGCACGGGCACCTTCTCCCGGCCTGCTCGGCTCAGCCTCCTGGCGATATTTTTCATGCTCCTTCCCCCCCCCCCCGCGCCGATTCCCTTTTTTTGTTTTCCCTTCCCCTCTTTTTATTCAGGGAAGGGGGAATTTTCCAGCCTCCTTTGCTGCTTTTCCCTCTTTCCCGGGTTCGCTCCTCTCTCCCTCTCCCCCTTCCCCTCAGTTTCCGTGCCCCTCGCCCCCCCGCCGCCGTTTGTTTGTCCCGGTGCCCGGACGATCATCGCGGTGTATGAAGTTCTAACTGGTTTGTGTCAGGCAGCTCTCTCTAAGCAGCCTGGCGTGACGGATTAAACATCAACTAGTTAAATAAAAATTAATATCAACTGCCTCCTAACTTCTAATGTCATGTTGTTTATAACTAATGAACTGATTAGGGGATAAACACATCAGGAAGACATTTCTGCTTCCCTGCTCTTTCGAGAGAGATTTGCAGAATTCAAAGTAAATCTCCCAGAGTCCCTCCTGGGTTTTTCCCACACCAGTTTGGGGAGGGAGGAGGGGGATTCCGTGGGGTTTGTTGGGACTAGGTCGGAGGAATCTGGTGTGTGTGTGAGGGTTAGCTGGACTTATTTAAACATCTCTCAGTGGAAGCACGTTTCAGAGAGGCAGGAGTGTGCGGCTGCGAGCAGGGCTCAGGCTGCAGCGAGGTGAGGAACCGCTCCAGACAGGTCTGGCGGCTGCTGCAGACCGAGCTGGAGACGACGTCTTAGAAAAATACTCATTGCTGCCATTATTGACTTTTGGCGTCCCATTTTAATATTTAAAATGAAACTTTTTTTTCCTTCCTTGAAGCGACAATCGATGATTTTTAAGTGTTATGAAGGAAAGCGCTCCCTCCACCTTCTTTATTTTTACAATGATCCACTTGTCTGGGGTATGCTTTTCGCCTGTCTGCGTTGTTAACATTTTCCTAAACACTTTAGAAAAAGAAACACATGCACACACAAAACCCCCAACAGCCTCATCCTGGAGAGGTCCCAAGCTTTTAAATATTGTTTGCCCAGCACCGCCGTCTCTGACAAGACAATAATAACAGGGGAAGCTTTTTAAAACCAATTTAGCAAATGCAGAAATGTAATTTTAATGAAGAATCGATAGCAGAATGGTTCATTTTTCCTGGGACTCCTTGTTGGAGCTGAGAGAGACTTTCAATCAATGGGGAGATGGAAGAGGGGGGGGTAGAAAGAGAGAAAGAAAAATATTCGCTCAGTGATGTCTTTAGCACTGGGAATTTTTCTTCTTTTCTTTGGAGCTTTGTTTTATTTATTATTTATTTTCAGTCGCGAAGCCTTTACCAAAACGCGGCCATAGGAGCAAGGAAGAGAAAAGTGGACAGATAAATGGATGGACGGATGGATGGGCAGATAGATAATCTCTGAGAAGCACAAAGCCAGGCGCTCACAGGGGCAGACTTCACAGGACTGCCTTCCGCCACCTCCAAAGTAAACGGCGGAGTCCCCGTCCCCACCACCCCAGCTGGAGGCTGCCCGGGCCCCTGCGCTGAGCGCTGCCAGCTCCCGGGTGGGCTGCGCCACCGCACGGATCCCCCCCTCCTGCCCCAGTCCCGGCGCGCTCCCCGCTCTCCCCCCGCAGCCAGAGCCCACCGCCTCCCTTTTCAACTTGGAGGAAGTTCCTCCTCTGTCCCGCGTCCCCCTCTCCCTGCCAGCCCCTCTCTGAGCACATTTTTATGGTAATAAGACAACAAATTAATCTGCTGTTGCAACAAGACTTCCCTACAGGTAGCCGGTTTGCGGGAGGGGGGCAAGGGGAAGCAGATTCAAAGTCCAGGCGCTACCCCCCCGCCCCCCTCCGCAGAACCCCCCCCCAGCCCCTTTCCTCCCCGGCTGTACAGCCCTGCTACACTGGAGCAGGTGAGTCCCTCTCCACTTTTATAAGCAGCAGCGCTGCATTTGCTTTGATTGTTATTTATTTTCCCCTCCTTTTAGCCTGTCCCGGCTCAGTAGAGCGGCGTTTCTTTGTGGCTGGCTATTTTTTTTTTTTTTTGGTGGTGGTGGTGCTCTGGTGTGTGTGTGTGTGTGTTGTTATCTAAACCGTTTAGTTTTGGGTGGTTGCGCCTAGATCTCGAAAGTCAGCGGGGGAAAGCAAGACACCCAAGCGGGGAGGAGAGAAGCGAAGAAAAGGCCGCGGCGGATCTACTGGTTTGCAGCCGTCCCGGGGAGACGGGCCATTAGGCAGAGGAGCCATGGCTCAGAGCTCAGGGAGAGCAGGTAAGGGGGAGGGGGGGGGGGGGCGCTGAATATTCAGCAGGGAAGGATGAGACGGTCACCCCCAACTCCCTCCTTTGGCAGGAGGCAGCCTGCCTCTACTCTCCTCCACACACACCCTCCTTGCCTCGCCAGATTCCCCTTATTATAACACTTGCCATCTCACCTGCTAAATGCTCCCCTTTCCTAATGGGTACCCTCTCCAGCCCCCCTCGAAGGGCTGGGTTCCCACCGTGTTTCCGTGAGAGCTTTGCGAGGACCCGCAGCGGAGCCTTGAGACGCGAACCCCAGCCGGGCCGAGCCCCGTCCCTTCCCGCCCTGCCCGCCCCGGCCGCTCTGCCTCGCCGCCCCCCTCTGGCGCCCGGGCAGGCCGTGCAAGCCACTACCACCCGCTTTCAGCCCCCGGCCTATGTTACGCTCCGGTTTTGGCGATTTGCCCCAGTCCCGGAGTTCCCTCCCGTCCGTAGAAAGTTCAGAGCATCGCCTAAACTCTTCCCCTACCGACTCTCTCCCCACCCCGTCAAACTTTGCTCGCTGTGGCGGCTGTTTTGCTTCTGGACCTGCACCGTCCGCGCCTCGGGGCGCTCCGACAGCCCAGCGCCTCGCCGGTCTCTGCGGGGCTGGGACGCGGAGCAGCTGCGTCCCGGGAGCGGGGCTGCGGCGCGCGGCGACCGGCACCGGGGCAGCATCGCCCCCGCGCGGGGCTGGGGCAGGGGCCGCGACGCTGGCTCCGCGCCCCCCGAAACCTGCCCCGCCGACGGACGGGTCTCCGGATCGCCCCCCCTTTCCCCGTCGTCAATTTTATGATTTGCAAACAAAGCTTCAAACAAACCCTGCCGGAGAGGAGAGGTTTTTCTCGGCGCTGCCGCTCGTGGTAAAAGCACAATTACGCGCTTTGGTTCCCTCAAATGACGTATATAAACGGAGCTTTTAATTTAGGGATTTTGAGGGAACAAAAGGGATAGAAACCTAAACGGAAGTTTAAAATGGAAACCTCGCCGACTGTTAGCACGGAGCCGTGCTGCTGTCCTGGCTGCCAACCGTTTGCTGAAGGGGAGGCTTGGAAAGAAAGGCTCCGGCGGGCGTTGGGAACCGGGGCTTGCAGCTCCGGTTTTCTTTTGTCATTTCTGGTGGAGTCGCAGGGTGAAATATCCCCCGTCTAGAGAGTAATTCAGATGCACAGACAGACACGTACGGGAGGCAAACAAAAACACCCGCCCTTCAGAAAACCACATCTCTTCTCTGTCGATAGATTTCTCGTATATAAATGTATGTGCACCACCTCAGTAAATCTTTATATTAAATGTTGTATGTCTGTATATACGCGTATATACACACATATACGTGCAAGCATATATTTTCATAATCGAACCAATTCAATCTATTATATATGTTGTATATTATATATAAACATGACAAAGATTCACCAAAACGTAAAGGAAAAATATAAAGGCAACGAAAAAGGCCTCCTAAAAGAAAAGGCCACAGCGACTTTTTTTCACTGTTCTGCACCGAAAATCCTCTAAGTCGAAACTGAAAAAACCTTCAGAAAGTTTGCAACCCCCTCCGTTCCTTTTCCCTTCTGTGTTTTTAAAGGATCTGCCGAAGTCCCTTTGCATCTGAGGTTTAAATAGGGAGATCAATAGAAAACAGTTGTAATGATCTAATTAATTATGGCAAAATTAAAAGCGAGTAGAAAATCAATCTCTGATGGTGTTGAAGATGGAATTAAATTGATAGTCCATCTGTTCACCTCCTAGACCGTATAAATATGCAACCCAAGGACGGAGCTAATGGGATCAAGCTGCCTGGGAGACTCTTTCTCAATCTCTCTCTCTTCTTTTTACTTCTTTCCTTCCCGAAGTTCAGCCCTGCAAACCCAGGCTGCCCGTGCTCCCACTCGCAGCCCTGTGTTTACCCAGCGTTACTCCCATCGCTGGAGACACGCAAAAGACGTTTGTGCCGAGCAATTCAAACCGACAACACCAGCCCGCAAATCTGAGGGTAAAAAGCCGTATGGTTGGGGGGGGGGGTGTAAAAAAGGGAAGCTGAGAAGACAGCGTTCAGTGACAGTGTGTTCCCTGTCGTGCTGGTTTTAAATCAAACGGACAGGCTTGATGATGATGATTGCAAAGAAGTAGTTTGAGGATGCTCTCCCTCCCTCTAAGCGTCTTTTTTACATCGGTCGGGGATTCAGAAAAGTGAGCCATTTCTTTAGCCAAATTTCTATAAAATACCGTGTGTGCGCTGGCAGGGAGAGGCGACACATTGAATTAGTTTTGCTTGTCGGGTTTTTCCGACCCTGTGAAGCTCTAAGGGCAGGGACCCAACGGGAGGACCTCGGTGCCGCCCTGTCCCGACGCCGGCCCCCTCCGCATACCTGCCCTGTGCCCTCTGGGCCAGCCTTCCCCGGGTGGGCACTGGGCACCCCTGCGCCGGGCTTTCCCGGGCTTCCCACAGCCACCCGCCTACCCGCCGCGGTGGCATTCTGCACTACCAGCGCCACTTAAAAAGAAGGAGAATTGGAGTCATGCTAAATTAGAGAGAGACCACGGAATTCCTATATTTGCCCGTTTAAAAAACAAAGTAATAAAGAAATACCCTTTTTTCCCCATTTCCCCGCTGATTTGTAGGTGCGGAGCGCACGCAAACGGGAGAGAGAACTAGCACGAGCTGTCAGGCTGGAGGAGTTCCCCGCCATCCCGTCCCCTTTTTAATTGTGAAAAATGAAAGCTAGGTGCTGCGGTGCCGTTGGAGAACAACCGAACAAAACGATGATGTTTATTGCCGGGGTTAGAGCTGCGTGGGGTGGGACGGAGTGCGGGGGGGGTGGGGGGGTGTCGTTTAAATAAGTGAAGCCTAAATATAAATCACCTAAGACGGGGGGTCCCAGGCCCGGCTCTAACCGCGTGTGCATACCCCCACCGCCGCGCCGTGACTCTGGCGTGCGTGTGGGGGCGAAAAAATCGACCATGTCTCACCAGGTTGTGCTAATTTAGCTCTGCCAGACCCCGAGAGCCGACGGGGAGAGTCCCGCCGGCTTCTCCTGCTGCCCCCAGCGCCGGGCCGGGGCTGGAGCCGGTCCCGGAGACCAGTGCAGGACCGGGGCGGGAGGGGGGGGGGAGGGCGGGCCTGGCCGGGCGCTGCCTGCGGGGACTTCCCTGCCAAAGTTTGTCTTCCCCTCACACTTCCCCATCCGGCCAGAAAGAGTGCCCGGGGGGAGCAGCCTGCAGCACCAATCGGATTTATTAATTGATGTATTGAAAAGAGGGATTGATTGACATCTCCTAATGGAAATTACAGCCCCGCTTTCCTGCTGCACGCTGCCCTCCCGGCTATCCCTTCATAAAGAAACCCTTGAGGCGAAAGGTAGATTTTCATTTAAAGTGCCCCCGTCCTCAATTTCACAGATTAGATACATTTTAAACACAGACACACATATTGCAAATTAGAAGCTAATTTAATTATAAATCAAAACTGGGCATAAATCTGCACTCACCACAAAGGATCCATTTAGCAGAATGCAACCACCTCCCCTAACCCTGGAAAACTGCCTTGCAGAAATAACATTGTATATACATTGCCAAAGTTATGGATTGTGCACAGTTCAAAGAGATCCACGGGAGATATTTTTCCCCACGCTGGGGGAGGGGTAAAGCCCCGTGTGACAGAAATTAGCCGATCACATGGTGACAATTTCTTTTTCTCCTAGAGAAAGGAATTCTCCGATAAATAAAAGTTTGCATAGATGTAGAAGGTTGTAATTCTGAACTTACAGGCTGGGAGGGAGTCGGAAGCGGCAGATTTTTGAAGTCCAGCAGGTCAGGATCAACAAACGCGCTCACACACGCACATACACACACACACACGCACGCACCCACAGAGCCGGGGTTCGTATTGATTGGTGACGTTTGGTTTGCAAACCTCAGAGAGGAGAGGAAGGAGGGAAGAGATCAGGGTGCAAGAGAGGAGAAGGCAAGACAGGCAGCTAGGAAAAGCGCTCCGCGGCTCGGAAGAGCTCCATCCCTCCATCCCGGATCCGCTCGTCCTCTCTCCTCTGCTGCGCGCCGTTCTCCCTCGCCCGCACAGTTGCTCCCCGACTCCGTCCCTCTCCCGAGCCTGCCCAGCTGAGGCAGCCAGGGGAGCTGGAGGGGAGATTTGGTGTCGGCTCACAGTTCAGTCCTTCCCCGCCCCCTCCACCTTCCAGCTCCTCTTTTTAAGTTAAAATTCTCCCTTTCTCTCCTTTTATTCTCTCCTTCTCTTCCTCCACCACGCTTAGAGACCCCCCCCTCCTTCTTTCAGCCCCTCCGTTTCCCCGCACACTCCATCCCCCAGCTTCTCGCTCTGTGTCTTCCTCCTCAGATGCACTAAACTCCGAGGCCATTAACAGCTGATGGTAAAGTGGAATGACTCTTCCTGCCACTCTTTTTAATTAGGCGCCGAACTTGGGCTTTCGCGGTCCCCAGTCAGGGGAAGGGAAGGAGCCAGACCCCCTGTGCAAAGGGGACAGGCGGAGAGAGAACTGAAATCGCCCGGTTTCCCGGCTTTCCCAGAAGAAGGGGAGGGAGGGGAAAGTTTCCCCACTAACTTACTACCAGTTTCTCCTGAAGCCCTGCAAACCCCCGCCTTCACACACCCACCCACCCCCCGCCGATTCCAGCACGGCTTCGCAAGCAGGACCCCCCGCGCCCGGCCGGGCAAGCCCCAACCCTCACCTGCGGCTCTCGCACCGGGCGGAGGGGCCGCGCCAGGTCCTTTGTTGGTGCGTTTCCAGCCTTTGTTTAGCGGTGGAAACGAGCCTGCCTTCCCCGACCCAGCTCCCGGCGCATCCCCTCGGACCGGAGAGCCGTCCGTGGCGGAGGGAAACGGGGGTAGATGCAAGACTCACAACGGGGCTTGGGAAGCGCTGCCAGAAAAGCGACCGGGGCAACTTTCTCTGGGGAGGTGGATTCGTGTGTGTATAGAAATTGTCCGGGCTCAGCTTGGTTGGGAAGGAAAAAAAGACGGGAAGAGAAGAGGAAAAGGAAGAAAGACGAAAGGGAGAGAAAGGGAGAGGAAGGAAGGAAGGAAGGAAGGAAGGAAGGAAGGAAGGAAGGAAGGAAGGAAGGAAGGAAGGAAGGAAAAGAGGGAAAGACGGGGAAGGCGTGAGAGAAGGAAAGAAGATGGGGGAGAAAGAGAGAGAAAAACGGAAAGAGAAAGAGAAAGTGAGAGAAAGAAAAAGAGAAAGAAAAGAAAGAAAAATAAAGGGAAGGAAAATAGAGTAAGAGAGAAAGAGGAAAAGAAATAAGGAAAGGGTGGAGGGGAGGAAGGGGAGGGAGAGAAGGAGAGATAGAGAGAAAGAAGGAAAGAAGAAAAAAAGTCTCGAGGCGTATCTATCACTTTCTAATGCATGTGCGAAGAAGTCTGCTTCCAACTTCCCCCGCCGGCCCTGCGGAGGGAGCGGAGCGCAGCGGCCACCCCTCTCCCCGGCAGGTCTCTTTGTGCGATCATTTTTTGGAGATGTGAATCCCAGGCAGTCATTACCACACTTTGGCCCCTCTGACTGCTGGAATTACCCTTTCCGGGGACTTTAATGGGCAAGCCATAGGGTTTTTCGCTGATCCGCAGCAGTTTTCGCTCCCTCCCCGTTTTTATGGGTGTATTATAGTTAGGGGTTATATAAATGTTTTTGCGTGTGATAACTGTAAATCCTAACATTTGCAAATGGCCCGGAGGCAAACTAACCTTGGACGGGCAGAGAGAGGGAGGGAGGGAGGGTCTCCCATTACTGCTGATTAAAAGGAGACTTTAATAAGCGTCTAATTCACTCATCGGGAGTTTTATGGAGAAATTAGAGGAGGACAAAAAAAAGACATCTCCAGCGTGGGGGGAGGAGGCAGCAGAGGGGGGCTCCCACGCCTCTACCCCAGCGGCAGCCCAGGCCAAAGGAAAGAGGCAGCTGGGCCTCGCCAGTGCAACGGCCTCCCATCACGAGAGGGGCAGGAGGGTTCACATCTGGGCCAGCTCCTTTGGGGCAGAGGAGCAGCACGGACCCCCCCGCCCTCACCCTCCACCGCCGCTCGGGGGCAAAGAAACGAACAAGCAGAGGAGCGGAGGGGCTCCGGGACCGGGGGACAGACAAAGGGATAGATCCATGGCGGGGGGTTGTGGCGAGCGGGCAGTGCCGGCCCGCGGAGGCCGCCTTGCTGGGAGCCAGGTCCGGGGACCCCGCTTGCAGGGAGGGCTCCCCCAGTCCTGGGCCGGGTGGGAGGCTCGGAGGCAGGGGATGGATCGAGGCCGAAGCACGGCGCCGGGAGCCGTGTGCCCGCTCCCTCCCTGCCTGCTTGGGGAGGGAGGGGGCAGGCTCGGGCGGTCAGCGCCGAGGTTGTCCCCGTCCCCATATGTCTGTGGCCCGGGAGGCTTAGAGACTCGCCTCAGCTCCGGCCGGCCCGGTGCGCTAAGAGGCGGCTTTGTTGCAGAAGTGTCTCTTCACATTGTTGGCTTTTTCCCCCCCTCTTTCTTTCTTTTTTTTTTTTTTTTTTTTTTTTCCCCCTCAATGAGGCTGTAAAAGGTCTCCGGCTTGTCTCGTTTTTGTGGCAAACGCTCTCTTGTAAAGAGAAGAGGTTAAAGTGTCGGTGACTGAATAAAGAGCAGCACACGTGGGCTATTACCATTCAGGGCAAACAAATGCAGAGAAGGGAAAAGCCAGCAGCAGGCAGGGCGAGGGGGGAGCGCGGCCCCCCCGGCGCACACACGCACCCGCCCCGCTGGCAGGGCCCGTCCGCCGGCCTCCTCGCGGCCCCGGCGTCCCCCAGACATGCAACCCACCCATGGCTCACAAAAGAGCGAGAGAAAGAGAGAGGGGGAGACATGAGGGGGTCTTAGATGGGAAAAAAAGAAAGTAGCTTTAGGGGGAATGTGCTGTGGAGTGTGAAATTGCAGCCCGTGGTGCTCCATATTGTACCAGAAGCTCTCCAAAAACTCATCCTCCAACGTGACCAGAGGTGCTTAGAGGGGGAGAGAGAGAGGGAGAGGGGCTCGGAGACACGGGGGGAGGGGAAGGATGGGGGTCTTTTATTCTTTTCGCGCTCTCTTTTTTATTAATTGTTCGTTTAAAACCTAACTTTGTGTTTATTTGTTGAACTCGGCCACCAAGAGCAACTCGGGTCTCCTGGGCAGAGCGGTTGGGGGGGGGGGGGGGCGGGGAGAGGCGGCAGGGCCCTGCCTGCCTCCCCTCGCCCTGCCTGGCCCGGGAAAAACCTCTCAAGCCAGTTTTGATCCCGCTCCCACATCTCCACGCTGCTGCCCGGCACCCCAGCCCTGCCCCTTCGCCCTTTCCCTCCGGGGAAGATCTGATCCCCAGCACCCCTACAGCAGTAGGGATCCCTGGTCTGGACGTCCCTTTTCCCCGAGTGCTCGCTGGGGAGAGGCAGCGGGTTGTCTCCTCAGGCTAGAAATCACTGGGTCCTCAGACAAAGCACCCCAAAAGTCGTCCAGGAAGCTTTTATCAAAGCTCCCCCTTCATTGAAGACCCCTCTCACACACACGCTGACTCCTTCCCTTAAACGCTCACATCCCTGGGCTTTTTTTTTTCTTTTTCCCTTCTTTATCTTTTCACAGCCAGGGATTTCGCCCCCGAGTTTCCCACGCGAGGTTAAATTAGTTGTCGCAGGTCAGTAAAATACATATAGATGGTCAGCACAGATTTATCCTGTAAATTCGTAAATATGGTGCTGGGTAGTATTAAGGGCAGAGCTAAACCTCCTCCAAACTACCAACGTTTAGGCTGAAAGCGCTCGCACGCTTGGCAAGGGGAAGAAGGCAGGAGATGTGTTGAGCAGAGGAGTTAGCGGCATCCCGAGGTGGTATAAATACAAAACTTCTGCCCCCACAGTACGCCCTCCCGCTAGCCATAGGTCGTGTTTAACTGGTTTCCAGTGTAATCCGCGACAGATAACCCGTAAAAAACTGGGAAACTGGGAGCCAACGTGGGCGCAAGCCCTGGCTCTGGAGACAACGACGATCGCAGACACAACAATTTTGCTCAAGGCCTGACTTTTCCAAGGGGCTCCCCCCGCCGTCCGACCCCTATTGTTCTCGGGCGGAGCGCCCTTCCCAGGCTGGCAGCGAAGGAGAGGAGGCAATTGCCGAGAACAGCGTTTGTTTAACCGGCTTCCCAGGGACAAGGCGAGCTCGGCAAGTTGGCGAAGCCAAGGCAGCACAGGAGAACTAAAAAGACTTCGGAGGGGAGCTGACAGGGCCCTCGCGGTCATGTGTATTGGGGCCGGGGGTGGAAAATAGGATCAATGGAGAAGATTTTGGCTTGATCAGCTGGAGAAAGCCGGCTAATGAAGCAGATCGAAAGATAACTATCGCCGCAATTCCCCCCAAAAGTTTATTTTTCTTGAAATTTCCGCAGAGAGGCGGGCGCCTCTTTTGAAGTGTAAATGTTTCTAGCTTGGGGGGGGGTGGGTTAGCGAAGGAGAGGGAGATCCTCAGATCCTCTTTGAGAAAGAATGAAAGAAATAAACGAAGGGGGAAGAAAAGAAAAAAGAAAAAAGAAAAAAGAAAAAAGAAAAGAGAAGAGAAGAGAAGAGAAGAGAAGAGAAGAGAAGAGAAGAGAAGAGAAGAGAAGAGAAGAGAAAAAAGACGGCAAGGTTCATTTAAAGTGAGACAGGGAGAAAAAGCACCCAGTGTTGGTGAGGTGGGAATAGGTTGGGGAGAAGCGTGCAGAGCCGTGGGAGAGGGAAGAGGCCCGTGGCCTCGGCCTCTCCCGGTCCCGCAGGACACATCGCCGTGCCCGGGGCCGTGGGGACACGCCGGTATTTTTAATCTGGGCGACAGAAATTGTTCGGTGGATTTAAATGTTGACAAAGCTATTCTTCCAGGAAGTCTGGTGTGGGAACGGGCACCAGGTGATGTTGTGGTATGTGTGGTGGGGGAAGGGGACAGCGAAAGGGGAGCCTCTCCTCTCCTCTCCTCTCCTCTCCTCTCCTCTCCTCTCCTCTCCTCTCCTCTCCTCTCCTCTCCTCTCCTCTCCTCTCCTCTCCTCTCCTCTCCTCTCCTCTCCCCCTCCCGAGAAAGTGGTCTTGCTTTACCAGGCTCGGGGCTCCCGCGTTTACACGGGCTACTTCCGCGCCGTAGAACTCAAGCTTCGTTTCGCAGAGCGCTCACGTTGTGTATTTCTCGAGTCTCTTCTTCCTTCCTTTCTCCTCACTGAGATGGGGAAGCAGCAATAGCGAGTGAGGAAACTACGGGAAAATACATTCTCGGGAGGAGATTTGAGGTCCTCCGGCCCCGGCCCACCACCAAGCTGCTATCTCCTCACCGTACAATCAACAGTTACAAAGGCCCAGAGCATCTCTGTGAGAGACAAAATGAACTCCCCAAGTGTTAATGACTGCACAGGGCGGGGGGGCGATGAGGAAGTTCCCTGAAAGCAGGGGCCCTGGGGATGGGCGGTTAGGTAAGGCAGAAAAAACGCCGGAGGATGTACCCTTCCACCCGGCATGGCTGGGGCTCCTACCCTCACCTCCCGCCTCTGCCTCCGGGCTTGGCTGCATGCCCGAGCCCGGCCCGTAGGGTGTAGGGCCATCGGGGCTGCTTGGGGTGGAGGGGAGGGGAACTGCGGGAAGACGAGAAGCGACCTAGACCGCTCGGCGGAGCAAAGCGATTAAAGGGCCGTTTCCAGCCACAGACGGCGCGGGAGCAGCGGGCTGGCGGAAGGGGTTAACGGCGGTGGCGACTAGCGCGCTCCCACCCCGCCGCTAACAGGACTTGTTGTTGTTGTTGTGGGACTTAAAAGCCACCGGGCCGGGCCGCGCCGCCCCGCCGGCAGGTGCGTGTGCGGGGCCGGGGATCGTGGCTGCCCCGCTGCCGGCCCGCGCCCGCCGCCGCCCCTTCCCCGCGCCGCCAAGCCGACCGGAGGGCGCCATCTAGGGGCCGCGGCGGGGAGCGCTGCCGCCGCCCCGCACCTGCGCCCGGCCGCCCCCTCCGCCCCTGCGAGGGGGGCGGCCCCGGCTGGCCGGGGAGAGCGGCTGATAAAGGGGGTCCGCGGCTGAGCGGGGGGCGTCGTGGGCCCGGCGCGGGTGGGCGAGCTGCAGCCGGCGGGGCAGGGCCGGGGGCCGCGGCGGTGAGGGTGCATCCCCGGCCCGGCGGCGCGGCTGCCCGCGGAGCGCAGCGGCCGCTTGCAAACTTGGCGTCCGGCGGGAGTTCCCCGGGTGAGGCGGAGAGGCGCCTTCTCCAGCCGGGCAGCAGCGAACATCGCTCCTGACCGGGCAGCGGAGAGCCCCCACTCGTGTGGAAAACGCACCCTGCGTGGGGATGCTGTCAGGGGCTGCTGGTACTTGCGTTTCGGCTATGCCCGCCGTGCCTCTCCGTAGCGCAGACCCGGGAACTGAGCGCTGGCTTTACATGTAACCGTCGATGGTGTAAAAAATAATTTTTCTTTTTTAAATCATCCTTTTTGCACACAAGAGAAAGAGAGAGGGGAGTGTGGGGAGAGAAAGATAAAACATCAGCTGAAGTGCCAAAATGATTTATGAGACAGTGGAAAATATTTCATAAAGATCTCTCAGAGATTCTTTACTTACACCAGTTAGAAAACAAAGGGGCTGTTCCGTGACGGATAAGCGGAGGGATGGGGAAGGATGAAGGAGGAAAAGAGGAGAAGAAGAAAGTACATTTCAGGTGATGATACACTCGCACTTTGAAAATCAAAATTGAGCTCACAGCTACTTTATCTTTTTACCCCTGGTTATTACACTAAGGCGGCGTTTCTCCCTTGCTCTCTGTCGCTCTGCTAGGTCAAAGCCTATTTTAGCCGTAGACCTATTTGTGAAATAATTCTTAAATCCCACTGTAGCATCAGAAAAAGAAAAAAAGCAGTAGCAATGTGGAAAGTGGGAGGTTAGATTCGCTGTTATTTCCCCAAATGCACGTGAGGGGAAACTTTGCAATGACCGCAATGGGCCCAACCTATTGGTTCAAAGAGGTGCAAGAAGCTCGCTCTTTTTTTCTCTCTTTCTTTTTCTCTCCTTCCCTGTCTCTCTTTTTCTTTCTCTCTTCCTCTCAGTCTCTCTAGCTTCTATTTATTTTTCTTTCTTTTTCTTCTTTATGTCTTTTCCTCTTGATCTCTTTCTCTCCTCTCTTGATCGCTCTCCTTTTCCTTTTCCTTTCTCTCTCTCCCTCACCTCCTTTCTCCCGTTCTCTCCCTGTCCGTCTCCCACTCTAAACCGCAAACCACGGAAGCCTTGATGTGTATCGAATTCCCCCCTCCTGTTTCACCCCGAGTAAAGTCTCCGGTAAAAAAGAGCGGGGCGTGAGATGGGAGACGAAACTACCAAGCCGTGTGTGCGTGCGTATGTGCGTGTGTTAAATAAGGGAGTTAAAGATCCAGAGCCGCAAGTGACAACAAAGCAGGGCTCAAGTCCCTTCCCGCGGGCCGGGCAGGGGCGCCGCCGTCCCGCACACGCGTGGCCCGGGGCGCTCCGGCGCGCAGGGCCGGGACTCCCCCGCCGCCGGGTCCCGAAGGCGGCGGCCCCCCCGCGCCGAGCGCCGCCGGCCCGGCCCTCCTCTCTCCTCTCCCCTCTCCTCTCCTCTCCTGGCCGCGCTCGGCTCGGCGCGCTGGCGAATCAGAGAGTGTCGGAATCTATTGCCTTTGTCTGACAAGTCATCCATCTCCGGGGAGGCGGGCGGGGGGCTGAGGGCGCTGCGGCTTTTAGAGAGACACACACCGGGAGCGGAGGCTCCAGTCTCCGGCCCCGGCTCCTCGCAAGCACTTCCCACCTCGGGCGAAAGTCCGCCGGGCGCCGGATCCTCCGCCCGGCCGAGAGGAGGGGGCGCGCCCGCCCGCCGCTCGCAGCTTTCCGGGGATTGCTACTCCGCTTTGAACTTAAATGAACTAGCCCCGGACCGCAGGAGGAGGAGGGAGAGCCGCGTCCTCCTGCGCCTTCTGCCGCCTGGCCGCACCTTGCTCCGGCACCCCCTCCCCGCCGCCGGGGATGCTCTGAGCCCTCCCAGCCATGACACCCACCTGCCCCTCGGCGCCGCCAGCCCCTCGCTCCCACGGACTCTGCTGACTCCGCCGGCCCCGCCGCCCCGGCCTCTCAGAGCCGGCGCAGCCCTCCCGCCCCCCGGAAAGTACTTCGCTCCCCGCTCCGCCGGGCAGGGGGGCCAGCGCACCCCGCCGCTCCCCTCCTCTCCTCTCCTTGTGTGCTTTTTTTTGTTTTGGTTTGGTTTGTTTTTTTGTTATTTTTTTTCTCCCCTAAGTCTTGAAGTTGAGTTTTAGAGGCGACACGGCGGCTTCAGCCGATTTCTTCCCCTTCCTTTGCCTCCCCATGGATATGCACTGCAAGGCAGACCCCTTCTCAGCAATGCACCGTGAGTACTGGAGCCCGGCTCCTTCCGCTGCTCTCCCTCTTTCTCATCCTTCCATTCCTCCTTCCCCAACCATTCTTCCTCACCTGATCCTCCTCCAGGTCCATCCTTTCACCGCCAGCCTCTCCGCCCTTGGCCGAGCCCGGGCTTAGAGAGGCGTTCATGAAGGCAGGACGGGCACCGCCGGCCCCGGCGGCAGAGCGAGGGTCCCGGGCAGCCCCGGGCCCCGGGGGGAGCAGAGCTCCGTGCCGGCGGTGGGGCAGGGGCCAGGACCCCCAGCCCGGGGGGCAGAGAGCTGTGTGCGGCTGTGCCTGTGCTGCGTGCCGTGTGTGTGCGAAAGAACACTCCCCCGAAACAGATCTTTCCTCCGCAAAGGCACTTTCCCCATCGTCCCTCAGACAACACGAGTTTATTCCGACTCGTGTCAGCCCCCGAGCTGGACCCATTCCCTGTCCCTAGAGAGGAAGGGAAGCCAGGGCTTCCCGCAACCCTGCGTGGCTCTAAACCCACAGTTTCCCTCGCGGTCTGGTGCTGTTTGCTTTGATTTCGGATTTCGGTGGCAGCGAAGGAGAGACGCCAGTTTGAAATTAATGGCGGGTTGGTCGGTGGCTCTTCCGTGCTTTGGTTTGGTTAAAGGTTGGACTGCGGGAAAAATAGGACAATTGTATGGCTGGGAGATGTGGCGGCTTCGGAGCCTCCCAAGAAGTCAGGATCCCTTCTGGTTTATTTACCAGATCCCCGGTGTACATTTTAAATGCATTCCTGCCACAGAGGAAAGTGCATTCGTGACATATTTTAACTTTAAAGAAGCTTTCTATAAGAGAGGGACGAAGGAAAGCGAAAAGACCCCCTTTACCAGGGAGTGTAACAAGGCATTTTCAGGGATTTTAATTTTACTGCAGTGAGGGAAAATCCGAGATTAAAATTAAAGAAAAATAAATACAAATAGGAAGCCGAGATTGAGAGCATCTTGAGTCAGGAAATGAATAATTAAGAGCAATTTGTAACTTTTGACACCGAAACTTTTGAGGACACGCCCTGCCCGCTGCATAAAAAAACCCCGAAAACATATAAAATGGAAATGCTAGAGGTTTAAAAAATCCCGATTTTGCCGTGAGAAGGAAGGCGCAGAAATATAAACCCACGATTGGATCCCCAAACGTGAATGTAGGTAACTGTCTTCCTGTTTCCAAATTAATGATTTCCAGGATACCTTGCTAAAAATGTAGGGTTTAATTTTCGAAGCCCTTTAACAGAATAATAGTCCGTGCATTAGAGGTTATTTTTAGTTTTCAGCGCTGCGACCTGCTTTCAGACGCGATTGCAGTAATTCTGCCTCCGGTACGATCCGGAACATGCAGGCAGCCGAAAGAGGCGTTTCACTGTCTCTGATTAAAAAAACCCCAACAAACCCATAACAAAACTCCAGAGAGATTCGTCAACAATTTTGGCTTCCGATTAAAAAAAATTTTAAAAATCAACATTTTATTTGTTCCCTAAAATGTATTTCTAGAGCTACAGACCTAGATATTAGTGAGCAATTAAAATACATGCGGGCGCGGGCTCCTGACACACACAGAGACAGCAAAACACGATCCGTACGAAAGCGGTACGACTGGCCGAGTATATGTATATACAGACGCCGGCACTTACACGCAGACAAATACACGTAAATATCTTACTGCTCCGATAAAATAACCTTAGAAAAGCACGGGGCAGATCAAAACAAACTCGTGTGAAAAATATCCGGGCTGCAATAATTTGAATTATTAATTTTTAATCTTTTTTGCATCTGTTGCCTTTTAATACTTTGTAACGCGAGTTATAAAAGGTACTTTGAATTATTTATCATGGACTTGCCGAAGAAATTGCTGTCTGTAACTTTAGAGGCAACATGTGCAGAAGGGCTCCTGAACAAATGAAGAAAACACACAACAACATATATCCGCGGGTTTTAGTAGAGGGAGATAAATATCCCCCCCTCCCCTCTGAAACCCTAAATATGTTTTAAGAAAGACTAACAAAAGAATGCAACAAATAACCGCGGCTCATCGGGGAAGGGACGGGGAAGCCAGCCGGCGCCCTGGCCGAGGCGGCTGGGAGGGGATATGTGGAGGTGTTACTGAAGGTGTGGGGGAGATGGAAAAAACTCTATTTGTGCGAAAGGACTTGGATCGATCGCAGGGCAATGAGAGTTTCCACTAAGTTCAGAGCCAATAAGTCAGTGTCAGAAGCAGGAGAGAAAAAAATCTCACAGAAAATACAAACAGATCATTTTTCAGCAAACTGCAAAACGAACTAAGATCTCTTGGCGAGGAAGATACAGAAGGTTAGGGTTGTGTGAAAGGAAAGCTTTAATACAGTGTACACTCCACAGCTATATCAGCTGGATATTCCAGAGATAGAGACACCCAGGTAGCAGCGCCAGCAAAGCTGCACCGCCTGCGAGTGTGCATCTCCCCACACGCCCGGGCAAAGGCAAACTGCTCCCGTCTCTAACGCAGACCACCCCAGGTGCAAGCGGTTCACAACCGCCTGTCTTGCTGAGTCCCAAAAGGAGATATTTCCCTTTATTCCCGTCATTCCTCCTGTCCACGCTTATCAAGGTGCATACTTATTTTTCCCCAAGTTATTTCTCGAAATGAAGAAAGATCGGGAAAAAAGCGATCCTAGCAGTCCTATGTGAGAGAGCGCGGGTTTTTGCCTGGAAAGGGGGAACAGAGGAAAACGGAGCATTTTAAGTTCTCCCTGAATTTGGGGGGGGGGGGGGGGAGAGAAGACGGAACCGTGCGAGTCATATTTTCAATTTTATTTTTTTCTTTTTTTTTGCTGGAGGATTTTTCTTTTAAAGATCGAAAGCTGAGGAGAGAGAGGGTCTGTCTGTAAACGAACACTGGCGCGGGACACAAAATATTCTTTTTCTCTCTCCCTCCCCCTACATTTCTTTCCCTTTCTCTTTTTCTCTCTGAATCCCTTCAACTCGCATCCGAAAATAACGGGAGAGGACGCGTTGCATGGGGGACATGCCGCGGGGTGAGGGAGGGAGGGGTTCGCGAGTAGCTGTAATTGACAATGTGACAGAAAATCGTGGAAAGAAAATGAAAGGAGAGAGGAAAAGCCCAAGAGTAGAGAGAAGGGAACCTGCGGCAGGGTCTGCCCGGAGCCGCTAAGCAGCTGAGCTCCGGAGTTTGGGAGCGCATCTCTCCCCAACTCTTGGGAGAGAAGCCGGAGCGGGCACTGCCGCCGTCCTCGCCCCAGCACAATGGCCCTGAGAAGCCGCCGCTCCGGCGTCCCGGGCGAGGACCGCGGGAGGGAGAGGTGCTCTCCGGCCCTGGGAGGGGAGATGGCGTACGGGGGGGACAGTCCCGGCTAGCCTTCGGCTCGGGAAAAATCACCCTGCCTTGTCTTTCCTTCCCATCTTTCTCCTCTCCCTTTCTTTCTTCCTCTTTTCTTTTTTCCTCTTTTCTTTCTTCCTTTCTCTCTCCCTCTTTTTCCTCTTTCTTCCTTTTTCTTTCTCTCTTTATCTTTCCTTCTCTATTTTTCTCTCGTTATCTTTCTTTCTCCCATTCTCTTTCTCCTTCCCCCCCCCCTTTCTTTCTCCCTTTTTCTCTTCTTTCTCTCCCCCACGTCTTGTTCCCCCCTCTCGACCCCCCGCCATCACCTCCATCCATCGGTAGTGACTGGAGATTTTCCAGTACGAGTGGCGAAGAATCCACGACTAACGGTGTGTTTCTGGTGTGCGTGGGTTGTTGTGTTTTTTTTATTTCTCTTTCCCCAGCAGGGCACGGGGGTGTGAACCAGCTCGGGGGGGTGTTTGTGAACGGCAGGCCCCTACCTGACGTGGTGAGACAAAGGATAGTGGAGCTGGCTCACCAGGGGGTGCGACCCTGTGACATTTCCAGGCAGCTGCGGGTCAGCCACGGTTGTGTCAGCAAGATCCTGGGCAGGTAAGGAAAGAGGCAGCTCCTTTCCCTCCCCTGGGACAGCACGGGTGCATCCCTTCCCCGCTCCGGTGTGACCTCCCGCCTTTCCCGCGGCGCCGGGCTCTCCCCGCTACTTCCCCGAGCGGCCCTGGCACCTCTGAGCCGTGGGAGCCCGCAGCGGAGCAGGGCCCCCTCCTCCAACCGGGAAGGACGTGCTCTCCCCCTTCCCCCCCCTCCCCCGAGGTGTTTGGAAACTCCTGGGAAGACAAACAATTTGCGAGGGGTGGGTGGGACGGCGGGAAAGAGAAGGGACGGGGGGGGGGGAGAAAAAAAACGAAAGAACGACCGTAAAAAAAAAAAATCAACACAAAAAAAATCCCCCAACTCACAACAATCCGTGAGCGGCCTTAGCAAATGCACGGGTAAATAAATAAACAACGGGGCAAATAAATAAATACCCACGGTAACCTATCGCCGCTAAGTGTGGTGTGAAATATCGCCAGAGGCAAGCCGGGGAGGGGGGGAACTGGCGCCCCCGGGCCCGGCCGCTTGGATGGGAGCGGTGTCAGCAGGCGGCAGAGCCCCAGACGCCTGTGCGTGTGGTGTGTGCGCTGCCGTGCCCTCTGCAGAGGACGGGTCAGAGCCAATGGCCAGCGGGGAGATGGGCTGGAGCTGCCCCGTCCGAGCACCCGCACCCGAGGGACCCGGGGTGGGGGGAATAAACCGCGCTCCCGCACCCACAGCCCTGCCAGCGCCCCGATCGCGGCGAGCGGAGCTTGCCGGCCGGGAGAAGCCGGCCGGGAGAGCCGGGGGCGGGAGGCGTGAGCCCAGCGCTGCCCGCTCCCCGCACCCCCTCCCCGGCCGCCCGGCCCGGCCCCGCAGTCTGCGGGCTTCGCCTCCCGCCGGCCGCATCGGGACGAGGGTTCCTGTTTTGTTTCCCGATCCCCGGGCCTGAAATGAGTGTGTGCGTGTAAGGCGGGGGAAGGAGGAGGTAGCGAACAGTCCAGCGCCCCTCGCTTCTCACACACACAAAAAAAAAAAGAGGGAAAAAAAAAAAAAAGGAAAGCGGGAGCGAGCCCTGGAGAGGAGAAGGGCTCCCCCAGCCCCAGGCGGCCCGGCGCCCTGCGGAGCCGCGCCATGCGGCACCCGTGCCGCCGCGGCCCGACGCCGCGCACCGGCGGGCCGAAGCCGAGGTGGGGGCGCGGTGCCGGGAGCGAGGCCGGGGGTCGCAACGCGCTCCGAGGGGCAGCCGGGCACCGGGAGCTCGGGGACGGCGGGGATGTTCTGGGCACGGCAGGCCGTTGACCGTCCTTTGTGCAGGTATTACGAGACGGGGAGCATCAAGCCCGGCGTGATCGGCGGCTCCAAACCCAAAGTGGCCACCCCCAAAGTAGTGGATAAAATCGCCGAGTACAAGAGACAAAACCCGACAATGTTCGCCTGGGAGATCCGGGACAGGCTACTGGCCGAGGGCATCTGCGACAACGACACGGTCCCCAGCGTCTCCTCCATAAACAGGTAAGAGCAAGCCCGCAGCCTCGTTCGCGGCCCAATCGCCTCTTTACGGCCCCATAAAACCTCTCTCCGCAACGCGGACGGTACAATCCTTCCTCGGTCAGGTTAGATCCAGCCCCCCCGGCCGCAGCGGGACCCCTGGGCACGGCCGGCCAGCCCCCGGCCCAGCAGGCGCTCCCCGGCTCCACCGTGACCCCCGAGCCCGGTCCCGGGCAGCGGGTCTGCCCCGGGGCTCGTTGCTGCACACCGCAGGGCTGCAGCTTGCGCCGGCCGCCTGGCCCGGGGCGGGCAGCGCTGCTGCGAGAGCAGATGAGCTCCCCGCCGAGCAGCCCGGCGGTGCCGCAAGGTTTGGGGGCTGTTCGGGCTGGCGGGGTGACGGGCGGCGGGAGCCGGGTTTTCCCCTGTCCCTCCAACACCCCTCCCGGGGTGTAAATGACCGCCAGCCTTGCCAGGGTATTAGGGCTCTGAGCCGAAAAGCTGCCGTTATCCGCTGCCAGACCGGGTTCACAGCCCCGAGCCGCTGAGTGCTGGAGGAAGGCTTCCCTTGCACCCCCTCCCCTGGTTCACCCCTCATCGCTAGCCCGAGGGAACGGCTAAACTTGCAAGGCGGTTCCTTCCCCCGGCTGGGGAGCGCTGCTCCCTGCGGTGCCTGCGGCTCCCGGCTCGGGCTGATCCCTGCCCTGGCAGGAGGCTGGAAGCAGCGAGATTGATTCAGCATTAGCGAACAATTTCCCCCCATCTCCTCCCCCAGCTGTTAGGGTGCGACTTTTGTTGGTGGAGGGACTCAGATTTGGTCGCAGGTTTGAGGTGACAAAAATAACCATATGATAGGAAAAAAAAAAAAAAGGATCGATGCAGGAGAAAAAGGCCGGTGATAGATGTAATCAAGTACTAATACACTGCAAAGCACTCAGACTGCTCACATGCCTGCATGTTCAAACGCAACATATGTATCAGATCTTCACACTTTGGCAACACATGACACTCTTATGCACGCAGTAAAAGTAATTATTCTGGTTCACTGTAATGTATGTACTGATACCTTCACTATGCCCACAGAAATACAACCTCTAGAAACAGAGTATCAGGGATATTTGCAAAGGGTGCATATGTAGGCACAAAATACCTCACCAACAGAGTAAGAATACATGAAATTTTGCACGCAAACCCAAATATACGGCACTTCCCACTCAAATAAATGTATAATGGGTATATGTAAATATGCACGCAGGCTTTTGTAGTGTCCGCATAGATAAAAATGCACAAGTCAGTATATTGGCCCTTTTGATATATAACAAGTTTAGCCAGATTTTTTTTTTTTTTTTAAACCTGGTGTATTTATAGCAAGGGAAGCAAAAAATAAATAGCAGGGAAACCGCAGTGGTATTTTTTGTCTTGCGCTTTTCATGGCAGATTTATCAAAATATGTCTAATAACTCAGACTGTGTATTTCTAAATCTGGCATCCTATATAAATGGGTTTTAATATTTTGCAAATGATATGGAATTATCCCAAATCATCTTGAAAACAGCAGGTAGAATTAGCTAGTGGAATGTACCTTGGCTAAGAAAGATTCCCTCAGACACACTGTCTCTATAATATACTGCTAGGCTACCCTAGGAAATTATCCCTGTGTGTGCCATCTGTATTAAAATGGTTATTAAGTTATGAACAGGGTAACATAATACTGATCGGCTAATTATACACCCTCCTAAAAAACCTCCAGGTCTCTGTTACTCTCTCAGTCAGGTATTGAAATAATAACAGTTTGACATTCAGACACCTTACAAAGGCAGCTGCGGAAGGACAGCCAGCTATCCCTGGGAGGAATTAAGCTGATGGTACAGGAGTCCAGAGGAACGGCTGTGGGCTCTTTGGAGGAATAGCATATAGGGACCAACACACATGTATACTTCCGCTAGCTCAAGGGATGTTAGCATCCAAATGTCACTGAAGTCACAGCCTTACGTCTGCCGGACCCAGCGCCTCACGTCTGGGTTGCGCTGTCCCGTGTATAAGGTTGAGAGTCAGGTTTTGCTCCCACCTTTGATACCAGTTTGCGGCAGGGCTTTGGGGGTTTTGTACCTCAGTTTCCCCACCATGGAAAAGATGAGCGATCCTTCTCAGAATGAGGTGGGAAGAGATGTCAGTTAGACAGTGCTTCCAAAATGCTTTGAGAAGGACAAGTGCTTTGTAGCTGCTAAGTATTATTATATTAAAGATGCTCAGCTGTGACCCACCATGTTTGATTCATACTGCGATGGCATTTCTATAGTCACCAAGGCACAAGAGAATTTTGGCTTCATATTATTAAGTTTTTCCCCATTGCTTTTAAAAATTCAGGCTCAGCTTCCTACTGTTCACCTTTGTACGGGGCTCCCCAAAACTCACATCCATGAGGAAGTGAGCCCATCATATCACAGGTCACAAAATTTGCAAGTCTGTGCTAGGCAAGAACAAGAGATCGAAGTGGGAAAAATTGCAGCAGAACAGGAAATAGCAAGTATATAAGGGCCCAATCCTGGTGCCGTGGAGACTAGCGTGAGCTTCGTCACTCCAGTGACTTTTGTGACTCCAGCTCACAAAACTCACAAAACACTAAGAGAGGACAAAGGTCACAATTTAAAAATACAATTTTCTCTCTCCCATTGTAAAAATAAACATACAGAATTGGGTCAATCTTCTGTAACAGCACATCCCTTACCTGCGGTACGATCACAAATTGGAGTTAATCTAACACTCCGACTCTCTGAGCAGCTTCAGATAGATGACAATTTTTAAACTCAACCTTCTAGAAATAGCTGTCTTTGTATTTTCCCCAAATGTGGGGTTTCCAAAGCAAAAACTGCATTGGTCCAATATCTGGAACTGTTGGAGCTACATCCATGAGCAGTTTAACATCTTGAGATTATAAGTGAGGCGTTTACAGAAATAGAAGTTACCTATGTCCCTAGTTAGACTGTGAATACTGCACTTCAAAATGGACATCTCCTTGTACATACAAAAAACCTACTTTTTGGTTATTACAAGATTTTCTGAAAGTGTATTAATTACATTTTCTTTTCTGTCTTTCTGAGGATTAGTCTCACATTAAACTAACAAAGGTTTTCATGTGAGAGAATACAAAACAACACAGTTTCAATTCCATTTTTGAAGCCTCCCTAAAACATTTTAGAAATCTATTTTCCATTAATTATTTTTTGTGATACATGCATTATATATGCCTACATTGCACTGATCTGTCAGTATTGCACTGAGGATATCAGGACACATTTGGGACGACATGTAATTCAGTATTGAGATTTATCATAAACTTGTTCATACCAAACTCTTGCAGATAAAGGCTAGATACAAACTCTGGTGAAATACATGATCTAACTACCCTGTCAAGATTCAGGAAAAAAATTAAGTCTTCTGCTATGTGGTAGTTTTCCTTTAATTATGGCAAAAAAGTCTAGAGAGTATACTAGTTAATAAGCAAAGCGCACCAGAACTGACAGGATCAAGACACAGCAGTTATCTCTGCACTGGGAGCTCTCCTGTTCCCACTTCATACAACAGGTACTACACAGTATAAACCTACTGTGTATGTGTAGATTACACACACATATAAACATATGCATATATTTATACATGCATATATGTAAACACATAAACACATACACAGTGCGTGTAATTGAGAAGCAGGCAAGTGACAGAAGCTCTTAATTCTTTGGTAAACAATGAATGCTTACTTTAAATAATTTGAAAACCTTGCTTCTTGAGCACCCTGACAGCCCAAACTTTTCCATCTATCATATGACTATAAATGAGTTATCTTTGGTCACTTTGGGTTAGAATATTTCAACTGGATCTATGCACTGCTGTAAACCTTGCGGCGGTCTCCTAAGTGTGAATTTGGCGGCAGATGTTAATGGGAATTTTTGCTTTGTTTTGCGGTACATACAGTTAGCCTAACAACACAGGTTTCATGAGATACTAATCACCCCAGAAAAATCTTTTGAATTAGACAGTGTACTTAAGTAGGAACAGGATGGAGCACATCACGGACACATATTCACGGTTATGCAGCAAGTGATGCAATGGACATCGTAGTTTAAGCATTATTTCCTGCTTCTCTTAAATTCATTAATTCCTTACAGATCCAGAAGGGCAAAACAAAATACCCCACACAAAATGTGTCGCTCTATCCCAGCTCTCCTGCGGCTGGGTGCAGTACTAGGGACTCCCAGTTAGTCCTTGTCCAAGGAATGCCGAAGCCAAAGCATTACCGAGTTCAGTCAGCCTTCTGGATATGCTTTGGACCCTGAGTTCCTGAGAGCAGGCCTAACTAATATCCCACGGCAGAGAATGGAGTTTAGTGGATATATTACCTCAGTCAAGCCGTTAGATGGTTTTTCAATCTTCTCTTAGGTATTGGGTATACGTTAATTTCTAGTGTTAAGCGCTTAGTTTCAGGAGTTGTTTCCTGTTTCATTATATAACAATCGGCTAATGATTCCCAGTCAAAGTATCCAATAATGATGTGCTTTTTAAAAATACATATAGAAAGACACACACATTGATTCAGGTTGTAATGACCAGTGAAATATACTCGTACATTGAAATGTTATTGAGCATGTGGCCAGTTTCAGTGGCTGTGGGCAGGCCTGTAGTTTAGAGCAAAGAATGGCATATTAGGAGATCAGATTTCTCTTACCAGTTCTGCCATTAACTTTCTGATTGATCTTGGGCAGGTCGCACGGACTCCTTATGAGGCTGCTTTGATATCTGTAAAATGAAAATAACAGTATTTAGCTACCTTTGTAAAACTCAGTGTGATCTTTCACTAAAAATGCCCGTGCAGTTCAACATGTAACGAGAAAAGCTTCGAAACTGGAGCCAGGTTGTTTTACATCGGCTGAGGCTTTAGCCCACGCAAGGGAAATAGAATTGAACAGAATCGTGATTGAGATAAACGTAATGTCTAAAGATAAACAATCGAGTCTGGCAAAAGGCAGGCGTATTAGGGCAGGGGCTGTGTCATATGCGTAAGAAATCAATGTTATGCAAACAGAGTTTTCTGAGTCACTCTCACTAGCCTCGCTTGAGAATTTCTGCAAAGGACACCCTGGCCAAAGTCACTGGTGAATCTCTCCCTGTCTTTCCCACCAAACAAATCTGGAATTCTTGGAGGACAGGTAATGAGTCTAAGGAGAAGTTGGAAGAGTACAGAGTATCTGAAATGGCAGCTTGTTCATAGTGACCAAAAGTAGTGACAACTGCATGGTCTGCAGTGAACACGGGGTGAATTGCACAGATTTAAACGGCAAGCATGTGCGTCACACAAACCTATCACCATCATCACCATTTAGTGGCCACATGTGAGTTTTCTTAACAGAAAGGCCAAGGATTAGACTGGCCATGTAGACTGGATTAGCCTCTGACTGACAACGGGTTGGTGCAAAGCAGGGGCGAAGAAAACTCATCTGACAGCACCCAACAGAGTTTACCAGGTCTCGTAATCTGGCACTTCTTAGCGCGCACAGAAGAAACTCGGGATCCTAGCTGGGATCCTCTCAGTTAGTTGATGCTGAGTCTAAGGTTCCCATGCAATTTCCTGCATCAGGGGATGCTCTCAAGGCAGAAGACTTCTACTGCCAGTTGCTTTCGGCTGAGTAAAGAATGTGGTTGGGTCACACAGGGCTTCATTATAAGGAATACACTCCTTTAAATTCAGATTCTTTTCCATCAGACACAAACCTGGTATTATCTTCTTTTTATCATTGCAAATAAAGGACAGGCTCATAAAGCAGAGGTTACAGACAATGTTACTGCAGCTGAAAGAGTAAATGAATGCTCACAGCATTTCTCTTTGTCTTATTCCTCATATCTGGCCACTGGAAGGTTGTATGGTTGGAACTACAATAAGCTAGCCGCATTTTTTCTGATTTTCATATTGCAGAGATATTAGCTCAACAGAGGCAGTTAGCAAGTAAAATTGGTTGTGCCTGAGAAGTTTTGAGCTCCCTGTTCTGTGAACCTCGAAGTTCAGAACCACATCGATCTCTTTATCACGCAAAACCCCCAGCCCTTCCTTTTTGTACAGATGTACAGAAAGCTTGATTTTTGTTGGAAGTTAAACATTTTCAAGCTTTTGCATCTAGTGAATGATTGCTGCATTCTGCCATAGAGGTAGCTAGCTGCATTTCAGTGCTGGGTGAATGAGTCTTACGGAGCTAAACCTCATTTACCAGAATCACTATTATGTGGAAAACTCATTTGACTTTGGGAGAAAAGAGGAGAAAATATAAGTGGCTTGGCCAAGCAATGGCGAAGTGATGAGAACAATATAGTGATCTGAAGGGCAGAGTCCCTCCAACAGGAAAGGAATTATTCACATTTAAACAAAGCAGTACAGCCAGGAATGAAGGGAGGGAAATAAGAAAGGAAACATTTAAATGGTAGCAGAAGGAATCTCCTGATAGGGAGGTCCATTAAGTTGTGGAATTGCATCCCACAGGAATTCCTGATTTCTTGGAATATATATAACTAAATGGTATTTATAACAAGCAAATATACAGTACGAAATAATCTTGGTGTTGGCTAAAGAGATAGATAACGCTCTAGAAGGCCAGCTGGACCCTTTATGATATGATGACATGATGCATACAAAACAAACTCGTCTTTTCAGCAGTATATCAAATATCGCAAAAAACCTGTCTCGGATTCTAAAGCCCATTCAAACAAAAGGTTTCCATATTACTTGAATAAAAATATATGACTTCAAAACAGTTGAACAAGGCTGAGCTTCAGATTATCTTGCCATGGTTTTTAATTAAGGCATGTTGAAATTCAAATGGAGTTTAGGCTTGCTACTTACAATCAGCAAAATATTTAGGGATCCCGCTTCTGGGGAGAGTCTCTATATGTGGAAAGGTATGGACTTTCAAAAGCATTTGTCATCAGCCCAACATCCGTGCAGTTAACTAGGGCTTTAGGAAATCCCATCTGTGTGTAGACAGTTCTGATGATGATTGCTACTCCTGAAAGCGTCAGAAAGGTTTGAGTTTTTCTCCCAATCATTCTTTAAACTGAGAGCTAATGGGAATGAGGATTGTTCCACTGTAATCCAATTAATCTACTGAAGCCTATACACACATGGCCATATTTACCAGTCCCAGTGGTTTAAAAATGCTCAGGCAGAGCCTAAATCATGCAATTGACATAAAAATCATGAGTACTTGTAATACAATGTGGGTTTGTTTTTACTTGTTTTCTCTTTTCTACCCTAAATTTTTAAAGGGATTTGGATATCTGACTCCCATTAAATGACTTTAAAAACACCTCAACAATGCAGTCCTTTGAGTCTTCAGAGAGCCAACAGGCCCTTTTCAAGCCCCCCCAAGCGCTGGAAACATACTTTATTAAATGGGAACTGAAATTCTCATGCTATCACTTGACTAGAGGAGCTGGAAAACCCACAACAAACACCGTTAAGCTTGTGATGAAATACTAGACAGTATGATATTCAGCGCTAGCCTCCAATTTTCTCTAGTGCCAGTAACTGAGAGCTGATTTTGTAGCACTTATATGGCTATCTACCCAGCTGAAAATCACAAATCTAATCACTTGGTTTCCAAACTCCTCAGAGTGCACTTAGAAATATTCATTTCCAATCAATTTGCACCTGCTAATATTTCTCAACGCTCACATGTGATGACAGTCAGAAGCAATGCTGGTGCTTACTATTTCTATTGCGATAGCATAAAGAGGCTCTGTGCATAGATCACAGCCCATTGTCCAAAACAGGCACAGCGTAAATAGGAATTTCTTTCAAGAGGTTCTTTTAGAAAATCAGCATATACATGCGTCTTTCTTTACACCATCCCCTTAGCTTCTGCTAGGCTCATAATTCAGACAGTCCTCAAGGTTTCAGGGATCCTGAAACAAACATCTTTGTCCGTTACAGGAAATGAGATATCTGGCCAGGGCTCACCCACTCAGTCCAAGTCTAGGTGAAAGACAGAGCAAAACTGGAGAGTCCTCTTCTTCGGGCTCGTATCTGACAAGACGGAGGCTGAACACTAGCTAGACTGCGACAGCCTCCCCCATCTTCCCTGATAAGTAGGCATATAAATAAATAAATAAATGGCATCCTAACTGCACTGAGAACTCAATAAAACAATCACATCAAATATGAGGAGGTATAAATCTCATGTCTGCACAGGTAACCCACTCAATTGCTTTTATTATGGCTCAGCCTGACTCCATTTATTACCATCCGTGGCCTGGGTGAAGGATGTTTGCATGGAGGGTGGTCTCCTGGTGAAATCCTACCCCTGGAGCAGTGACAATCAGCCCACACAGAGGTGGATTTTGGTGGGGAGACCAAAGGCAGATCCATCTGTCTGCATGAAAACCAATCAATAACCCTGTAACTAGACCCCTTGTCACTGGGAAATGGACAACACAATAGTTCAATCCTAGAGCCATAGGAGAGGAATAGCCGTGGTTGGGGTGTGAAGAATGACGGGATGTATGCATGAAGTGTTTGAGACATATGGACAGAATATGTCTGTCCATATAGATATTGAGGAGGAGTGATGGGATAGGAGGAGCATAGGGTATACGTTTATATATATAGTAGGCAAATTTGAAAGGTTGATGTGTTCAGAGGTGGGTATGGGGAAGAAAAATACAGAGTTATACTGTGTTTTTTTATAGGACATTTATATGGGGACTGTGAGTACAATGCAGATAGGTACCTTTGGGGAAACGCACCTGCTGGTTGGATACAACATATAAGTATATTGGTATATGGCAGGGAACATGTATCTCTGGGCAGGCACGTAGACGGTGACACAAAATGCTGGTAGGCTAAAGGAAGCATATGCAGGAGTTTGATGTGGTTGGGGAAGGATATTCCTTTGTCCTCAGTCTGGCTTGGGATTTATGTGTGTACCGGTTTTGACAGAGAGGAGAAAGAGTGATGTGCCAAAAGCCTGAGCTAACGGACTGTGAGTTCACAGATATGCTTCCCAGAAAATGCTATGTATGAAACATTTACCCAAACCTCACTGTTAAATCAGGAAGGGAGATTCTGGTGGCTTGTCTCTGCCTGTATGAAAAATAGAAATAGGACATTTCTTGCTGCTGTCATCCCCTAGCTCTGCGGTTCCTGTAGCGTTTCTAAAATTTGCACGGCATGTTGTTCCCCAGGCTTTTAGCAACTCCCTCAACACACGCACACATGCATACACACACAGATATGCTGGAGTTTGCCTCTATTAATTGTTCTCTCCTGAGGGCCAATTTAGTTTCTATTCCTTTGGCTCCATTTTGAATAGTTCCTCTTCCTTCCAAGGTAAGCACCCACCTGCCTTTGCAGGGTCCAAGGCCCAGGGTTAAACTTCCATCTCTGATTGGGAGGCAAATTGCATCAAGAACAGGGATCAGCTCTGCTCAAAATGCCCTTCACTGTCTTTCAGTTGAGAGGGGTGTTATCCATGTTTTGCAAGGCAGATTGGTGACTGTTCGTTAATTTATAAAAGGAAAAGCAGAGTCTGTAACCAGACAACAAAGTCACAAAAGAAACCCTCACACATCTTCCAGACAGGGTGCCCTGCACCACCTTTGGTTTCAGGGTAGTTTGGATGGTTCTGGCAGCAATAACAGTACCCATTTCTTTGGTCAGGGAGGGTTAATATCCCAGCCTTTTGATTCCCAAACTACTCCTCATTTTCTTCAAGCTGGGCTGAAATATGAGGGCAACCTCATTACCCCACTGCCCATTTTCAAGTTCTCACTTTAAAATTGCGATAGAGTCTCTGGGCACTAACATTTGGGCAATTCTTAAAGGGACTATTGCCCTTCAACATACTCATGTTTCTCTAAAAATTCTTTTAAGAACAATTTTTGGTCATCTGCCTTTAAAAAGAAAGACTGCAGCACTATGTAATTGTGGCTGCTGTTAATATTTACCTAAATTAAGGCCCTTTCTTGGTTGTTTAAATTTAGACTTTTGAGCTTGAAAATTACATACACCAAAAATATACACTCACTTAGTTATAAAAACAATAGGGAAGGGAGGAGATGTAGAAGAGGAAAGGATGGAATAATATTTCTGAAGCAAAGGAGATCATGTTTGCACACTGAGTGCATTGGGGAAGTGTATTTCTGGGATGTGCTACGTACAAATGGGCCAAGGCTGTGCAAGCAGAGGCAGAGGGGAAAATGAATAACGTCACAAATTCCTCCTCCCTACAGAACAAACAGGACATTTAGAGTTTTAAAGAGACAATGTTTGTGGTGCTGTCTCTTGCAGACAACCACAACACGAAGCTTCCAGAGCGGGTGGAGAGCAGGCTGGGAGAGGTTGGGGGAGGAAAGGGCAAGAGATAAGGATGGAGTGAAAGGCTAAGGCAGATTTGACTTGGATAGTGTCAAAACCAGACCTGCTGTGGTTTTACAGAAGGCAGTTTTGGCCACCGTGCCAAACAAGATGCAGAGAGTAATCTAGTACTGACATCCAACTTCCTTATGTGGATTTAACAAGTTCAGGCTACATGTGTGTCTGAGTCAGGGGTCTGCGCATATGGAAGCAGCAAGGATGGGGACAGAGTTAAGGGAATCTGGCAGTGCACGGATTCTTGTGAGGTGCACAAGCTGGAGAGCAGGGAGGAACTGCATGGATGAGTTTGTATGCTTGCACATGAGAGAGCACACGTAAATTTATAAAAAGATGACTGCCATGATTCTAAGCTCCTTTTGCAGATTACATGACTTTTTGCGACCTGCAAATATTTAAAGAAAAATACATGCCTATGGGTCACCCCCCTATGGGTCTTGGTGCCCAGCAGGCAAAACTGGCAGAGCTGGTGGCACAGGGAGACATGAAATGGAAGGGAATGTGGCCCATTTCAGGTGGATGTGCATATAAGGAAATGCCCCTGGCACAGTGAAAGGCAGGGGATAAAATGATCCTGGGGAATACAGTCTTTAGAAGAGTGCAAGAGGAGGGTGTCGGCCTTGTAAAGGAGGCCTTTGTACTGCTTAGAGCACCACCTTTCCAAAATGAAAGCACCTTCTGCACCATTTGAATGTGCTCCTGGATCATTCTGTGCACAGTGAAGTAATTTGAGCATAGAAACCTGGGTGCATTTGTGCAGATACACTGCTGAGTCTCTATTGTTCCACCAGACAATCTTCTCTGTAATGGATATTTGGGCGAGACATGCCCTGTACCCCATGACATGTGTACAAGGAGGAGCGTGGGCATATCACTAGGGCAACATGTCCAGCTGGGAGTATAGACTTATAGCAAGTAGGTATTACTGGTCTGTGTAAGAGCTAAGAATAGTCTTATCCATGGAAACAGCGTCGTAACTCTGCAGTTACATGCTAGGAGTCATAGGGGCGAGCAAAGGCACAGCAATAGACATCTTGGGAAGCCTGTCTGGTTTTGTGGGACTCTGCACAGGATTCTGTGTGACTGCTTCCCGGTGTCAAGGCAGTCGTGTGAACACACTGATAAACTGTGGCTGTGAACAGATGCATGCGGGACCTGGCAGTGCTCATGTCTTTGTCAGCAGTTCTTTTGGGTAGACCTGGGTCTACCCTGGCAGCCATACCACTAACGTGGAGAGTGCAGCTGGGGAGATGGGCAGTGTCAGTAACACAAACGTGTGTGATTGTGCATACGGCAGGGTGGCATCTGCTGAGATGTGTGAGCACAGAAGGTGTACGGCAGGGCGGGTACACATATACATGGAGATGCCATGCAGGAACGTGGGGACGTGTCTGTTGGGGGTACCTAGTGCATCTGAGGGAATGAAGGGTGTATATGGCGTGACGTATTTGTCAGGGAGTGGATGTGTGCCAGTTCATCTGATACATGATGGAAGAAGGGTACACCTGGGGACAGTGGGGGCAGAGGGGGTTACGCTAAAGGAGATATTTCTAATGATAGCCATAGTTTAATGCACTGGACTCTGCTCTCCTCTCCCCTCCCCTCACACTCTTCTCCTCATTACCCAGGTTATCTTGTTTGGGTTAAGAGGCCAATTTCAACAGACTATAATTGAAGAGTGAAGAGAATCTGATAAGATAAGGAAGGGACATCATTCCTCAAGGGATCAATAGAGGTTTCATGTTCCTCCTTCCCCTGCTGTGTGCCTAACACGCTAACACTCTGTGTCCATGGGCCTGGTTTATTTGCTCTGCTTGTCTGCAAGCCCGGAAAGGAAGCGTGGGAGTAGGGGGGGCTGTAGCCCCCATCTGTCACACAGCCAGAGCAGGGGAGGGGGCATAAGGAAGGGACAATGGGGACACCGGCAGTGATATGGTCCCCTCTGGGAGCCAGGAGGAGGCAGGGAGGTGACAAGCCTGATGCCCTCCTGGCTCTGCCAGGGGCACGAGCTCACGGGGGAGGTGTTCACCTTTGGCCTTTTATCTCGGCGTTGTGCTCTGCAAGGGAAGGATATTGATAATTTGTCTAGATTTAGACTTGCTTTTCCTAGTGTCCCTGTGCAGACAAGCTCAAAGCTTTTTATAAGCATTCACGGGGTGACCTCTCAGGGCCCCTCAGGGTGGGGGAGGTATAATTACCCCTAACACAAGGAGGGCTGGTAGCTGCTCCTGATTAGGTTTTTGTTAGGATCTGAGGTTCAGGCTTGATGGCCCCAGTATCTCACAAGCCATTCTCAGCAGTTTTTTGGACCAAACTGGCATGAGAGGATCCCCTTAAGAAACATGGAGCTGCCTCAGCAGTGAACACAGGTCCCTCCGTGGCAGGGCTGCCAGGGCTCCCACGCACAGGCGGAGTTGGTTCCACTCCTGCCTCACGTCCCTTTGCAGAAGGATGCATATCTCAAGCAATGCAAGATCCACACAAACCCACGTGGCAGGGACCAGCACTGCCTGGCGTGGGCAGGCAGCTGGGGCAGTGCAAAGAAGTCCCTCCAGGAAGCCCAGCCTCTCGCATCAGGCAAGCACTGTGGGTGCTCCCCTGTCCCTGCGGCTGGCGTAGGGATGCTGAGGCACAGGGAGATGAGCTGAGAGGTCAGCATAGTGCAGGATCCAATCCAGATCCCATACAGCAGGGATGGGCAAGTTTCTGGAGAGCTCAAGACACAGAGGGGTCTGTGGCTGAGATATCTTCTTCCAGCTGATTTCTCTTTTATTTTTAACACCCAGAGAAACAGACGCTGAGAGCAAGTCAGTCATGCAGTGAGCATGTGGCAGAGTTGGGAATACAACCCAGATCCCCTGACTCCCAACCTCAGGCTTTAACCACTAGACCATGCTTCCCTCTAAGCCACCTTGAACTTTCCTCAGTGAGGATGGGGGCTACTAAGCCTCTGTGGGCTGCAGTTTACCAAGCTGTCAGGAGTGTGCTCACTGGACCGCCTCACCAGAGACAGCCTTCCTCACGCACGCTAAAAAAGTTGAAAAGAAATTCATTTCATGGCCGGTGGTTGCTTAAAAAAGGCGATTCCAGCATATGTATGTGATAAATGTTAACTGTGCATTAATCGCATTAAAGAGGACCCTATAAACTTTTCATTTCTAATTAAATTCTGGCCGGTGATTCTGGCGAAGCCAGCACACTCCGGGCCTTTGTTTATGTGGAAAATTAAAATGCAAATACAATGGAATTTATTTCCATTACTAGAGTGATATGCTGGGCTCCTCTGTTTAACAGCCTCCAATTATTTTCAAACAGGTCTCTTTCTCTCTCCCCCCACCCTTCCTCACTCCCTCATTTTTTTCCTCCCCCTATTACCCTGATGCTGCTACCCCAGTGTGAGGGGTAGGAGCTGGTAAAGAAGTGGGTGGGCTAAGGATGGTGTCATCTGTTCAAGGTCAAATGCAGGCAGGAATACAGAGGAGGAAGGGGGAAAAAGAGTGGGACAGCACAAACAAGGAGGCAGGGGAAGTAACAAGGCTTGAGCTAATGCAAGGAGGAGTAAGGAGTTACCTGTTAGCAACCTCACTGAAAAATATAAGCTAAAGTCACTGGCTTGCTGAATCCCAGCCATACAGATGACCTGAGAGAGGTCACGGGTTTTTCCCTGATGGGATATTTTGGTGAGAGGGTGCAGTTGAGAGCTTTCTCTGCAAGTTTTCTGGATCTTTCACAGCCTTTTTCATAGACTTTGTCTGGATGTGACTGCTGCTGGGCCAAATCCTGATGGCTGAGGAAGCACAGAACAGGCCCAATGCCAGACACATTGCCTGCACAGAGCAAATAAATCCATGAGGCAATGACACATAATCATCAGCTGAAAAATAACTGAACTCTCTTCTTCATTTCCAAGGTACCAAATGTGGCTAACACTGTCTTAGGGCATTAGCGCACAATATCCACACAAGTCAGAAGCCATCACACAAACCTAGAGATTCATTGTACGTTTAAAATTCCTTAGCACATATATTTACTGCTAAATGCTGCTGACACAGAATCCCATTCTTCCTTACACATATAAGAGAACCAGGTCAGTTCAGACATGGGAACATCGTCAGGCAGTCACACACAGATCAGAGGCATCTGCTAACTGACACGGATGCCCTTCTATGCATTAATATAGAAAGCCACACAAGAAGACCCCTGCAAAGGCAAGTGTGTGCTTCACTGTAGATATATGTAGTCACTTATAGATCCTGTCACAGACTCAGTCAAATCTATTCAAAACTGCACAGTATACTCTTGCATGTATTTGTGAATGTGGATATGTGAATTTGGATATGGAGACTTATCCAAAAACATAACTGAAAAGTCTTAGCAAAACCCCTGAATGCACCAGAAGGTGCACACACACGTAAACATATTCACATAGCCTTAGAAACACGATCACACACACACATGCACATGGTTATTCCCACGTAAGTGGCCACAGACCTTGAAGCATGTGGCTGAGAACCAGCCAGACGTGCCGCCCCGTGTGTCACACACACGCAAGCGGTGTACCCTCGGCATGCCCCGCTGGCAGGGAGAGCTCGGGAGCCAAAGGGATATTCTTTTAGTGCATGTGAGCATCTTAAGGAATCACCTAGTGTAAATGATCCCGCCCCAGCCGAGACAGGGAAACAGGAGAAGGACACATTCACTTACAACACTGAAAAGAGGCCATTACCCAGTCAAACAACCCAATCCCTGACATCATTATTCAATACACAGGAGCCCTGAAATGCACACTAACTCAATCACAGAGACACACGATTACAAAATAATACTGATGGAATCAATGAGACAGACATGCGGTCATACAAAGCGCACCCACCCCGGTGTTAATACACAATAACAGCTGCCCAACAAGTGAATACAAAACAGCCATTCACGACCACAATGGCAAAACACGGGGCTGTGTTCTCAAAGGAGACTTGAAAACTCTGGCAACAAAACCCACCCTTGCCAAAGGGGGCTTAGAGCAAAACGTAGGGTGGGGGCAAAATCTGGCTGCTGTCAGCCTGGCGAGTAACAAATAGTAAAAGCCTCACAGAGGAGCACACCGAGTATGTTCATGTCCTAGTGAGGCTGGTGGACCCCCAGGGTGCTCAGAACCATGCAGGATTGCACCCACGGCCACTGAAATAGACTGATCCAGTGAAGTAACACCTTTGCTCAATGACCAAAAGCATCGTGGGGTCACTCTTAACATCAGCAGGGGTGCATGACATTCAAGACTCACCATTACACAAGCCAACATAAGAAAGCAAAACCTGAATATCAGAAACACAACACATCCACACTATGAGCGGATGCAAACGCTGTTCAGCACCCAAAGCTACAGAACCGTCTCACAGACATGCGTCTGCAAAACAGGCCAATCCTCTTCCCAAACCACGGCAGCACGCCCAAATCTATCACAGCACTAGTGTCTTTCCCCTTCAGAGAGGAAAAAAGCAAAGTGCCCACATAAAACATGCTCATAATGCCACAAATAATCGACCTTCCTTGCGCCTCGCAGACTGTGCCAGAGCATGCTAACCCAAGCACTTAACACAAGGCCCGAACGGCCGGCTTTCGCAAATCCTGCATGATCTTCTTGGGAGGGAGACAGGGGAACTGGGCTCTGAGTCCTTTCCCTGGCACAGCAGGCATCACCTCCTACCAGGTTGTGTGCACAACAACATGCCGTTGTTGAAAACACCTGCAAGGCTGGGGGAAGACTGCTGTCGGTTGTGTGTGCCTGCGTGTGTTGTGTGTACAGGAATTCCCCTTCCTCTACCGACTGCTGCTGCTTGTAGCCATTAAAAAGCCCAGGTCCTCATGCTGGGTGTTCAGTGAGTATTGATTCAGTCTGCAAGCAATTTTAATATTTCTTCAGGGACTTTCCAGCAACAGCACAAGTCATTAATTCACCCTCCCAAATTGCTTATTCAATAGCAGGAACATGGCTCCTGAATAAAGTCCCAGAATTTATGTGACTCACATGAGTCAGGAGGTCAAACAACTGTTATGGAGCGAAGTTAAAAATCCAAATAAAATATTGACACTTTTTTGGGGAGTAGAAGGAGGGGGAGGGGGAGGAAGGGAAAGAAAAGGTATTTAAAATAGGGTTTTGTTGCAATGCCCCCAGGATAAAGAACAGAAAGAGACTGAAGACAAGTTGGAGTTTGTAAAATCAATGGGATTTATTGCATATCCGCTTGGCATTTAATAACTCCTTCCTTTCCACCTCCCCCTGCTCTGTATGTACATGGGGGGGATAAACTCTTCAACAAAACTACAACTAGCCAGCCACAAAGTACACAGATGGACACCCAAACACGGAGGCAGGCACATGCAGGGATGAACAGTACTGTAAGGCAGTGGCACAGAAGATCCTCTCAGGACCCAGGGTCTTGACTGAGCTAGACAGAGCCCATCACATTTGGCATTACATATGCCCACATGGTAGGACACAGTCTATGTCCACGGTCTTTGTAAAAAAAAAAAAGATGGGAGAGGAAACTGAGGCACGGAGAGAATTGAAAGAGCCTGCTCAGTCATAGAACCCATCAACAGGATGGCTGGACCAGGATCCAGGTGTCCTGATGCCCAGTTAGTGTTTTTGCTGCAGAAGGACGCTGTCTTTTACGGGAATGAAAGCACACACAGTCACCGAGATCAGAGCGCAAGAAGGCATCCATCTCACAGGAGGGACACGCAAACACACAGGAAGAAATGCACCCACAGACACCACGCAAGCCCATCCGTATGCAGACAGATGCACACACAGATACACATACATGCTCTTCCCGAGCTCATCACTATTCAGAAAGCACTGCAGCCAGATTACACACACAAGTAGAAACATACCTGCAGATAGACATACATGCAAATGAAGGTGTGTGCAAATGCACAAGCACATACACGCACATGCTGATACATCAGTATAGCCTTGTACAGCTGTATATCCACACCGAAAAAGTCATGCAAACTGATGTGTTGCTGCAAACCCAGATTTTACTTACAGTGATATCTTTTAACTAGCTGCACGTATGTGGATGCCCACACACACTCAAATGCATTCTGCACAAGCATATTAATATATAGGACTGTCTCATTATTATATTATACTGATAACTGAGTGAAACTATGCTAGTTTTCTACCAGTCAAAGAACTGAGACTGTAGTAGATGTCAAACAACATTTATTCATTAGCACTAACTCTATAAAAACCAAGCACACAAAAATATAACCTAACCATCTAATCAAATCATACTTGATAGCTTGGGATATTTAAGTGGGTTTTCTTTGCTTTATTTGGTTTTTTGTTTGTCTGGTTGAGTTTTTAGCAAAGATTGAGGGCAGGTGCTTTCTTTGAGTTGAGATTTTCCAAAAGGCAATTTTTCAAGGGCCTTTTTGCATTGTGATAAAAATGTTTGACAACATTTTCCTCCTGAGACGTCTTTTTGACAAAATACACAGTGTGGCTTTAAAATTAAGCAAGGTAATGAAAAGTTTGAAATTTCCATAATGATGCTTAAAAAATATTAATATTTTTGCATTAAAAATATGCTTCTGTGTCATTTCTAAGTTTTGCTGATGACTGATTTTGCAACTGCCCTTTAAAAATGGCAAGATAGAATCTTTGGGCCACCTTGTGCTACCTCCTGTCCTCTTAGACTACAATATATTCAAGAAAAAAAGTAAAAGTAGTATAGTTTTTTAAATACCATTGCCTATGTTCCATTGTACTCGTCTACCTATGAATCCTGATTGCATCTGATCTTGTCCGGTCTAAGATCAAAAAATGAAATACATGCTAATTTACAGCTGGAGGTATTCCGATTCATTAGGTGAACAAGTACTTCAGATTAAGGGGACCACATTTTAAAATAACAGAACTGGATAAAATCACTAATATTTTCTAGAATATTGTGATTTTCAGAAAGAATATCTTGTAATTTGCAACATAGTATTCCACTGCAAAAGCCTAAACTGTAAAATTTGAATAATTAAATATTTATAACTCAGGTCTTCAGACAGTGTTAAACAATTGCTGCACCTCTTCTATGTTTACCCCAGCTAGTGCCTGGCTCAGTGTGTCAAGCTCTGGACAAATCAGTGTTAGAGATTGCTAAAGCTCACGGGGAGAAAAGTTGCCTGCATGGGGATGTAGGGATGAAGAAACACTTGTGTGTGTGGGAGGATCATTTAAACTGCTGCTCTTGGGAGGTTGTTTGTCAATTTGGATTTGTTGAAGGAGTCTCAGCTGAGATGGTTTCATTGACAGGGAATAGGCAACGGGCTTGTTTACACAGGGGCAAATGAGAAAATTAATCTGAATTAACTTTGCAAGTGCATTGGTTAAAAGCATGAAAACATTGTTCGGATGCTCATTCAAAATTTGAGTGTCCTAAATTGAATTTAGTTTACTTCATTTCCAAAGTGAATTAAGCTAAACTAAATTAAAGCTGCCTTAATTCTAAACGAGGGAGTCAGAGGTGTAATGTAGTTTAACTAGACCACTTTAATTTCACACATTCAGTTAATTCAAATTAGTTATTTTGCACAGCCGTATGTAGGTAAACCCTTAGACTGCTAACTCCTATGGACAGAGACTGTATTTATACAGGGGCCAGGAAAAGGGGACCCAAAAGTCCAATGTACTCTATCAGCCATCATCATTGTAACAGAAAAGGATAGAAAAAAATAGGTTGCTAAAGGCCCACAGAAACCCACAGCTCTGCAGTTAATCGAATGGATGCCAGATATGCGATTTATAAATAGAGCAGATCTGCACTCACAAACTTACACACCTATGCAAATGTACACACAAGTATGGGCCTTATAATACAGCAAGGTTCCACATTGATTATGTATCAGTATTCAGACATGTTAGATATTATTAAATCATGGATATTATAGCCTTGTTACGGATGAGTTCTAGGTGGTTATGACTTATTATTTGTAATAACTGTGCCTGGTGCTGTACAAAAACATCCGTATAGCTAGCTGGTGATGGTTACAAGCCACAGGTCCGAACAGCCTATTTGCCTATTAAACTCTGTTAAAAACTGTAATGGTTGAATAAATGTTTATTAATTCTTCATGGGGTCTGAATATATAATATGTGACCCAAGCGTCTAAGTCCATATAGCCACAGTTATAAATGCAGACCTATAGGCAAAGATAAGCAAGTACACACGTTGCGTGGTAAATTAAAACATACTAAGAGACAAATGTTAGTGCATTTGGAAACACAATACAGAAATATAAACAAACATATAGCTTGTATTGTCTAAACATTAGATCTGATACTGACTTACACGAGCGAAGCAGACTGGCTGCAGATTTGTCTTTTCACTATAAAAAGATGGCTTTGTTTTATAAATATGAAAACTAGACTATCTTCTATGGAGATGGGCACCAGCTTTATGCTGGGAGGCTATGTAGCACCTGCACCCTGAAGTGCTTGCCTGTGCCTGACTGCCTTGGGCAGCATGATAAAGCAAGGAATAAATAATTAAATTATTCTAATTTTATTTTTTTTAGTGTAGTCTGTCATTCACCCAAAAAAGGTCATTTTAAAGGGATTTTTTTTCCCCATTCTGATAAGAGTTAAATTCTTCTCACAATTTTGTTCATTTCTTTAAAACACAAAGTAAAAATAACATTAGATCTAAACAGACACACTCCCAGCACTGTTTTTGTTTTGATTTTGGGCAAACATCTTCTACTGGTAAGGGGTCCATTATGAAATTTTCACCAGTTCTGACAAACGTAAGGGAGGCACACACAGTGACACCCCTGCACAGGGAATCATTGACTTACCCGACACACGCCAGCACGTACTACAGTGGAGCATTCTGCAGGATACGGACATCATAAACAGCTAATACACAATGCTGCCAAGCCTAAAAGTTAAAAAGTCCTGAGTGAATACCCTCCAAAATGAAGAGACTGGCATAAAATTCACAAGGCTGTAAATAAGAATGTATTTGGTTTTTTTTTTTCCTTTGCCTCCAGTTCTGGCCCCTTGGGAGGCAGCCAGGTCCCACCTCCACCTGGTCTTTGCAGCCATGAAAGCCAGAAATACCTTGGTACTAAATGAAAGCTGAAATAATTGCTTATCTTCAAGATCTGAGGTTTTACACAAAATACCAGCAGTGGCCTAACTTGCAAGAGAGTTGAGAATGTTATCTACATTTATCTGATTCCTCCCAGTTCAAGGCTCCTTTCCTAGTACACACATGTCTTCTGTTAATCAAAATGGATGTCCACAAGGAATTCAGCACAGACTCCTGAATTTTAATAACTGGAAATGGGCTCAAAGCAAAGCTTTCAATTAAAAGTTCCCATGCTCCAGATTAAGATATTTAACCTTGGCAAGCCCATGTGTTTCTGTAGGTCTTCTTAACTCACCTGCTGGCACAGCCGCTGTTCTGACAGCTCCGGCCCGTGCTGCGTGGCTGTCACCGGTGTGCTGGCAGCTACGCCAGCTCCATGCTGCTGCAGCAACGCTGCTAGTGGGGCCCAAGCCGGCCAGCCCGTAGGTGACAGAAGAGCTGCAGTCATTGCGGTGTAGGGGTACTCTGAGAAAATGATTAATTCCTAAGAGCTCAAAAATTTCTGAGCATTTTCATGGTAGAAATCTCTTTCCTAGTGAAGGGGACCTAGCTACCTCAATGCTTCTCTCCTGCTCTCTTCCTGTGGCTTGTTGTTTTTGAAGCTTTTGGTCTTTTGTTGCAGAAATTATGAGTTTGTTGAGGGGGAGTGGTAGGTCTGTAGCTGCAGGGATGGATACTTTCGTGGGTGCTGTGAGTTGAACATCTGCTCTGTGGTTGCCTATGATATTAGAATTTGGACTTGATGACCCAGGTGGTTCCTCCCAGGCCTGTGTTTCTATTTCCAAGACCAGCAGAAGCCTTTTTGTCCTTTAAGATTTCCTTAATTCACCTTAAATGCAGGATGTTAAACATCTACACCCAGGATCAAGTTTGCTTCCAATATTTTGTAAACTGTATGACATCTTCTAGATGTTTGGATTTTAATGAATTTCTGGCTTTCCTGACTGCAAAGAAAGCTTTCCAAATGTGAACTGAGTGTAATAAAAGTAGAAACACCTGCCTGAGGACATTTCTATGCTGCAGTCACTGCTTGACTGCAGCTCATGTAGATATAGTTTAGCCAGCTTTAAGCCAGCCAGCCCGGGTCCTGATGGCTCTGTAGCCATAGCTTTGCAGAACACAGCAACTATTCAAGCACACCTTCTGTTTCCCAGGTGGGTTTTGCACCCCAACACAAATCCACTTGGATGAACGGGAAAATGTTTCTTAAAGCCTAATACAGCAATTTATTCTGGGAGGTCAGCCTCGGCAACCTATACACATGGGGCTAGCTGCTGTCAACCCCATCAGTACCAGTGGCATGAAGTTGTGTGTTACTGCTCAGCAGAACGAGTTGGCAGGACAACCCCCTGCCTGGCAGATCTCCCCCCTAGAAGGCAGGCATCTTCACCTTTCTCTTCCTTACATCTGGACTTGTACCATGTAGCACAGCAGAACTGGAATGGGCAGAGATCTGCTAGAAGCTGAACGTTAATGCTCTGCTCAAATTAAATGAAATAAAACCATATGGTGTCATCATGGGTCACTGATTTAAAACAACAAAAAAATCCTTGCTCTTCTCTAAGCCCTTCAGATAGTAAAACTGCTGCTGTGAATTCTGCCTCTCCTCAGAGTGCAGCCAAGAAATGCAGTGAGAGAAAAGGGCAGGACTGGGCTTTCTCTTTTATTTGGAGTGAGCGGGGCAACCTGGAACAAAGTGGCAGTTTTTTCCCCCGTGTATTCAGGTATGATGTCAGTGTAGCTCCAGTGAAGTAGCTGGACCTACATAGGTTAACAGTAGATAAGGAGTCAAATCTTCTCAGGGAGGGCTGGGATTGTGTTTTGAGATATATAAAGCATCTCCATTTTGACCTCTCATCTATTTGGAAACTTCAGGAAAACAGATAATCCCTCTTCAGGAACCTTTTAGATCGATCGATCGATCGATCTAATCTGTCATACTTGTGCTTATATACTAATGTAATACATGATCACCCTTCTCTCTCCCTTTCCAAAAGGTATGGAGAAGGAAATATAATTTTCATGACAGGAGAGAGTTTGAATGTGTGAATATTGCTCGTGGCCCCTGAATATGGCAGGGTTTGAAGGCATTCTGCTGTCTTGGCAGGGAGCGCCAGAGCCTCAGGCCAGCTAGCAAGGAAGCCGAGTCTGCTGCTCCTGCCAATGTCAGCTGTTGTTCTGAGGGTTGCAAGTGTTGCGGTAAATTTTGAGAGCAGTAGGAGAAGCTACTGCCCCCCCATCCTAATGGAAATTACGTTGTGGCTTTTGGGGGGCAACTGCAGCTCTGATCTTCCCAACTACATCTGCTGCTGCAAATTCAAACGTGACCACCTAAGCCAGTGCAGCTGAAATATAGCTCCTGTTGCCTTTGCCTCCCTCCCTTCCCTTCACGTACAGCCACTGTCAGCAGGGTACATTGCACTTCTGCTTCAAGCAGGGGAACAAAGCCAATACTGTGCTACAGCTCGCTGAAGCACTTACTTGGCCCCTGTTATTAGAGAGTCTGAGCCCTTCACTCCTCCTTCCAGCTGTCCTCACTGTGCCCCAGGTGGCACGGCAATGCTCCTATCTTCACACTTCAGGCAGGAAACAGAGCACAGAGAGAAATGCCATTTGTCCTAAGTCTTGATGAGAGGTCCATGACAGAGCAAGGAACCGAAGCCCTTTCCCTAAGTTGGATTAGGCTCTAACTATCAGACTTTCTATTTCCCTTCCTTCAGCCCCCAAATCCCTTGGTTCTTTTTCCTCGCCATGCTATGAAACTTGCTTTCCATTTTGAACTTTCTTTGTGCGAACAAGACCTTTTTTCTCTCTTTCTTTTGCTCAACTGTGAATTCAGCACAGAAACTCCTATGCGAACCAAAGCCACGTTCAGAGCTCTTTACGCCTGCGCAGCACCAGCCTGCAGGTGGGATACTGTCAGTTCCATGGGGGCTGTCGCTGAAGAGCCCAAAGCCGCCTCTTCCCATCCCACGTTGTCCCTCTTTTTCCTCAGGCATGCTTTGACGCCAGCATCACTGGGATGGTCACGAGCCCTTCTGTAGGAAGCAATCTGATGCAGAGAAGGCATCGCTGTCTCACTTAGCCCTGCACCAAGTCCCCTGCAGGCTGCCTTGTCTCTCCCGCCGGCACAGCCCGTGGCTCAGCGGTGCAGCCCTGCGCTAATTAAGCAGTGCGGCACAGCGGGGTGTGTGTTCCTTGGCCATCACAGCCTCCCTTGGACACGCTGCAGAGAAAAGGCTGAAGCTTCGCAATGTTAGCCTTCCAAGAACCGCTTTAATTGCCCAGTAATGCACACCCTGGGGTCTTGTAATGTGCTTCTAATATGGAGCATTTAAAATATGAATGCTCCAAAACAATTACAAGGAGTTTGGTGCTCTGCTGAGTGTATCCTTCCACTCTGAAAAATAATCCGTGACAAAGGAGTATGATCACAGTGAGGATACCAGTGCTTTCTGAAATCTGTCAGGGTCTCCTTGGGGCAGCAGGACACACCACTCTTTCTCTTGGTGCAACTTCACTCTCTTCTTCCAGGATTAAAAGAATTGCCAGACTGGGACTCCAGATGATTCAGACCTACCTCATCTGCCTCTGATCAGCTCTAGAATAATTTTTTATTTGAGATACTGTCTAAAGACTCTGCCAGCAATAGTAAGAGAGGAGAAACCACAGAGTATGGCAGGCTATAAGAGAGTTTGGATGGAAATGTCAGAGAAGTGAGGGATGTTTCCTATGATCTGTCATTCTTTTAGCAAATGATTTCTGGACAGGTTTAGGAGTGATTTTTTACTTGCTTATTTACAAGGAATGAAAGAAAGTTCTACTTCTCAGAAAGGACTATGGCTCAGCTAATTTTAACTTCTAATATTTCTTTCTACATTCTTGACCAAATTTGATTAGAGCTTGTTACAACTGTCATACTAGGAGAGATGATTTCTGTATTCAGAATCAGCAAAAGGAATTGCACTGAAACTGCTGAAAATAATGCAATAGAATTCAAACATTGGGAATTCATGATCTAATGCTGAACATTTAAGAAAGTCAAAGGCATTTGGAAACAGGCAGTTGGTTTCAGCTGGAGCAGTATGCAGTATTAACTCTAGAAAGAGGTACTACAAGCCAACTGTGGTAACTCATGAATTCCAGGAATGGATGTATAATTCACAGTGTGATACTATGTACTGTAATGACATTATATGCCATTACTTAAGATAATATCGCATATTAAATTCAGATTGTGAAATGTTCAGTTGCTTTACTGCAATCAAAGATCTATAAATGTCCTGTTGCTGAAACTTCAGGTTATGTATTAAATCTGTGTATATTCTCCGAAACTTAAAGTGGACAACTTGCGCAAAAACCTCCCACTGGAAAATGAAAAATGGGACTTTAGAGTAAGTACCAGTTTATGCCCCTAATTAAACACAAATGCTGTTATTGGAGTCACTGACTGTGTGGAATTAGAGCAGGGATGAATTTAGTCCGAAGTGCCAATTTCCTTTAGAGAAAAGAAAGACGTTTGAAAATATCGGCATTTACTTCAACAAATCAGCACAGCAAACTGGTGTGCCAGGATTTGTGTCGCTGCTGCTTTTGGGAAGGGCTGAGGAAGTGTTCTGCAAAAAGGCTTGTCTTTCTCCAGTGTCTAGAGGCAAGAACAAGCCATCAAAGGCAGCAAGAGGCGATCAAGGTTTTGCTCCCTCTTACACAGCAGTAATCCAGAAATCCTAGGTTTGAGGCAGCAGAGCTGGCTTAGTGCGTATTTCAGTCTCCAGTAAGGGTGAGAAGCTTTCAGCAATCCTGAAGTTAAAAGACAGCATTATTATGCTGCATCTGTTGCTACAGGACCAGGTCAGCTCTGTTCATCTTTCATCTGCTGTTTCATTAGGTGGCCTCGTGTAGGACAGACTCACTTGAAGCCTCTTAAAGCAGCAGCAGTGATGCCTAGCTAGCCTGCTGTTTATCACTGTCCCTAAATGAATCGACCCAGAGGGATGCACTGCTGTATTCTGTACGTAGTGTTAGGGTCCTGAAATTTCTCCTCTTTCCTTACAACACTAGAGTTCGGTGTGACTGTAGGGCAAAGGAGCAGCGCTGGGGAGAGCCTCTTCATGACCTGCCTCTTAGCCATAGGAAATACCTTCTACCTGAGACCTCATTAGATTCGCTGTGCATTTCATGCCGAGAATTATCTGACCCAAGCCACCGGAGGTTGCGCAACCAGAACGGCTCCCCTTTGCTCACTGTTTCCAGATACTTTCTCTTGACATAAACCCAGTTTCATTCTTAGGAGGGGAACATTTTTGAACAGAGCCTTTCACCTCTGGGTCACTAGCTGAAATCTGGCCCTGGTTGGCAGTGACCGAAAATCATTACCAGCTGACGGCTACTTGGTGAAATGAGCTGGTGAGTCTCATTCCAGTCCCTAATGGACACATCTCAGTAAACACAGTCACAACTGGCACTAACTGGCATTCTCAGCTGAGAGACCATGAACTGAATGGGGAAGGAAATTGAACCTTCCTCTTCGTCCCCTGCCTGGGGTTCTGAAACATTATGGACAGGCATTTTATACCACCATCGTTTCACAGGCTGTTTTTACTCTAAATGGATTTTCGAAACTTTGCAATTTTCATGCAGCATGATTCAGCACAGCCTGATTGGCCCTCTCAGTACAATTAAGCTCATCTTATGGTTCCCCTCAGTAGAAGCTGAGCTGTCTGATGCCACCTCCCAGTACAAATGGCGAATCTGATGTCATATCTCAGTATGAATGGAACCGTCTGATGTCACCTCAGTGCTAACAGGACGTTTTGTAATATGTCATCTAGGGCTGCAGGGGAAATCTTCTAATCCATTCACTATGCTACACTACAATAGAACATAACACACTATAATGTGTAGGTTAACTTAGACACCCTCAGGCAGATTTTGGATAGACAGATGGATGGATGGATAGATACATTTATACAAAGTATACATACATTATATCACTCTATTGATTTTTAAAAAGTTCCAGGTCTGCCTGGCTATAATGAGATTTTTGAACTTTGTGTTGCGATCAATGAGGGGAATATTATTGGCCTGGAGAATTGATATACCCGCTTTCTGTGGCTTGTTCTGCTCCTGGACTGCCCCTGCCCCCAAGGTGTACGATTCCATCAGACACTTAACCTCTTTTACAGTGTCATCAGGCTAAAAGGAATCTAATAGTGACACGGGACTTGTGCTCAGCACTCTGGCACTATTGCTTTCCTGTCACAAATAATTTATAGCTTTCTATTTCCATCCCTTTGCCTGCACCCCATCCCCTCTTTCTGTTTCTCTGGGCTGGGGGAAATCAATAAACTCACACAACCAGAGTGGCACTTCAGGGGGTTTTAGGGGGAATGTGAGGGAAGAGAAAAGAAAAGAAAAAAACAGAAAAGAAGAAAAAAGTTATATTATTTGCCCTAGCACAGACTTCTCAGATCAGCTCCTCAGCTAGTACAAATCAGTATGACCTCAGAATCTGGCCCTGAGGCCCTCAGACACCTTCTGTGTAAGTCCTCAGCACCTATAGATTAGGGCCCCTGGTACCACTGACCTGTATGGGATGAGGATCTGGAGCTCCATCCCCAGCTAGAACCTTGACATTCCCTGTCTCCAGCTACGTCCCAGGCAGCCTCTCTGTCGCTCCAGCTACTGCCCAGGCTTCATCATGTGTGTACTGGAGTTTCCTAACATGCTGAGGTGATATGCTCTGAAATACCTTTCTTTTCCTAAGAAGGTTTCACTCTCAGGAGTTGTGCTTTTTCAAAAATGCCCTCTCAACGTCTCTGCCTATCTCTATTCATGCCATACCACTCACTAGCCACACATTTGCTCTTTGAAGTTTTACCAGCTTGTTCTTTAGAACGAATCTTTAAGGGAAGCTCTTGGGTCGGCAGGGAGAATGTGTTATTTGCTTTCACTTTCTGGAGAGATTTCTGGGAAGAAGTTAAAGCTAATATAATGCAGGGCTGAGAGTTCCAGAAACTCAGGCTGAAGAGCATCTGCAGCCTTCACTCTAATTGGAGAGGCTCGTTTTAATCTCAGAAAGGAATTTGGTCTCCATGGCCTATTCAGGTCATGGCTTATTTGCTGAGTTCCTTGGTGAAGCAGTCATTCCTGAGTCACAGATACCCAGCATCTGCCAGGTAGGCAGGGACCCTGCCAGGCAGGTATGAGGTGCTAGTGATTTTCTTTCACCACTGACCTCAGCTGGATTTAAACCAGCAACCTAGAGGTGAAAGATTTCATGTAACAAGAAACAGAGCACTGATAATTACAGTTCAGTTTATTTTCATTCTGAGCTGCATACGAGCTTTGTGGCATTCGTTGAGACATCATTTTCCACTCCCATGCTGTGTTCATTCACCACCTGATAAACACCAATTTTTACCTTCTTTGCTGGAGCTTCTTTTTCCTGGTGATCTATATCCCATCAGCACTTCCTACAGATACCTTCTGCTCCCACCTTCTCATTTATGAAGGGCAAGGGCTTTGGGCAAGCCTTCCATCAGTTCAAAGCATTCAGTTCTGTGCCAGAAAGGTATTTTTTAGGCACACAACAAAATTAAATCCAGCAGTGGCTCTATTAGCTGCAAAGACTTATTTGTGGTCATGCTGGCAGATCAGATCATAAATGATACTACAGTTGCTAACACATAGAAGATCGTAGCTCATTCATTGAGCACCACAGTTATGCAGCAAATAGCCAAGTTTGAGGAGAAGATGTCAGAACAGAGCAAGGACAGTTCTCTGGGAACTGGACCATTAAAGCAGTAGAATCAGGATCACAAGGCGGCAAATGAGGCCACTCTGCTGCACCCAGAGTTCAGACTTCAGGTTCTGACAGCTGGCTTGCGGGTATGCAAAGGCACAGAGAAGTTGCAGTTGAGTTCTGAACGTATTTTGCTCTTTTCCAGGATCATCAGAACCAAAGTTCAGCAACCTTTTCACCCAACGCCAGACGGGAGCGGGACAGGTGTGACTGCACCAGGACATACTATCGGTAAGAAGACCGGCACGAGGGGTGGTGACAGGACAAGTGGACATCAGGATGAAGCTTAGTTGAGGGAACAAAGTCTGATGAGCAGATGCTAAACAGAGCAAAAGGAAGGAGGGGGTGGGGGGAAAGAAGCCTCAATGCAGATCAGAGGTTTCTGTTCTTCGTTTCCCTTGTTGCATTGCAGAGAAGGGAATCATGGCAGAAAAACATGTTTTTTGCCCAAAGTGATTTTGCCTTAACATCCATTTCACATTCATGCTCTCTCCTTCACCTCCCTAGAAAAAAATATTTACCACTATCCTGTGTAAGCACCAGTCTTCACCTTTTGTCTCCTTCTCACTCTGACTCTCTTTTCCCCTCTTTCTCCCAATTTCTCTTCTCTCCCTTTGCTGGAACCGGTCCATTTCTTAGAGCTAGTAATACACAGACCAGGGTAAAGATATTCCTGATACCTCACAACTGAGTTCTTCATTGTTCTAGCTCTGCAGTCAGGTATACCATAGGTGTATTTCACTGAGAAAATGCATTTTCTGCTGGGGGAGATGGGTTTATCGAGATGAGCAGAAGATGGAGGCTGTACTAAAGCAACCAAATGTCTCCTAGTCTGTTGTGTTCAAAGGTACTGTGCTAGATGTGTGATGAGGTACTTTTCACTGATGTCTCTGTGGGCTGTATGGTCTGCTGTTGCTATCATAGCTTTATCCAGTAACAATTCAGAGCAGGAAAAAACATGCAGTATTCTGGGATACTGTGAAACACAGTGGCTTATTCGTGCCCTAAGACCCTGTCTTAGGTACTGTTGGTTACTGAGAGTCAGCCGCTATACAAGGATTTACTGGAAAGTGCTGGTCTACATGGGACAGAGCTGGCAGATATAATCCTGTACACAAACTGCGTTCAGGAGCACAATGGAATTAATGGGCCAGTATGGAAGAGCATTTCTGGATGCCCTTTTAATCTGGACTTGCTCAGTAGACTGGGGATCATTGACCACAACAGATGGAGTTGGTAGATATTATTCCTTCTTGGAAAAGTAGCACAATGTCTAGGGAATGTATTGGCTGAGCTGGGATAGTGATTGTGAATGCTGCTACTGGAGTCTCTCATTGCTCTGGGATGTACTGGGAAGTGTGGGTCTACATTGGATAGTGGTGACAGGTTCTGCTCCATCCTGGAAGGCTTGTGTTGGAGGTATTGATTGCTTCAGGTCAGTGCTTTATGAACCTAATGATGGGTAGTGGCCTATAAGAGAACTGGGATATTCTCCCCATTACTGGGACATGCTGATACATAATGGGCATGACTACTGGATGCATAGCTCTACTTGTTCTATACTCTAAAGCCCTGATTATCATGAAGTGTTAATTTCTAATCTGAATGACTTGTCATTTCTGATATACTGGAAACTCATGACCAATCTTGGACAGCCCTGAGCAGCAGAAGTCTGCCTGTTGACATTGGTCAGTGCAAAAGGAAGACACTACATTTTTATTAATCTGGGTTGGAGTATGTGTCACCAACTCACCATTTGTTCTAGTATGGAATTTAATTTATTGGCCCAACACTGAAGTGCTTCTAGCCTATGCTAAGAAGGTAATTTTTCTATGAGTGTTTTGGGTGGACATGTAAGAGGCTGGTCTGGCTAAGACAGAACATTTGCACTGCTAGTGAAAAAACGCTGAGAGGAAACAATCTGGCAAAATACGGATGGGTTAGCAAGTCACTAGAGAATGTGGCCTATGCAGCATTGCACTCAGTTACCACGGCATGCACTGGGAAGCCTGTTCTGAACTGGGATATAATAACAAGGTTTAGCTTGTTGGTGGAATACACTTGCTTGTTATTAATGGCCCCGTACTGGAAGGCTGCGGAGCTACGGTATAGGAGTGGACTGGCAAAGCTGGGATGCAGCAACATTAGCAGTAGAGCAAGTACAAGTCCTTCAGCGTGAGGGGCTGGAAGTCTGCTCAGTGCTCAGGCTTTCCTATGAGACTGGTGGCATGCATAGCTTTCACCTGGGGGATCCCTGAGTGCTGTGCTGCTCTCCTCATGGCCCTTTTTCCCTTTTCCTTTTGTCCAGTGCCCAGCACGGCATCCCCTCCCGTCTCCAGTGCCTCCAATGATCCAGTGGGCTCTTACTCCATTAACGGGATCCTGGGGATTCCTCGGTCGAATGGCGAGAAGAGGAAACGTGATGAAGGTAGGGGGAGGGGTGAAGCTCATCCTCCCTTTTATATTCTTTGTCCCCATGTACAGGCTCCAATTTCAGGCCAAGGTTTGCAGCTGCTCCAGGGGCTAGATCAGTTTTAGCAACAGAGACCAGTTCCCCGCCACTGCCCTGCTGGCTTGGAATGCTCTTCTTCCGAGGCCCTTTCATGACAGGCTGCGTCTCCAGACATCTGCTCGGCAGGCAGAGAGTCGTCTCCATTGCTGGAGCTGATCCCAAGTTCATTCACTGCTGGAAACGGCTGGAACTGAACTCCCCAGGTGCCAGCAGGTGCCCTGACTTTGAACTGCGGGTAAACATGGTTTCCCCGACTCACTCGTTTTCAAACAAAATGCCATCTCAGAGAAGCACCAGCAATGTGGGAGTTATCTTTCATTCCCCTTGCAAACAAGTTCCTGCCCTGTGACGTGCCATGAGCTACATTAGCTGGTGATCGTAAGGGCCCAGTTTTCAATGGGTAGCATCTACCACAGCAGAACTGCCATGCTCGCAACAGTCTGAAAGCAGAACAGGAGGTCTTCTGAGTACTGTGGCCCTAAGGTTGTTATCTAAGCCTTTCACTAGGGGCTCTAAGGAATTAGGATTAAGATATCTGCTTTTCCTTCCTACCTGCTGGGAAGGACTCAGGGCAAAGTGAATCCTGAAATGAGCCAAAAGCTGGAGCCTTAGGTCTAGATAGACTGAGTCAGGAGGGGCGGCTCAGGTCTTGGTGCTCTTATGGTGGCTTTGTAAACTTTATTTCTTAAATTTTGCTCTTTTAATTTGATGCATTCAAAAATTGAGGGCCAGGAGGTGAACTTTTCTAAAAGTAGTGCCTGACCAGTTTGTTCGGTTCAGCCTTGCCTTCAGTATGTTGTTTTCCGCTATTGCCTGTTGCATGGGGGGAACCTCTCAGCAGTACGGGTGGCTCAGTCTGCTGCGTGTGCTGTAACCCCAAGGCTGTGTGGTGCAAGAGAACATGAGGGTTCTCTGTGATACGTGGTGTGAAGAGAAAGCTCTCCTGAGAGAGATGCTGCATTTTGGGGCTTTGCTAGTAATTTTCTCAGCATTGGTTCTGGTGAGGTTCACATCTGTAAGTTTTTGATCCAAATAAACACAATAATCCCAAGAAAAAAAGGCAGTTGTTGTGACCCCTTTCTCCCTATATACAAAGTAAAACTAGAGGCAAGGACCCAAACCAGCTCTACTAAAGCAAATGGGAAGATTTTTGCTGATGTCATTGGAAATTGGATCAGGCCCCAGAGGAAGATCCATTTCCCAGCTAGATGGCAGTAGGGCCCAGCTAAGAGAAAAGCGTAGCAATGGAAGGGCTGAGTCAATGCCTCAAAGTCAAAAAATGTCAGGAATAAGAGACTGCAAACATTGCAAACCCCTCCAGCGTTTCCCATCATTGCATATACAGGAAATAGTGACATTTCAAACTGAGTGACAAGTTTCTCTAATGGTTGTGCAAATCTCTTGGCAGTTATTTGGGGCTTTTGTGAACGCCTGTTCTCATACAGTCCAGCGTGGTGATCACCAGCTCTTCAACATGGTGCCTCCATACCTCATTTTGAAATGAAGCAGTTCAATCCAGCTTTAGCAGCTATTCTTTCCAAATACCTGGAAAGATCATCCCACTTTAGATGCAGCCACACAGTCACTTCCAGCCTTAGAACCTGAGCTTTTTTTTGAGCAGTACAATTAAACACAGAAACAACCAAGCAGCCATCTAAGACTGTGACACTTCACAATGATATATTGACAACAAGAACAACTCTCTATGACTGTCCTTAATCCATACCAGATTTGATTTATGAATGGCAAGCAACACTCTGCAACTCCCTGCTGTTGGCCAAGAGCCCACATATCCCACTAGGAATCAAAAAGGTACCAGACACTTCTGGAGATGTTGCTAGTCTTTAGCTCTCAGAGTTTTAGGTGGCAGTTACATGACACAGCTGCAACTGCCTTAGAGAACAGCCTTCATCCTGCCATCCCAGATACCTGCTGCAGGGAGAGGTGGCACTCCTGTCCCAGAGAAACCTCGCATGGGACCCCCTGCCAGCTGCTGAACACCCCTAGCCAAGAGTTGAGTTATCTGGGCTCACACTGCCCTTAAGAAATGCTGAAAGACATCGTCGCTTTGCAGGCTTGGGTCCTAAGGCTAGAAGGGTCCAAGGGGAGGTTTTGCACATCCAGTGACCTGCACTCACTCCTGCACTCACTCCTCTGTAGCTCTGAGGGCTCTGATTGTTCCTAGCTGAGATGGGGATTAGGAAAGCCGGGCAAGAAATCCAGTGCAGGTAATTTCTTTCATGCTCATGTTGGATGTATACACCTTCTTGGCATTTCCTAGAGAGTCTGAGCACTGTTTTGTTGCAGTTTCTTAACTGCAGGGTTTATTCTCATGTTGAAAAGCCCTTATGAGCTCCCAATGCACATCTACTTTCCCAGCATTTTGGGGGTGGCTCTTCCCTAAAGGAGGCAGAAGAAGCGGCACTGCTCTCTTTCTTTTTGCTCTTTTGGACCAGCTTTGCTGCAAGGATTCCTCTGTGAGGAATGCAGTTCAGCAGAAAGTGGGGAAGTACCAAGCTGCTCCTGAATCCCCGGTTCTGAAAACCTTGTTAGCAACCTCTGTGATGGCTGGGTGGAACAGGGTGGGAGAAAGACAGAGGAGCCTCTGTCTGAGCACACCCCCTCCCCCAGGTCCTCCTTGCTGCAGCTGGTGCCTACATTAGACAGTAGCACAGATGATTAAGAAGAGGAAAGATAATTATGTGTCAAGATGATGTAGCAGAACTCCTATGTTGGACAGAAGGAGCCAGACAGATGCATGAGGTGGGCTCAGCGATGGACGCTGACAGCCAGGTGTGTCCCTCACAGGGAGTTAGAGGGAAGAGGGGAAATCCCAGCCTACCAAACGTGCTGGTTTTAACTGCAAGGGTGTCCTGGGAAGACGATGGCACTGCGAGAGAGCTAGCAGGGAGGTAGCTCTGAGTGTCTACTAGCCACAACAAGGAACTGTCAGACCACAGGTTTTTCCTCAAAACAGTGTCTCTTCCTCAGGTGAGTGCCTAGGAAGGATGGTCACTATTTGCCCTGCTAAGACCCTGTATTCCTTTTGTTTCAGTTTTTGACCAGTGATTGTGAAACCTCTGACTTCAGTGATAGATTAGACAAAGTAGAGAGTTGGTCTCCTGCAATTTTTAAAATAATCTAAAAGAGTTTAACACCACTGGTGTAGCACAGTGTGCCATTTCTTGCAGTCTATGGACACAGCCAACATTGCTGTAATTTCCCTCTGACCTTCCCCACCACTTACACCCACCATCTTTCAGAGGCAGAAGTGGCCCTGCAGCGTGTAATGACTTTCCCAAGAGCACTGAGAGTCTTGGGGTATCAAGCTGCAGCTGGAAACAGGAATTCCTGGCTCTTTGCAATCCTAATGTTGTACCTAATGCTGTGATGGCAGGCCAAGCTCAGCAGAGTCATTGTCAGACTAAGGAGCAGCAATAAAAAGTACAGAAGGATAAAGGAGAAAAATAATAGGCAAATATTTCTGTTGTTCCATAACCCGCTGATTGAGAGCTAAAAGGATGAGAATTGCGGTGACCTAGAGGCACTAACAAAAAATGAGTATCACTCATACTGTGGTCTTGGGCACTGTATAAAAAGAAAAAGGGAGAGATGGGGAGAAAGGGAAGGACAGATAGATAGATAGATGGATGGATAGATAAACAGACAATTAGATAATATGAAAACAATATTTCAAATTCTTCCCTGCATACCACAGCATATCCAGCTGGGTGAAACTTCTGGGATCTTTACAAAACCACTCGTACTAAACACAGTTGTTTCTCTCCATAGCAGGCCACAGACAGACTTCCTCTATAGACCCAAATTCTCATTTGGGATTCGTGTTCCAGTGAGGCTGGTGCTGTAACAATCTCAGCATTATTAATCTTGGTCCCTGACAATATCTGTAGTATTTGACAGCATTACTGGCAATAATATCTGCAGTGCCGACAATGGCAGAGATAATATCCCTCAGTATTATTAGCATTAGCAGGGATCATATCTGCAGCCTGTTATTGGCGGGAGCAGACGTAATGTGTCCAGTATTATTAGTATCAGTAGTAATAAAACCCACAGGCTTGTTAGTATGATCAGTGCTAATATCAGCAGTAGGTTTGTGGGAGAGGAGGGGACGGGGTGATTGCTACTGTAAATGGCAATAATACTCAGGCTGTTTGCAGTAAAGGAATCCCCAGTGGAGATGGGGGAGCAAACCTGAGAAGGCAGAAGTTCCTCCTTTCCTTTCTTCACCCGTCATTTTGATGATTAGAGTGATTTACATCGAAGTAAGCGATGCAGGGCTGTGTCAGTGCAGGACTGTAAGGGGTCACCAACATTTCAGCAGATCTGGTGGTGTTTTCCAAAGAGCGTTAACTGTATCAGTGCAGGTGGTTCACCGTACTCTTCAAAACAGGGTTGAGCTATGCAGAACAGGGTGTTGCCTACTAGCAGTAGGAGCATTTGCACTTAGTCATGTAGCTGCAGGATGGGCAGCATCACTGCACTTCTCTTTGCTGCTACACACATAATTTTCTGACTTACTACCACGACACCCTCTACCGAGAAGCATTGCTTTTGTTACAGGTGGTTTTCTCTTCCCTCACTCCAAATGGGAGGACTCTGACTGCAGGGCAGCGTTTTGACAGTGTTCAGCTTGGGGATTTTCCTACCTGGCCATGATCTCATTTTCCTGCTGGGAAAGTAGAAATGCCTTCTTCAAGTGGAGTGTGAGGCAGGGAGATCTGCAACAGTCCCAGTCCTCAAAGTTGGTTTTTTAAGATACTGCCCCAGGACATCGAATGTCCTGAGGAAAATTTTGAACTCAGTTGTTTAAGTGGACAATTCTTTAAGTCTCCGTGCAGAGAGGAGAGATGTGTCATGTGTTTAAGGAGGTCTGAGTTTTTGAGCAGATATACAGCAGCTGAGTGTGCCACTGCAAGTATGATCCCATTAGGTTTGTTCAGAGTAGCAAGGATGATATAATTCGGGAGATGTGGTTGTGACATTTTGGGTGACTTTGTGTCATTGTCAGTGGCATCAATATACATTTGCAGGCAGTGTGGCTGTGGTTATCATGGTGTTGTAACTGTATCAGTATAGGTTGTGGGTTTGTGACACTAATGATGAGATTAACTGTATCGCTGCTTGCAATGCTGCCCCATCACACTTGAGGCAGCTACACTTTTCACAGATGCGGCTGTGAATTGTTTCTGGTGATATGTCTGCATCATTGCATGCAGTAAGGTTGTTTCAATGTGGTAATTTGGTAATCTGCTGCAGGTTGCACTGTACTGTCATTGAAATTCATATAGTTGTTACTGCAGCTGATGTAATGCGTTGACTGACAACAGACTGTCACCTGGCCGTGAGAGTGAAGTCAATATGGCTATGTCACTGCACTGCTGCATTGAGAATTGTGTGTTTTCATGAAGTATGACCATATTGTTCCACAGCATACTGGGGTTGTTTCGGGACATACAGCATGCTTATGTTGTCATCTGCAGCATGATGATGCTTTGTCAGTGCTGTACTTGTAGTAGTGCAGAGAGGTCTAGCCCTTAACTGTCCTGTAGGGAAATACGTTAGTTTTCCTATGCTGCCTGCATATGTTTGCAAAGAGTATGTGTGAGTCACTCCACTTGATTGTATCATGGCACCTGATGCATGTTCATCTCTGAGCATATTAGATGTATTTCTGTTCTCCCACAACTGTTGTGTTATTGAAGACAACAGAGTGTGTTTGGACCCCTGCAGGTGACACAACAGGCTGCATTGTTTCGTGCTGTGATTTCTTGTCACCACAGCTGATGTGTTTGCGTTATTCTATATGATTGCTTTATTGCAGGTCAGCAATAGTCTTAATGACACCGGAGACACATGCAGTTACATTGTCTCAGGTGCTAACCCCATGTTCCAACCACCACACGCTGTTGTGGGGCATGCACCCAGCAGTTTATGGCTGTGCACATGGGGTGAGCGGTTTCTGCAGTGTTTCACACTCTGACACTGTCTGCCTCCTACTTTCCCTGGGACCGTGTTGTTTCATGCAGCGTGGCTGAGTTTCCAGTGGCTATCAGCTTGCAGTGATAGTGTATCGCTGCAAACAGCAGTTGTCACGAGGGACGTCTGAGCTCATGGGGTCTATACACACAAGCGTAGGTAACAGTCCCTTCCATTCTAGATGAAAATGTAAATTGAAAAGGGAGTTTATTCTCAGCAACCACCCACCTCTCCCTCCTGAGGGTCTTTGGCTGGTGAGACTCTTAGGAGGACCTGAGAAAGGCACATGCTACTCATCCTGCACCTCTCTAAATAAACTGCAAGAGGGTGGTCAGAAAAGGGAGAGTATATGTGGAAAAAGAGAGGAGGGGGAAACTGGATAAAGGAGAAGGCAATGAATAAGAAGCACAGCGCTGTCAGAAACGTGGGCTGCTGCCCCACAAATCTGGAGGTCAGTCTGTAAGCAAGAGAGACAGTATATATATGTGTGTGTGTGTGTGTGTCTGCACGCACCCCGAGGGTTTGGGGGGATATGCATTGCTCAGAACGACTTCAGGTAAGGGAGAGTTAAAAGCTTACATCACAGAAAGCAGTTTGGACAGAATGCTCTGCTTCTAAAGCTTATAGTGCTGCTTAGTTTGGCAGGGTTTGGTACTATCTGAAGACAAGCTGGTCTGGCTTCAGCTGTATTTGTGTCCGTCTCTACTTGTGTATTTGTGTCTCTAGGAATGCACGCCTGTTTGGGTTTTGTATTTCTGTGTTAGGATTACTGGTTTCTACTTATCTGTGCTTATGTACTGGGGTGAGTGGCAGGTTGGACCCATATTTTTGTGCATGCCTATGGAGACCTGGAAAATGTGTATGTTAAGCTGTGTATAATATTGCCTAGTAGGAGTACGCAAACTGTGGATCATATGGATATCTGGGCATGTACGGCTCAGCATTAGTGCTATGTATTTCTATGAATGCCAGGTATTTGTATTCACATTTCAAGCATATATATGTGAATGTTGTATATTTGTATGTATATTCTGTGTGTATGTGTTGTTACATACTTGGAGTATCACTGTATCTTTGTGGTTGCTGGATATGGATATGTAGCCTGTTAGTGCTGTGCACTTCTGTATATAGTTTGTACAGATGTGTATTTGCATTGGGGTTATATATTTGTGTGTATGTTGTATATATATGTCGGTTGTTCTTGCCTGCGTGAAGGTTGTTTATTTATGTAAATAGTTTGTATTTGTTTACATGATTTAATTTTGTATATGTGAAATTAAGGAAATTCCTTTCAGTTCCAGGTTTTTGTTTAGTTAGTGTATGTACATTTTTGTAAGTTATTTGTTTATTCAGAAATTACATTTAATTGACATGCACCTGCATTAGTACCTCCTTGTGTCCCAGTTTCCATTCTTGTGTCTTTAAATGCTATTGGCTACGTTTTGTGAGTCTTACTTCTGTGTAGAGCTTTTCTTTAAGTTTATTTGTGTGAGTGCTGTGAATGTGTGCTTCTCCGACTGTTTATTTATGGGTACTTAGTTTGTGGTTAGATTTTCTCCCTTCACTTTTTGACTCGTTCCTGGGAGGGGTTTTTGCAGCTAATGTGTCAGAGGAGTCAGTCAGACAGCTACAACTCCTCCCAGCGTCTCTGCCTGCTCCGCGTGTCCACCCGTGCAGAGGTTGCTCCCTAGCTTTGCTGGTGCCTGTCTCTCTCTGGATCTTCTTGCTCACTCTAGATGAGTTGCACACTGGTTCTGCCCGCATTCCGGGAGATGACTGTTACATTTTTTCATGGATGTAAAGAGTATGGGAGTCAGAGTGAGCACAGCGCCTGGATCCATGAGGATCCCAGGTTAATGCGCAGCGGATGACAGAATAAACTGCAACAGTGATCAGGAATAGCTGGCAATGTGCAGGCAAATGGTGTTTTTAGAGGGTTGTTGGTGACACGGCAACGGGACATGAGACTGGTATAACAGTGGATCAGGCTGCCATGACGGTGGGAGATAGGGATGACACTGTTTTGGGGTCAAGTGACATGGCAATGAGACATAAGGGCAATACTGCTATGGAACCCAGGTGACATGGCACTGAGGCACAGCAAGGATCAAGGTGACATGCTGATGACCCAGGCTGATCTATCAGAACAGGGAGGGCTGGGAAACCTCCATCAAGAATCAGTTGAATAAGGCAAAGGAGAACAGGAGGAGCAGGGTGAAGAAGATCTGAGGCAACTCAAAGGACCTGTACAGTGGCTGTATGAGCCGGGTCACCAGCAGCGTGGGACACACAGTGTCTCCATGAGGAGATCAGTTCCATGCTGGTGTGAAGGGCTGGGGCAGTCTGTTAGCAGTCGCTGTTAGCATCACAGTGATGGAGAGTAGGGATAACACAGTGATGACATCAGGTGATGGACATATCCTGTGACGGTAGCCATGGACTGTACTGTGTGGGCAGGGGCACTATTCCCAGTTGCTGGAAAAACAAAGGACCTAACGGGCAGTAAAACAAAAACAAAGGAGACTTGGAAGCACCTGACAGCCCTAATTCATCACAGCCCAAGATTTTTTTTCCCCCCTCATGTTCCCATTATATTTGTTTGTAAAAGTGGAAATCAATTTTGAAGGTAATTTTCTGGAAAGAATGGAAGGGAGGTGGGAGGGCCGGATAAGGCAGAGATGGCAAGAGGAAAAAAAAATTTAGGCCAGGCACAGCCCAGGGGCAGCTCTTGGCAAGGTGAAAGAAAATTGCATATTCAATCTCCATCCATGAATCTCCCTTGCTGCTGCCCGCCTCCTGCTCGAAAACAATGAAGGCTTTCTCCCCTACGCTGCACAACGCCTGAGTATCAGCGCTCACTTTAACTTCAGGGTCATTAATTCACCTGATTATTGCAGGAGAGGAGAGGGTTGCAGAGGCATCCGCTCTAAAGAGCCCTCCCTTACCTCATCCTTTGATTAGTTTGGGGTGGGGGGAGTTGAGATAATGTGTTGTCTTGGACTGAGTTTAAAATGGGAGGGGTTGAAGAGGGGGTGGAAGGAGGTAGAGGTGGAAAGGGAAAGATGTGGCCCGGCTTGCTGTGGAAGGGAGGGTCGGAAAGCAGTCATTCTTGCATCCCTTTGCTGTGGTGTTATTGCAAATTAAAAGTAGCATGTTCCACTCTGTAGCTATCTTTCAGGGAGGGGAGGGGCATGGGTATATGTCGGCATGGGGATGGGGGGGATCTTATCATTGCTTCTTCAGCAGCCCAGCGTAGTGTCACCCTGTGAGGTGACATTTGAATTTACAATTCCGCTGAGAAAAGCCATTAATTCACAAATTAACATTTCTCCCTCTCTCTCTAGCTCTCTCTCTCTTCCTCTCTCTCTCTCTCTATCTCACATGGATGTGCAAGCAATTGAAAAGACAAAGAAAATAGCCTTAAGGAAGAGACTTTACTGCTACTCTGTCTGTGCAGAGATTGCTACTACTGCTTCTAGATAGATAAACCAATTACCTGAGCTGCTCTGTTCATGGCAGCCTGCTATTACCTCCTTTTGTAGAGCTGACTCCGTTGCTGGATTACACTCTGTGTATCTCATTAATGTAAACCAGCACGATACTGGGCACTGTCCCTGACCTTTCTTGCCAGAGACCATTGCTCTGCATTGGAAGAGGGAACTGGGAGAGGAGTCAAGAGCAGAGGTGATAGTAGGCTCAATGTACTTCCTAATGCATAGGGACCAGGCCGCACAGAGAACCTGCTCAGAATACCTGTGCTGAGCTTAGAGCAGACCAGAGCTTCCCTTTTACACAGGACATTGCATGACATTAACCCTGATCTCTTCCGTGCCTTGGTGAGCACTGAGAGTGCTGCACAAGAAGCCGCATGTGTTGGCACCAGGTGTGGGCAGCCCCTTGCAGCCCCATTCTCAGCTTTACCCTGAGTTTCCTGCAGGTCTAGAAACATGTAGAAATGGTAGGCAGATGTGTGAGATGTAGGTGGAGGTGTGAGTATGAAAGCTACATATACACAGCTATAGGCAGATGTAGCTGACTGCACCCAGGAGCTAACTGTCTTGCAGAGGTACACGACAAACCTCAGAGTAAGAAGCAAAAATAAGCACTTTAGTTTACGGACAGAGAGGGCCAGATTTCTCAGTAGCGCAGCTCCACTGAACGCCAGTCAATGACACCTGTGGAGATGTTCTTGTCAAAGACAAACGCTGGACACTACTTCGACACGGCCCCCAGTCCTCTTCTGATTCCCTTTTGTTGCTCTCTCCTGGCACGCTCTTTCTCACATGCTTACTTCTGCTGCTACGGATGCGTGGACAGCGCATGTGTACAGTACACACACACACACAGAGGCACTCAGCCGCACGCTGATGCCACCCCAGGTGCACGTCTGTGACACTAGCAGCCTGCCTGTGCATACTCACACCCCTGCAGATACGGCTTCTCCCCACCTGCTCTGGTGAGGTCCCTTTCGGTGGCTCCAAGACTGTCTGCTGGGGTGCACGCTGGCAGGAAGCTCTCTGAGCACCTTCTGGTGCTCTCTGCAGACAACCTCGTAGGAACACGCCTGGCTACCCCTGCCCTTTAGCCTGGTCACACGCTGCCTGTGTTTGGGGAGAAAATGTCCTAAGCAGTGTGGTTTACATAAAGACTTGCACCTTAGTCATTGCAGACTAAGCATTCTACCTATACAGAATTGGACAGAAATCTTCACCAACAGGTTTTTCACCCCATAAGGCCCTGTTCAAGCCATTCTCCCAACTTTCACGCAAGGCAGAAGCTTGCAGGGGGCAGTTCTCCAGGTAAAAGAAAAACAGATCAGAACTGCTGTTTCTGGAAGCCTGGTCTCCACGTGCTCAGTGCATGGAGTAGTGCCTTTCTTCAGCATTGCCTTGGCTCCTTAAATCTTCCTAAAAACTTATCCTCTTAACAAGAGCACCTGCCTGACATTCCCTGTGCCCCACACCGTGCACAGCACACGGCCGGGGAGCAGCATCCCGCAGCCGGCGCTGGAAGACGGATCACGATCAGCGGAGGAATCGGCAGGCAGTGCCAGTAATTCAAACCATCCTGACCGTTCAGTGAACCCGAACCTGCTGACCTTGACAGCACTAGACAGCAGCGGCCTCAGGAATCCCAACCTTTAGAGAGGCGTTGGCAGAGGACGGCTCCTGCTCTCTCTTTCTTTCTCTCTCTCTCTCTCTTTGCAATCACATCCCTGCAGCCAAGGGGGCCCAAGAGTCAGTCCCCAGTGCACCAATTAGCTCCTAATTTGGCTAAGTCTGCACTCCCAAGTCTACGTCAATGTAATGTTAAGCATTGCTTGCCGTTCACAGATGGAAATCATTCCTATAGAGGGGTGTCTTCTTGTGCTAAAGGAAAACACTAAGCACCTTGTTCTTAGTCAGGGCCAGAGAGAAACCCCTCCTCCTCCTCCCAAAATGGGGGCTGCTGCTGTTTGGAAGGAAAGCAGGAGCTCTTTGCTTCCCCAAGTGATAGCATCGAATCCTCCAGCCTTGTTTCACTGGATCCCAGGGGGAAGCAACAAGATCTCACCAAGTGATTAGCCGTGAGAATCCTGGCTGGATAGATGAGGGGCAGGGGGGTGACTAGAGTAGAGGGGAGAGAGAGAAAAACCAGTGTGCTTAATTTTGCCACAAGAACTTGCATTAAAGAAAAATGCAGTTTGTTTACATTTTAAGACCCTTCCAGGGAATATTTAAGTTCCTCCATCCACCTTTGTGGCTGCCAAGCAAGACCTGAAATCAACAGTATTTTGTGTTGGCTTGCAGAGGCTAGGCTAAGATCTAAGACCTTGCATATGGAGGACAATTCTGTTAACAGTAGGTGGCCCAAAAGAAGCAGTTACAGATACCTATCTATTGAGACATAGCAGACATGTCTGTCTGTCTTCTGTCTGTCTCCATCCATAATTCTTTGAAGGCGATTTTTCCATGCATCAATCAGCTAAAATAAACGACACTTTGAATAGGTGTCAAATGCAATTCATGCCCATTTTATGGCCCTTTAAAATGTCAAGTTTTGTCAAGGGCCCTAAAAATAATGCCTAGATCCACACTTCTCCTTTGCTTTTCCTTCATCCATCCAAACACCCTACTGCTTACATCCCATCAGGTTCAAGGTACAAAGTCCTCTTCCTACACAGGTCAACAACTACAGGAAAACACACAGGAGCACAGTGCCAGACCAGGAGTTAGGTCATGAGTATCACTATTTCCATTTGGATGTGGAGTAGGTCAGGATTTCTTTCTCTCACTGACTCTGCCTTTTTTGGGAGCTCAGAGGTGTTATTCTGCTTTTAACCTAGGGGATCTGCATCAGAACAGGTGTGTAGGCATCTGATTAAACCTTAATGTGGTAGTTATTGTGTATGAAATGTCCGTCACGTCTTGAGTGCCTTCTAGAACTCTCTTAGATGCTTTAGAAAAGGCTGTTATAAAGGACAGGTACATTTCCATGCTTGGCTTCCCAAAGGAGCTGTTGTTTTTTGCTTTGGCTTTTGGCATCTAGTGTGGGATGAGGTAGGGCCTTGAACACAAGAGCTGACCTTCCAAACAGATCAGAACTGTCCTACAGTTTGGGACAACTTTACTAAAACCCAGCAAATCAGAAAAATACCCCACTAGCTAATCCTCAAAGATACTTATGGCTCTTCTCTGCACAGCCCTCTCCTGTTTGTGAAACTGATTGCTACCGGTCCTCCTCTTCTTTGGGGACTACCTCTTGCAGTATGAACATATCTCTGACATATATCTTATAGAGGTCATATCAGTACAGGATCCTTCATATATCAGTAAGGGCCTTTACATGACTTCATGCAGAAAGACTCCAAATTACTCTACTAATGATTTACAATTATTATAGGAATGAGCATTCAAAAAAAGAGTTTGCATGGTAACAATCCAAGCAGATTGCAGCATATTGCAAGCCTGTAGCTCTTTCATTGCATGGCATTTTGCAATTACCCATCCTGTATAATACATTGTTTATTAACCTTCCCATTCTGAAGATCTCATTTACTACTGAAATGTGGCTGACTCTCGGGTGGACCATGGCAGATGTTGAACAATACAGAGCATCAACAGTGAAATTTTGCTGTGCCATGTCCAAACGAAACCACAGGAGAATTAAGATATGCTGTGGGTAATCACTCAGGCTGGATTTTGTTCAGGACAGCCAGGTTAATGTCTGCACTCTTGCAAAAAATGCCATGGGAATTTTAATGACTGAGTGATTGGAGCCTTTGTTTTATGGCACGTCAAAAATGGCAGCTCTAAAAACACTCTGCTTGAGCACTGGTTTAGTGCTGACTCAGAAGAGCTTCCAATAACGTGATTCACTAGCATTTGCCTCAGTGGCAGGCACAGCCTTCTTAGACTTGTGAGGTTAAGGTAAAAGTGTGTATGAGCAGAAAATAAAGCTGGAACGAAAGGAAGAGTGAGTCTAGAGCAAGGGAAATGGAAGGAAAGGAGGTATTAAGAGGCACGTTAGTGGGGGACCAAGCCAATGGAACCCAGCAGGCTAAAGAGCTATTAATATTTTCTAGATTGTGCATTAGAGGTGTCCATGGCCTGATCCAGATCTGCTGAGCCCTAGCTCTCAGGTGCCATTGTGCTCCACTGGAATCTCAGGGATCTCCCAGAAACCGGGATATGGGGCTGGATGGGGACAGCCCAGCTCTGTGCTCCCTCCCTTGTCTCTAGCAGTCTTGATAGCAGTGTTGATTTGCATGTCAGGCAAAGCACTGCTTGAGAAAAAAAAAACCCTCCGAGTGTGGTGGTGTCAGCGCTCGCTGTTGTTCGACAGTGTAAAATTAAATTAATAAAGCCCCCAACACAGGAAAACATAACAGGAAATTAATGGCCTTTACTGTCGCTCTGATGCAGTCATTTGCAACCCTGCTTTCCGCACCAAAGACTTCATAAATGCAAGCAGTTTCTCTAAACAAGCATAGTTAGGGCTGCATGCGATGTAATTTTTTGCATTGCTTCTGTCCTTTGGAGCTTGCAAAAGCCACCCTTTTTTATGTGCTCACCAAGGGGGATCCTGCCAAGAAGTAGCTCCCCAACAAATGGGGTTAGGAAGATGAGAGGAGAGAGCTAAGTCATGCCAATGATTCTAAGAACATCTTCTGCCCTGGCAGAGGGAACAGCACAGCTCCCGGCGCCCCGCTTTCCTGCAGCAGCAGCTCTCCCCAAGGGCTCTGCACTAAAGGCAATGTTGTGGATACCACAACAGCATAAGTCAGGATAACCCTTTTGATAACTTTCAGGACATGTAAATCAGTATAACCACTGAATGTGAGACTTACAGATTTACACTAACTAGAGGATCTGGCCCGCTGTGTGATAGCGCTGCTTGCTACTCCGCCAACATAAACAAAGCGAGTGTACTGGGTCCTGGAGGCAGCTGCATTTCTATCCGGCTAACAGTCATGCCCAATAGTGCTAGTAAGAGATATTGGACCCACACTCTGTCCCTCATTACAATGGTATAAATCCCCAGTGCCTCTTCTGAGGTAGGGGAATTATTGTGGATTTCCAGCAACCTGACTGAGAGCAGAGTATGTCCACCCACCTCCAGCATACCCAAAGGTCAGAAAGCTGCAGTGACTGCTTGCAGAGAAGCCACCAGCTTGGTTAGCTACCCAGGCTAACACGCCTCATCTGCACACTCACATGTGCCGTAGTACGTGTTGTACGCACATCTGAGGCAGCTGCTTGCAGCCTGACACCTGGAAAGGCCTTTACTGGTGTATTCAGTCAGGCTGGATGTGCTGATTATTACTATCTAATGCACTAACCTAAGTCTCTACAGACTTAGTTTCCCAGATGCTCTGGGCCGAATTTGCAATCCCACACTTAGATGCTGTAGTAAATACATACGATTTTCATACGCATACACACACTCACTTCCTTAAATGCACAGTTGCATGCTCCCATGATAATCCAAGACAGATCTGAGTACACACTTCATTACACATTTGCACACACAATTCATTTCATTTACATTCTCATTGAGCATTGCCATTTTGCTCATGTAAGCCCTATGTTAAAGCTGCACTGCCCATCCCTGCTCCATCTGAGGTACTCTGTCATACAGTCATACACAACCCCATGCTAAAAGCACTGCAGCCCCCCAGCTGTCAGGCACCAGCACACATCTCACTCTTCCTCGGTCAGGCACGCTCACCTCCCTGCATGAGCAGCCTTCCTTGCTCACCGATTCCTCATCTGAGCTATACTCTCATTTCAAAACATAAAATCCCTTTGTTTCTGAGCCTTTCTGCTCTGAGCCGGAGCATATAAGTAACAAATACACACAGTTTATGTGTCTCCGACACACTTAAATTACAGAGACATGTGGACCAGCACAGTACCGTCAATTAGCATACTCAGATTCAGGGTTATGAGTTCCCTTGAGGCAAACGGACACAGGAATCTGAACAACTGCAGAGTTCATGAAGGCTGATAGACTTTCTTGAGGTGATACTCCTCCAGCACTCATCTCCCACTATCCCTATTTCTGCACGATATTGTACATAACCTGAATTTGTACCATCTGTATCTTCTTTCACTATCACAGTGTAGATCCCTGATACCATTCCTTCTCTACGCGCTGCTGGACCTTGCCAGCCCCTTCCATGCTCTGTCACCTCTATCCTGTGCTCACTTGGGATCCTTTCCACCTGAATTTGAGGTTCATCTTTCTCCCCACCTGTTCAGTTATCACAATCAAAGCCCTCACAATTCTTGCAGCGCTATTACATGCTGAAATACAGAACTGACCCATCTAGAGATGATGCCTTTTTTTTACGCTGCCCAAAAGGCTGCAAAAATTCTTCTGGAAGGAAATGTAAACCAAATTTTACAGCCTTCCTTTTTCCAAACCCTACTGAGCAGGGCAAGAAAGTTACACAAATGAAAAGATCGCCAGGTTACAACTGCCAGTCCTTGCCCTTGTCCCTACTGTGGGGAGTACAGCGTTAGTTTAATAACCATTGAGGATGCAAATGGAGTGTCTAGAAACATCACGATAGCCAGACTGTACCAGCTTGTGCAGACCAGGACACCAGTGCCAGACACTTCTGACCATGTGCAAACGTGTGATCTGCTACCTCAGCCAAGGTCTTTGTCCTTGATCTCGCCCTTGGTTGGGGGTCAGCTCAGACACAGATGCAGGAGGTCTGCTATTCCCAGCAGGAGCTCGATGCCAGGGTTTGAAGCCCGGGTCTGATAGCGCTGGGCTCCTTCCTGGAGCCGCGCCGAATGCGGCGTGAGGGTCTGCGCAGGGCTGGCTGCCATGAATGACAAGCACTGGCTATCGATCGTGTTCTGAACTCGGCCCAGCCGATAGAAGGTAATTAATGACTCCATTTGCCTCAGTACCGAGGAGAACAATTGAGTTTGAAACTGCAACAACTGGCAGTGCGGGGAAAGGCCCCCCGGGACGTCCAGGAAAGCTGCCTGACAGGCCCGGGCTGCGCGGGGACACGGGAACACATCAGAGGGGGAAAAAAGAGAAGGGAAATCGGATAAAGGGAAAGAGCAGTCTTAACACAAAGGGTGACTTGGGAAAGGGCAGCACGCGGAGCCGCGAGTGCTCGGAGAGCGGGACGGGAGGCTCTGGGTTCAGCACCCCAGCGGGGACGATGCCAAAGGCAGGCTGCAGGAGAGGACAGGGTCGCCTGGCTGGTGCAGAGGGATGGCATTTCAGCGGCAGGCTCAGCACCGCTGCGTTAGACAGATGTGTTCGCCTCGGAGGCTTTGACAATTAGATGGGTTCTGCTGTGTCACCTGGCTGGCAGTTCTCATGCCAGTCACATTCACTTTTATTATGACTGTGATTTTTATTGGTAGTGCTGCAAGGCCCCAGCTGAGATCGGGGCCCCACAAGGCAGCAGGAAGACACGTCATGGGGGCGGCAATAGCCCCTGCCCCAAAAGAGAACAGTATCTCCACGTTTGTGTGCCAGCTGCACAGCTTCTCATGACCTTTCTACACGTTTCTGTGCCACAAAGGTCCTCCAATGTCAGCAATGCTTCCGAATTATTTGTTGAGATAGCCCTGTCCCACCCTGAGCAAGGGTGCTGTCACCTGTAGCCAGGGAAGTAACTGTATTACGCTGCTTTGTGCTACTTGTACATGAAGGTGTCTCTGTGGCTTCCAGACCTGGGAACCTCTCTCTGTTTTGGAGCTATTTAATGGGCATATTCCCTGTGTCAGATGTAGTTAAGGTTGTTCCCATGTCCTCTGGCACAGCATTTCCTTGTTATCTGTCAGGATACTTCTGTGACACCCGTGGAGCATTTCTGTGTCTTGTGTCGAAGGTTTACGCTGAACATTGGCAGTGTGTACTCGCTCGGCAGCCCCTCGGGAGGAGAGATGTTTCCTGTCACATGTGCAAGGCCAGTCCTGATCACGATGACAGCAACTGTGTGCTCTTGTGAGGGGGACAGTGACCGAGGCCATGGTTCACCTCTCAAGCTGTTTGTTAAGATCCTTCTGATTTAAGAGAGAGGTGTCCCTGTGTCACAGGACCACAGAGATTCCCTCGCCAGTAAAAAGGGAACTGGGAAAGGTGATGATGGTTCCTTACAGTACAGCTAGCGCAGTTACCTAGGTGCCATCCCCAGACTCATCCTGCAGCTGAAGCCCTGCTTCACCGCAGCACCCCTTCCAAGAGCTGCTTTCTTGGCAAATGCCCACCCCTTAAGCTTTTACTCCTAGCACAGTTCTTCATCAGTTGAAGTGACTGTTGCCCACCACAGTGCCATTCCTCATGGGGTCTGCTATTCTTTCCCAACCCAAATTTTCCACGTGAGCCCTCCTTTCCCTTTCACTCACAGTCCTTTGATGGACCCCACCTCTTCCCCAAAGTCCTCCCTGCTCCTTACTCCACCTTTGCTCATAGCCACGCAGTTGTCAGCTTCCATACTTTGTGTATTAGGAAATTTGAGGCTTCTCCTGATATTCCAGATCACAGAGTCATACACTTAGATGAGAATTGCAGCTTTGATCTAAACCAGACATGTGTCTGTCCCTTGCAGTTTCAGGGAAAAAATGAAAACGCATCCTCTATAGGTATTGACACCAGAAAACAAACACAGGGCATTTACAGTCCTTTGGTTTTGAAGAAAATATAATGACCCATGACTGTGAATGTCTCAGTGTTAGCACCACAAGACATATAAATCTCTCTTTCAGGATCATCTCTGTGAAACTTTCTCTGCTTCATAAGTAAAATTCATATGCACAGCTCATACTATTGCTCTGTGAAGTTTGGGATTTGTGTGCTCTACCATTATTAAGTCCAACAGTACTGCAAGCTGTTTAGACAAGGTCCACCTCGAGGTAGCCTACAGGCCTCTCTCAAAAGTTTCGTTTTTTTTGTAGATTTTAAAGCTCAGGCCATGGCAGAGTGTCCCCCTGCCCCATATTCAGAACTCCCACCTAAACTAAAGCATTGCCTTTCTCCTTACAACTTTTCCACCTCTCCCTATTTGCTTGCTTTGATCATTCTGATTTCTTATCTAACCCTGTTCCTTCTGTTTCTCCTCCCTTCATTCTTTTCTTTCATTTCCCACTCACTATACAGGTCCTTTCTTATCAGCTGGTCCTGAGTTTCCCAAATACACATACGCACTTATGTGCGTGCGCAGACACACACGCACACACACTGACACAAATAAATAAATAAATAAAAAGGTCAGTGAGCAGAGCAGCAATAACCCCTAAAACAGTACTATCAGAGGGACATGATTGATCAATTGAATTCCATAGCGGCTGAAAAATGTGGGATTAAGTAGTGTATTATACGCACAATGAGTTGAGGCATGATGTTCATTTCAAGTTCATTTCGCCAGCCCTCTGCCACCAGATCAGGCAATCAATAGGGGCAGCAGATATCATATATCACCTCTCTCCGTGCTAGGGAGAGAGCACCATAATCTCTCGCAAATTTAGAGTGACAGATTTGTCAAGATCTGAAGGGCCCCTGAATAAATGAAGGAAAAGAGACTCCTACAGCGACTTGGGAAAGCTGTGGTTTCACCTTCTTCACACAAAGGCATGGCCTGTGTGCACACAGAAGACACGTGTGCACAGGGCTCTGCAGGCAGGCAGGAATTGCAAATACACGTGCATGTGTGCACTAATCTGTGTAACCACCCAGGGCAACTCACTAAAGGTAAAATCCGGTTTAATGACAATCAATGGAAGTTTTACCGTATACACGAACACCCATCCACTCACACCAAACACCATGCACAGTGTAAGGCTGCCATCCTTGAAAATCAAACATAGCCTAAACCACCTGGTGCAGACAAACAGCTGCTCTGGCAAGTACAGTGATGCAGAATCTAAAGAATACCAGAATAATAATCTACTGCAAAAATACCCACGTGTATTAGCATCATGGTGTGCACAGTCGTGCACATTGACTGACACACATAGAAAAATCCTCAAAGGCAAACAGCTTCACAGGCTGCAGACAGGTTAAGACAAGTGCTGAGACAGAAACACGCTTTTTTTTTTTTTCTCTGAGACTGGACCCAGGAGTTCTGTGCCAGCTTTCTGCCAGGAGGATCAGAGAGAAGTGCCTACTGGAATTGGGAGCATGAGCCTCTAGCTACCCTAGTCTTCCTGAAAGCCACCCCCTGCAGTAACAGCCGAGTCCATCTAAAACACAAAGACTGCACTGACACAAACAATGTTGTACAGTCCACCAAGCCTTGTCTTTGCATTGCTTTCTCTTAGTCAAATCTGTCATGAACTGCAGCTTTCAGGAACTTCAGAATTTTACCTTGTGCAAAAAAGCCCAAGGAGAGGAGAAAATGCCAGGGATCAGTGCCAGTGAACAGCCCTGCTCTGGCTAGGGGTGGAAAAGAAAGAGAGAAGGGGCTGCTTGAGGGAAGGCTGCTGGCTGGGACAAATCAATATGTAATATTTTCTATGGTCTTGCGAGTGGTACTGTACTACGTTACTGTATATAATGTACTATTGATTATATCATATCATATAATCACCTATAAACGGATATATCTCATAGCCAGAAGGCAGCAGGCTCAGTTATAACTCTGGGCCACCAGCTGGGCATTAACTGTGCCAGGAAAATACCCATCCTGGCAACATCCGCAAGCTAAAAGATGAAGCGGCAGAGCGGCATGGTTCTGGCTGTTGCACAGTGAATGCCGCTCCAGGCTCCTGGGAGCATCGTCTGCCCATGAGCACACTCACAATCACACAGAGGAGGGAAAAGGTCTATACAGATCCCTCAACCACTTTCTTGACAGGCAGCAAGTTTCTAAGATTCACAGCCTGGAAGCCACTAAGAAAGGCTGAAGTATGAGGAGCAGTAGTGAAAAAGCAGGAAGGTAATCAGCATAAGAGGGAGAACCTGATTTTAAGTTAGGCAGGCTGATAAGACAGTCAGACTTGTCTGATGAAGCACAGTGGACAGAGATTCAGCATGGAGGGTATGGAGGTATATCAGCAGGGATGAGACAGGGGATTATAACCAGTCTCACCAAAGTTAGGCTGAGACATGACAGCAGAAAGATACTCAGCACAGTTGGAGAAGATTATAATGAGCAGACTTGCCTCAGATGAGATGAGGGATTATGACAAAGGAAGATTCACTTCAGCTGGGACAGGAGGTTATAACAGACAGACTCACCTTGGATGTGACAGATGCTAATAGCAGGAGACTCACTCCAGATAAAAAGGGGTTATAACTGAGATAAATGCACCTCATCTGAGTTGGGGGATAACAGGGAAAAAAAACCCAACCAAAACCCAACAGGTGGGTTATAAGATGGTTTATCACAGGGAAAGATTCACTTTGGATGGGGCAGGGTGTTTATAACAGACTCACCTCGGAGGGGATGCATGGGCTGTAAGAGATGGGGAATGGCACAACAGAGATAGAGACACCTGGAACGTGGCAGGAGGCACTACAGTGAGACTGGACTGTACCAGAGGGCTGTTGCAGGGACAGAGATGCACTTCTGGTGATTCTTGTACCAGAAAAAGGCTTTTTTCCTAGTAAGAACAAAGGAATACTAAGAAGGCTGATTCCCACTGAGTAGGACTAGTCTTTGTAATACAATAATTCATTTTGGACAGGAAGGGGGACTGACACAGACAAAGATGCATCTCATTTTGGAGGGAGTTTTATAACAGAGATATGGATTGTGAGAAAGCACAAGCTATATGTAGGAGAGTGGGACAGAGATCATAACAGAAACCAACGTATGTTGGATGGGACAGGCACTCCCAAGGGAGAGACTTGTCTCTGGTGAAAAATGGAGTCAGAAACAGGATCGTTCCTGTTACCTGAGGGGGGTGAAAGATTCACTGGGGTACGACAGGACAAGATTGGATGAGAAAGAAATTGTAACAGAGATATAACTTCTATTGGGACCAGGGAACTACATCAGAGACTGACTCCCTTTCGAGCTGTAAGAGCACCCTTCCTCCATTCCAGGCTTCCTCAGCCCTCTCCAATACAAGTCCATCCTCAGCACTCTGGTTTCTCTGTGAGCTGCCTCTCCAGTAGCCTTCTAGCGATGATAATCGCTGTGCTTTGCTCCCATTTTATGCTCAGCAATGGAGATTTGGCAATTTTTAACACTGAAAATCAGCAGAACCGAAACTCATCTCTGAGCCGAGCACCATTCTCCACAGCCTCACTCACCCTGGGCAGGAGAGTCCCATGGAGCCCACGGGAGCAGCCCGGCCGTTCCAGCAGACAGGAGGGGGCTTCCCTCAGGTCCCCACAGCCTCCCCTTCCCACAGGAGTGGCACAGCTCTGTGGGTGGGGGCGGAGGGCCCCGCTCTTTCCCATTCTGTCCTTGTCCTGCATCCCTTGCTGATCCGAGCCAGGGTGGTGCTAACTCCCTGTTTTCTCTGTCTGTGCCCTGCAGATGTATCCGAGGGCTCAGTTCCCAACGGAGATTCCCAGAGCAGCGTGGACAGTTTGCGGAAGCACCTTCGTGGCGACACTTTCACCCAGCAGCAGCTGGAAGCTTTAGATCGAGTTTTTGAGCGTCCTTCTTACCCTGACGTCTTTCAAACATCAGAGCACATCAAATCTGAGCAGGTGAGGGCCCAGCCTGGTAATGGGGACCCACAGGCACCCATAGGATGATGGCAGGGAGATTCCCTCACCGAAATCACTCTCCCCTTCTTCACCCCTTGTTCTCACACTGAGCTGTTACATACATTACACTTACATTTTACAGCACTTTCTAGTTGTAAATAGATCACTGTGCTGATGCACGCTCATAAGCTCTATCTCCTCTCGTGAACTTGCCGTATACATGCATACTGTGCTCTCCCTAAATCCCCACGTCCGCCTTTCCCTCTGCACACCCACCTGCAGGTATGCGGTCCTGTTCTTGCCATGAACACGCAAACACTGCCATGCATGTCCACCGGCACACAGCACGGCACGGAAACTCCTGCACTCTCAGATCACGCTGGTGACCAGTGAGCCACAGGGTCGGGTTTTAACGCAGCATTTTCCTTCATGGCCCAAAGCTGAGACTTGACTCCCATCTCCAACCTAGTTTTCCACACTTCTGCAGCTCTGCCCCCCTTTCCCTTACTCCCCCGCTTCCCCGGCCTTTTATCCCCAAAGCTGTTTGTCTTAATAAAATTAAAATCAAAAGTCTTTTTAAACCGCCCCAAGCCATAAACCAACAAAGGAAGAGAAGGAGAGGCTGGCTGTGGACTCCCTTCATCCCAGAGTCCCTGGGTTTATTACAATGAATAACCTTTATTTACTTTCATTAGACTATTAAGCACCAGCACAGTCATTTTTCCCCCTGAAACTCTGAGCAGGGCCCATAAAGCAAATCCGAAGCCTAATTGAGTTCATTTTAATTTCTCTCCGATCACAGCGAATTACTCCGGTGATAAATCAGGGGGCAGGCTCACCCCCAGTAGAAGGCCTAATTTGCAGCTAATTACAAAACTGATTTCTACAGGAAGATCAATACGAGAAGGAATTGGAAATGACTAGGCAGTCCTAGCCAAGCAGGGACAGGGGCGGGGAGGGGGCAGCGTGCGGGGAGCCCGCTGAAGGAGGGGGAGATGCGGGGAGGGGGCTGGGGAAGAGCATGGAAAAAAACGGAGCAGAAAGAGCAGAAAATCAGTTTTAATTTAACGTAATATTAATCAGACCAACTTTTCCTGCTGTTTTGTAGCCTTCCCAGTTTCTCCAGCTCCCGCGTCTGGTCCGGAGGCTGCCACAATAAAAAGGCAATTACCAGAGCCTTGCGGACAGGACACCCTTTCAGATTCAATGGCTCTCCCCCTCCCACCCTTCTGTTAGCCATGTGGCTCCCCCCTCCCCAATTTCATACCCCAATGCACAGTGACAGAGGCAGGGGACGAGGCTTCTTTGTTTGTTTTTAAAGAGCTAGGACAGAGGTAACAGCAGAGGGGAGGCAGATGACTCAGCGGAGAGCTTGGTTACAGTCGGCCAACACTGGCTGCTGCCTACAGCCCGCCTGTCCCAGTCATGTCATTGCAGTCCTCTGCCCCAGCTGTCCTTGTCACCAGGGCAAACACCTCCCGCCCCCGCTCAGCCAAGAGGAGAGGACGTGGATTTCCCCTTTCTTCTCCCCTGGGCTGGCACAGGCAGCCATCTCCGTCCCCACAGCACTCAACGAAGGTTCAGCCATACCACGGGTAATGGGCCAGATCCCTCACCCCTCTTCTCCTTCAGAGCAGCCCGCAGGCGGGTGGGATAGCTCATCCTAGGAACCTCCCCCCCCAACCCTCTTGTCACTTCATCTTCTCCATTTCCTCCTCCTCCTCCTCTTCCATCTGTGCAGGGGTTTGCATCTCTCCTCTTCCTCCCCCCCATCTGTACACCCTTCCCTTTCTCCTGGCGCATCAATAGCGAGCTGTCTTTCTCCTCTCTTCCCCAGGGTAATGAGTACTCCCTCCCAGCTCTGACCCCTGGTCTCGATGAAGTCAAATCAAGTCTATCCACCTCTGCTAACCCAGACCTGGGGACAAATGTGTCAGGACCCCAGACGTACCCTGTGGTGACCGGTAAGCTGCCTGACCAAACAGTAGAACCAAGCTTTTTTTTTTTTTTTATTTCCCTCATCACCATTAGCTTCTGCTTTTTCTGCTAATGCAAGATATCCCTCTGTGGCAAACATGGAAAGAGAAAGACTGTGGAGGATGTAAGGGCTGAAGAGAAGCTTGAAATTCAGAGTATTGGCAGTTTGGGGTATGTCTAGAGGTGCCCAGGTGTGACCCAAAGACAGGCAAACCCAGGTGTGAATCGGGAACTTGTGTGCCCAGATGGGGCTTAGGGATGGATGTTGATGGAGGACAGATATGTCCAAATGCACACTGTGATTTTTTTCCTTTGTGTCTGAGAACAAGAGGGTCGTGGCTTACCCATGATCTGCGCTTGGTTTTCTCAGGGAGAAATAATAATTGAAGTTTTATTCAGCCCTGGCATTTGGAAGGTGCATTTGCAAACTAAATACTGAGGTCTGCTGAACTGTGATTGCTAAACTCTCTCCTCCTTAAGCCCGTGAGTTTCTAACAGCAGCTGGCAAAAGAAATTTGTTCACAGCCTTCCCCCTTCCCTCACGTGTGGGCCCATTGAACTCAGGCGTGTCTGGGAGAGTAGGAAATCGGAGCAAGTGCAAGACAGTAGAGGAATCGGGATGCAGAGAAGTAAGAGGCAATTTCTGCAGCAGCTGCTCCACAGAAACTTCCTCTTTGCTGGTGACATGTGCAGGACCTGAGCAGCACAGGATTGTCCTGGGGCCGTGGGGCACACCATCCTGATACCAGTGTTAGACTGATTGCCACGAACCATAAGGAGATATTCTGGTGCCACAGCCCTTCTTCTCAGGCTTTAGTTGCCACTCGTCCCTGCTCACACAGCTACTATAAATTTGCATATCTCCCCTTGGGTAGCTAAAGCAGCTGGCAAGGCCCGAGTGACTTGCCCCTGTTTGGTATATGCCCCTTTCCCTACAACTGCTGTGGCCCCTCTAGAAACCTCACGGTGTAAGAGGCATAAGTCCTGTTAGCAAGGGAAGGAGCTGTTGCCTCTTGGCCAAAAAGCTGTCCTCTGATGGCACAGAATGAAGAGTACTGGAGTTTGTATCTCAACTTTTTACTGCAGAAGCCCCAGCTAATGAGGTCAAAGCAGCTCATGGCTGAGGCAGGCAGTCCTTGCTTGTTTAGCAAACACTGAGCAAAAGCACATTGTTACATGCAACTTTTGGCTACCAGGACCTTTGGGGTTAGTAACAGTCACCCCAAATACAGAGGAGATCCTGTATGAGGTCTGCAAAATGTCATGGAGAACCATGGGGAGTAGAACTGCATATTTAGGGAGCGTCTAGAAAGCATGACACGCTCAGGCTTTTTTTCATGGCTTTTACTGCTATCAGGCTTGATCCAAGATCCTTGTAGGCATGCAGTTTCTTAGCCAACCAGAAAAAAATGGCTCAGCTGTGGCAAAATTTTTCCACCTTTCTTTGTATTTGCATATGCAAGACAAAACTCAGCTGGTGTCCATCTACCATTTAGCAGATCTACATCTCTTACAGGAAATAATTTCCTGTCTTTGGGAGGCAAAGCCACTAGGAGAGCAGTACTATCCTTCCCTTCATGGAAGGCAGATCCCCACAGCTGGATGTAAATGCGAGGTGCCTAAAACCAGAGTTTAAGATTCAAAGGGGCCATTAAAATAATTCTTTTTAGTCCTTCTGCTTAAGTGAAGATGGTGCATTCCAGCCTGTTAATATGAGAGCAGAATTCCCAAAGGCTGGGGACATTGCACAAGCTTTGGACATGACTCTCACAAGGGGACAGGAGGAGACAGATTTGACCTCACAGAAGAGGCTGTGGGCTGAGGCAGAAAATCTTCGTCATGTCCCCCCCACCCTGTGCCATCCCCACTCTGTTCCCTGCAACACTCCCAGCTCAGCTCAAGAACATTCCCATCTGATCCATCTGGATCCAAGAGTGAGAAAAGTTCATTTCAGACCCAGCTTGACATTCCCAGGTGGCAACTTAGCACTAACATCTCAATCTGTATGCGACATTTCAATCAGTGCAGAGTAACAAAAGCAGAACTATTAGCGTTGGGAGCTGTTCACTGGTGGTAATGATGGGGAAATTCAGAAACTGGAAATGAAAAGGGAAAAAAAACCCCTCAACACCCTGAAAGGCAGCAGGGGAAGAGGGGCGGAGAATTTTTCCTCTACACTTAGGCCAGGATCCAATGTTTGGATTAATGGTGCCATTACCCAAGAAAGGACTTCAGATAATGCTCATTCTTAAAATGTTTTTGCTGGCAATTAAATGGTTGCAGTTATTGATCTTCATTGATCTGATGTCCTCAATTTGCATAATCTATTAAAGATGAATGATTCATGATATGTTTGCTATGGGGCTGGGCAATGCTTTCAGGAAGGACCAAAAGGGTGAGGAACTCAGTGCTGCCTCCTGATCTACCCTGGCCAGGAAATTAAGGAAGAGGCTGGGAGCAGGCAGATTTCTTTGCTATCACCCAGATCCCTCTCCTAAGAAGGGATATTGAGGTAATAGCGAGTACTGAATTGCTGGCTGCCTGTCTGTTTTGCTCCTATAGTGTCATCTTTCAAATGCCTCTCTGCTTTTGCCCCAGGGCGGTCTGTGAACCCAGGTGATACCTGAAACAAATGTGAAACAAATCCACCCATGCAGGGTACAAACTCTGTGTACAGCCACTTCAGAATGTAAGATTTAGATTCAGTCTGCAAGAAAGCCTCCCCCGCTCAGTCTTCCCAGACAGAAAAAAGTATCACTAGCTCTTTCCAAACCAAAGCTCTCTGGCACTGGCTTTTTGCCTTTGCTGAAGACTTCAGAGAAAGTCCTGCTCCTCTCTCTGGCTCATGACTAGCTTGCCTCAAGCTATCTCAGCTCACACCATTCTGAGAATACACTCCTCCAAAAGCCATCAAAACCTCAACAATATGTAACTACCTCAAATCTTGGAATGTAGTGAGATAGTTAAGTACAGATGTTGCTGAAGTCTCTTTATCTGTCTGTGAGCTTCCTAGAATTGAAGAGCTAGAAATGCTGCAAAACAGGCAGCCACATCCCCAACATAAGCATAAGTATCTGCAAGAAATTTCCATGAACGAGCGAACAGGGGCTAGCTGGGCATTAGGCTAGAAAACATGCTCCTGCTGTCCTTCATATAGAACAACGTAGAAATTTTCCACTTCCCTTTGAAGTATCAGAGAAAGAAAGCTCCTAAGAGCTGCCTGATAACACCACCTCACTCCTTCCTTCACACACAGGCCCATGGGCCAGCTACATCTTGCCTTGATGTTGCATGGCCATCATAGCTCAATTGGCGTAGATCCCTGACAGTTTCTTGGACAGTATCTTTGGACACCAATCAGATTTCGTATAAGCAAAGATCTAAGCTTGAACATACCAAGATAAGGTGAGTACATGCAGCTGAACACCAAAACAAGAAGTCTGTTGTTTGGAGATGTTCTGCTTCAATTATTTCTATTGAAGGCAAATAGGCCAGGTAGATGAGTATAAATCTGTACAGGACTAAGTAAACACATAAAACCTCAACAGCTTTCTTTTATTCAGTAGTTTCCACAGATCTTTGAGTTTGGAAGGTACTCAGTAGCTAACACCCGAGAGGTGAGCAGAGCAGAACCTCGAGATTTTGTTACTAGCAACAGGAGCACTTTAAAAGCACAAGGTTGTTCAAAAGAAGCCTCAAATCCTTTGAGAACAAAGGTTAAGATCCTTCTTTAAGCACCATCAGAAGTCACATCTTTTGGAATAGGCATGCATGAAAGAAGTGAGGTGTCATCAAACCAGGTTCTCAGTTCTGGGGATTAATAGTTTGGGAACAGAGTCCTTTCCAACTCCATTATCTAGCCCAGAAGTTACGCAACAGAGAGGCAGCACTACGGGAAATAAAACACAATGGACTTTTCATGTATGGCTTGAAACTTGCTTATTAACAGACAACTAAAGGGGAGGATTTACTTACTGGATGGATCGTAAAATTACAGCAAAGGTAAAGAAAAACTTCCCTTAATTGAATCCTAGCAGTTTTAACTAAATAGACCTTGTTTGCCAGCCCCCTACAATCAGTGAGATCGACAAAGAAAAGTAAAGGTAAAAGACAAGCCCAAGAAAAATGGGGCAAAAAAAAAGCACTTCAGGAACTTCTACCATTGACTGAAACGGGAGTATATGTGTCCCCTTCTCTTCCCATGAGGAGGTTTCTGAGTGCTTCTGTGCTATGGTTAGCACCTGTTAACAGGAATAGATAACTTTTAAAATCATCACCACCCACTGAAACAGCTACTATGTCCCGTATAGAAAATGTTTCCTTCTCTCTGGGAAAAAAAAATAAATTTCCTAAGGCAACAAGTATCATCCAGGGTGACACAACTCATGATGTGTCAGACAAAAGTACCAAAAAAAGCACAAACCCCTTCAACCTCACTTTCCTCCAGACCTCCCCTCTCTGGCAGATTTTTTTTCAGTTTCAGTTAATTTCTTTAATTCATACATTAATGTATGCAAAAAAAAAAAAAAAACCAAACCAGAATTACTGACAGAAAGGCTACTTGCTATGTCTGAAAGACATACAAAAATAGTACTTAAACAGCATCTGATTTCTATGAAAGTTTTCAAGTTGTGATGCTAAGCATGGAGAAATCTTTGGCTAGACACCTGGATGCAAAGTTTTTCTGAAATGATAAACAATCTTTTGAGAACTTTAGACTCCTGGAAGGTGAAAAGATATTATTTCCTTCGTTTCAGCTTAGTGAGTGAACTGAAGAAAATTTTGTTCAGTTCAATAACCAGGTCATTCAAAACTAAGAAACAAACTAGAATTTGAAAAAGCAGGAACATTTGTTTTCCTCTGTCAGTGAGTGAATTAAGCTTGGTGTGAAAGGATGAGATCTATTAGTTCTAAAACCAGGTTCTGAAATCAGTTCAATTTCCTCCTTATATATATCCTTTCCTTCATTTAAAAAGTCATTTTTAATGCAAAACCTGCTTAGAAAAGCTTGCTTTTTCTGTTCTAGTATATTTAGGAAGTCAGGGAACTTGTGGTCATTTTATTTAATTAGCATGAATAATTACAAATACTGTTTTTAATTTAATTCTAATTTCCATCCAAATATAACTTGACACAGATCACAAGTAAAAAGTTAATAATCTAATAAAATAATAATATGGACTCATCGTTCACTATTTTCTCATATAATAATATGTGAAGACAAATTATATTAAACAACATAATTGCTTAAACAAATGTGCACAGATGCAGTTCATCTAGTTAGCAAAAATTGAAATAACCACATTTAGTGTAAATTTTGTATTTGTCAAAATATTTGTTACCACCCATAAAAGTCAACCTTTTAGAAAACAGCCTCATAGTACAAATGTAAAACAAGTTGATCCAGCTTGCTCTTTTAAATCATGATTAAACCTGACCATTACATTCAGTTGTACTTATATCATTACGCTGAGAGGGGGAGCATTTCCTTCCTTTTTTCCTTGTTTGTACTGGTGAAAATTTCCTGTCTTGCTCCAATCTACTTGAGCCTCTGACACCGGTGAGCAATGGCCCTGGTCAGGGCTTGACTGAGCTGACTTAAGAAAACCTCTTTAACAAACTGCTAGGGGCCCCAAACTGGCATTGGTGACGGCAAATCCCACAGACGCAGACCTGCACTGCGGTACAGCGTCACGGCTGCAGCCGTCAGTGGTCAGGCAGCCTGTTGGGCACATCTCTGGATGCCCCAATGCCCTGAAAATGGAACATGACTGTCTTTCATGTGGCTCCTACAAGGTTGTAACTATCCTGCCTCATCAAAATGAAGGAGGTATTTTCTGTGAGCAAGCCTCTCCTCTATTTAAGATGAGGAATCGGCAAAAGTAGAAATCCACAGGACCTCCAAATTTCATCAACTGTTTCCCATCCCTGAGAAGAGATAATATCTTCTTATCTGCTCAGGGAATTTGGAAAGGCAAAAGGTGTTACTACTCTTCTCCGGAACCAAATGGCCGAGGGTGATAGATGATCAGATGAATGATCCCTGGGACAGACAGGAATAGCGGGGGCGGGGGGAAGGAATCACATAAACTATTTCCATGCATCCAATGGAAGTTTCACTGACAATAACTTTATGATGCTGAAGGCAGCGTCTTGTGGGCTTGAAAAGTATATTGAAGTAAGGAGCCCAGAAATGGATGGGCCCAAAAGAAATAAGGTCTTTGTCTTCCTTAAATTAGCATTTAAGTGAACAATAGCAGTGAATGACAATAATGTCATGTAATGACAATAGCAGTGAATTGGCATTCCCAGTCCGATTTCCCTCAGCAAGGGGACAGCGTTGCAGGATGCCACGGTCTATGCTGCCAGACAGAAAGGAACTTTTTTAGAGAAAATAATTATATCGTCTTCCCAACAATTCAGTTTCTGCCTTTTCTTTTGAGGAAAAATGGAGCATCCAGTAAGCATGGTTATGATGTAGATGTTCACCCACTGACAGAAAATATGTTGGTTTATATTTTGAGTTAAGCAACACCTGTCAGCAGGTGTTAATAACTTTTGATGTCCATCAGCTGTACAGAATTTAAGCAGGCCAGCTGCTTGTACAATTGAAATTGTCCAGTGCAGTCTTTCAGAGAAATGGAGAGCTTCCAGCAATCTTTGGTCCTTCTTTGTAGGTTTAGGATTGCTGTGGGCTACCCAGGAAAATCTATCCTATCTTGTGATCAGTAGAATATCATTGTGATGAAACCTTGGAGATACCTATCACGAGGACTGTGTGAAAAACTGATGTGTTCTAATTACATTTCCCAGCATATATTTCAAAAGCATCTTGTTTAAGAGGTAACATTCAAGTCCCAACCCACCAAGGAATAAACATACTCTACACTTTAAGGCAGGAAGTAATTGCCCAACCTGATGGGCTGGAACTGAAGAAAGAGGACAACAACATGAACTCCACTGAACTTCTGTTTGCCAAGTGCACAAGTTGCACGTCTTCCCCCCTCCGCCCCAAGACTTTAAAGCACATCTTCCTTCATCAGCTCCATCTGCAAACAAAGGTACTTAGAGCCACATGAAGTTGACTTCAGTGGAGTTCTCAAGTGATTAACACTAACAGCATTCAACTAGCTTCAAAGAGTTAAGTCCAGATCACAGGTCTACTGGAAGACCCATATTTTACTCTGTACCAAGACTATAAAACTTTTTCTCTCCAAAGTAACATACAGAGTTAGCAGGTCAGTTTACCTGGACAGCAGCAGTTAATTGGATCAGACACAAAATCTAGATTTATAAAATTCAGTTTTATAAAAAATGGGTCAAATAGATTTAAAAACTTGATGTCACATCATTTCTGACTCTCAGGGGAAAGCAATCCAAGGTTGTTTCTTTAAACATGTATTTCAACAACCCACAAGTAACGTATTGGGCTGAGAGCATGGATGGATCTGTGCAGAAACAGAAGATAAACCTGAACACGCAAGGCTTATTCTGTAGTCAGCAGGAATACGAAAAGAAAACAAGAAGGGTACAACAAGAAGCATATTAGTCTTTGCACACTTTTCAGTTGTTCTAGCAAAGGTCTGTTATGATCACAGAGAAAAGAAAAAAATAGGATGATCTTTATCTTAACTTGCATAATGGTCTTGCAAAAGAAAAGCTAGAAAACTAAGAAATGAAAGAACAAGTGGTTCTTCTGACAGGACAGAAAGCAAAGTGAAAGATATGCTGTGTCAGTCCAGTTTGGTCTTTTGCATGACTTTGAGAATTTGAGGCAAGATTCTCACATGGGATAAAGTGATGTGACTCCACTGGCTGTAGTGTAAACTCACTGGTTCATGAACGCTGAGGACCCAGTCCCATTCTGTTTGCCACAATGAAACTTTTCTAAGGAATGGAGAACGCAAATATGGAAAAAGATGTTTCAATGGTGGGTACAAGCATAGGATTCAAAACGCCTGAGATAAAATTCAGCTTTGGCACAGGGTTCCTACATGAACTTGAGTATGTCTTTGGGCTCAGTTCCTCACAGATAAAACAGTGATCCCTAAGGGATGCTGTAAAGATATGTGTTCTAAAGAGTGAGGCACTGGGGTTATATAAATATTTGATAGGACTCCAGGAAAAGATGAAGGACGCTAAGCATTGTAAAGATGGTGAGCAGTGTTGTTAAGTGGGTGTGTACAAGCCATCCCTTATGCAGGGATGTGCCATCTTGATATTCTTTGTTTACTGAAAAGAAAGGGAGCACTGGATGCAGGTAGCTTATCCTCCAGGAAGCCAGCAATGAAAAACAAGCAGCTTATCTAGTCCTGCAAACCCCCCTACTTCCCTTCAGAAGCAGACAGCATGATAAAAGCTGAGATGAGTCCCTGTAGGAACCCAAAGCTGTGAATCTTTGTCTCGCCCTGTCTGGCCAAAATCCCTTCATTCGCAGGGGGAATTTAGACCAGAGATCACCAGTTCTAGCTCTCCGCCAGAATAACAGAGGAGACGGTTAGAAAGGAAGAAAAACAGCCGTAACTCAGCAAGTACAGTCAGAAAGCAAGGAGCGGAAGGTGCAGAAAATATGTAGTCCTCTGCTATGTTTCTAGCTATATCCCCACCTGCTGACCCTTTCAAATTTCCCCCACCATGACATTGGGTGGTAATTTTTTTGTCACTTATAAACAAGGATATCATTTGCCATTTAGAAGAAGAAAGGAGCCTGGGACAGGAATAGATTTCTGCTGCTTTGGTGGGTGTTCCAGCCTTAGAGATAAAACACTGACAGATACCCTGGGGTTCCCTGATGCAGCCTTACTGAGGGACACCCTCCAAGACAGAGACAAGCCAGCATGGCACTGCTCCACACCTTGCTGGCACTAGCAGGACTTGGGATAGGAAGTGGCAAATTCTCCATCACAAATATGAAAGAGTTAGAGAATGGAAAAAATCAGAAGTGAAAACAGAAAAGGTGCAGCTGAAGTTTGAGGTGGTTAAAATGAAAAATGGGACTGTGCTATTCACAAGTGGATAGATAGATCAATCAATTGATCTCATCTACACTGACACGCTTTGGAGCTATAATTCACTGCTGGGGCAATTATTCCAGCATAGGAGTGGCAGGAGTTATATCGGAGACAGAATTCAGGTGCTTTTAGTCAGGGGAGAGTTGGACGACAAAGGAGTAAAAATTGGTAAATGCCATCCACCAGTAAAGATACATGAGATATAAGTTATTCCTGTGCAGTTGCAGAGTGTAGAGGGAAAGACAGAAAGATAGATAGACACATAAAAGTCTGAGTTTTGGTTGTGCAATCATTCGCTGTCTGACCTTATCCTCGCCTCTTCTCCACTACTCTCAGAGAGAGGAGTGTTTAGCATTATTGTGTCCCAGTCTCTTTGCCATGTTACTGTTGACTTCTTTATCCCCCCGCACTGAGTAAGTGGTGCTGCCTCTGGAAGGTGCGAGGAATTTTTCTTCATAAGCCTTGATGTGTTCAAGAGAGGGCTGGGCTCATCTCCGCTGTGAGTCTGACAGGGGCTTTAACAGCCTCACAACACCGGGACAAATAGCTCCTGGTCCCTTAACCCTTCTCAGCTTTGCAAGGCAAGGCCTAGCGCTGTTGTTCCCATTGCAAGGGCTTTAGCCAGTCTTTCAGGCTGAAATCCCCTCTGTGGTGGCTGGGCAGAGCGGAAATCCAGGGGCTGGATCAGATTGGCCTAATGCTACAGCAGCTTAAGCGGTCTGTTTTACCAGAGATTATGGTTTCACTTACACAGAGCGCCTGAAAAATGCTGCGGTTTAGGAAGGATTACAACTGAAAATTCCATGCTTTAAAAGAGAAATAAAGCAGAGGAGGGACTAGGAAACCCAACGTGCCTGGGGGCTGTGCAAACAGGATTAACCTCTGCCCATAGGACCTCATGCTTCTGCCCACCCGCACTTCCCGTGTCCATCTTCTTCTCTGCCCTTTTCTCCCCAGCAGCTCCCCACACCTGCTCTCTCTTACACAGTACAGAGAGCTGAAAAAGAGCCAGGACCAAAGTGTCCCTAGCTTATTTAGGTATGACTGTCAAATGGTTTCCTTGAAAAATATCACTTCACTTGCAGCCCCGGAAAGCCAGGGGAACTTTTGGCCCTCTGCCTGCAGATAGATCTATTCATCCAAATTAGCTAGTATCAACATTATTTGGACAGAGGCTTCAGCACTCCCAGACTGCTGGTGGTGATTCTGCCTGCCTGGCCTGAAGGTAAATCTGTGCATTCCTTGCCATCTGATGAGAGAGAATGCAGGAGAAAAATAGCTTTGGGGGTTCTCCATCTACTGAGACTGGCACACTGGTAGGATTGTAGGATAATATATAGTTGTAAAAAGCAGAAGCTGGGCGCTGATGTGCTGCCTACTCTGGTGACTTTAATTAACTGTGCAACAACAACCAGATACTCCAGCTTCTGTTCTCCATATCCTCCACAAAAGGTCCTTGCCAAACAGAGCTTCCTATAGCAAAAAGGGAGAAGAAATGACAATCCTCACTTAGCATACCGGAGCCTTCACATAAGTAAACTAACTCAAAAGGAACTATACACCTTTTGGCCAGGACTGATCCTTCCCAATCAACTGAACCATGAACATATGTCTTTGCTGCAAGGGAGTCTCAGTGATCAGAGACCTTTGCTGGCCATCCAGGTTAGAGGTACTTGGAGGAGAACACAGATGGCAAACTATCATTTTGCCAGGTAGCAAACCTTTAGGAAACAAATGCCTCAGGATAAACAGCTTTCACAGATAGAAACTGCCCAGCCCTTTATCGTCTAGGTGAGCATTGCAGCCTCACAATAAGGTGCCTAGAGTTAATTAAGCCAGTTCTACATTAATGAAGTCAGATTTATGACCTAATTATATGTCACATTTATATTTCTCTATATAAATCAAAACCACCAGAACTAACTTATTTCATAGGCCATTGGCAACACTTGCCATCACGGCAGAGATGGCTTTCATTTATTGGCTTTAATTTGTTTACCTGAGGGTGGATGGTTTGCTAGATGATTTGGATTGGATCTGATCACATCATCCATACTTCTCTTTCAGGTGTTCAAATACAGGACTCTATTACTGCTGACCCAACAACAGTGGGTGTTCTGAAGCACCCATGCTTTAGGTTACAGAGTTCTCCAATTCCCAAACCTCTTACTTGGCAGCCAAGTTAGGAGCAGTTGCAAAGCTGTATCTATTGTGCCTATGCAAATCCACACATCAGAAATGGAGGTCCAATGCAAACAACAATGAAAATGAGAGCTTTTATAAGCCCCCCACATTTCCTCTCCTCCATTGCATCTCTCTGTCAAGGTATCTGTCTGGCAACGCTATACTCTGGGAACAACCAGAGTAAGTAGTGACTGCTTTTATGGTTAAAGCTCCAAAGCATGCCACTGTGAACAAGATCAATTGATTCATCTGTCTATCCACCTATTAATTGCAAAGTCCCATTTTTATTTTAAGCACCTCAAACTTCAGCTACACCTTTTTTGTCAGAGTTTGGCTTGAGAAACTTTGGCCATTACACCGAGCATCCTGTTGAATAGGTGCTCATAACCACACTGCACTCCTGGGGAAGATTACCTTGAGTTTGAAGAGACAAAGTGGTAATATTCCCTGGGCCAAACTCTCTTAAGTGTAGCATCTTCATGCACCCTGAGCCAGTGAGACAAAGCAGCAGGAAAGGGAGCACAGAAGCTTCAGAGCATTCTTCTCCTTCCCAGCCCTACGCTTCTTCCTCTCCTCCCTCTCCTGCACGTTCCCTCCCTCACCTCTCCTTTCCTGCATCCTGTTCCCCCCATCCGCCACTGCACTCCATTCTCCTCATCTCCTGCTGCCCCTGCAGAGGCCTCCCTGCAGTCAGAGCCTAGCCCCCGGGTGCATTTACTGCTGTTGTCTCAGCACTGGCTCCTCTGATCTACTCCTAACCTTTTTTATTTTTATTTTTGTTTTTAAATTAATTTCCCTGTAGATTTTAACCACTCCATTTTCATTTACCCATTTTGTTCTTCCTCTCCTCCCTTCCCCACCCTCCTCTTCCTCCCCCTGTTCCCTTTGTCTGTCTGTGTCCATCCCTTACCCTACCACAGAAAACCTCTCCTCTCCCCTCAGTATAAAGCAAGAGCCTCATGGAGCCTCTCTCACCCCTTTCACCCCCACCACGCCGGTCGGCTCTGGGCAGGCTGATCTTCAGCCCTTCCACATGGCCCTTTCAGATGATGCGTCCACGCCTTGCTACAGTGCCTTCCTTCATCATGGTGCCCACTTTGGGCAGTCCAGCAGCCAGCCTCTGATAGCAGGTAACTGGCCTTGGCCACAAACTCAGTGGGGATGCTGCAGGCAAGGGGTTCAGTTTCGTCTGATGGGGAGACCAGTAAATGCTGCAAGCTCTTTGAGTGCAAGTGGGAACCAGAGCAACCATGTTCCAGTTCTGTGTATGCAGCATGTGTTCCTAGCTCCATGGAGAGTCACAAAAAGATTTCATGCCTGTCCTTCATTTTTTAGAATAAAATGGGAAAAGAAGCTGTAACTACCTAGAAGCGACTGGGTGTCCCAGTTGGATGGATCTGGGACTTAGTATAGAAACACTCCTACAGCAAAACCCTGTGTTGCCTCAATAGCCATAACACCCCTGAGTACTGTCGGCCCAGCAAGGGTACTGTGTGCTAGCCTAAGGGAGATGACAGCAGCTTCAATAACCTAGCCAGCTCTGGGACTGACAGGGTTGTTCAGCATGGGTTGTACAAACTACTAAGATAAGTTGGGGAGCACTGCCATAGCTGTGCTGTCAGCAATATATGAGTCACCTACTTTGGGAGTGTCAATGTGAGCTGGTGCCTTCACACAGCAGACCAAGTAATTAAGAAGGGTGGGTGACAGACTATAATGTCTTACAGCCAAAGGAATACAGACCTGAGGTAGGTTGCCTTGAAGGGAAGGACAGAAGTGAAGAAATAGGTTGCAGAAGGTGGCAGCACTTAGGAGCAGCAGGCTGGAGGGGAGGAAGGAGAAGTTTCAGGTAGGTACTAGTGCTGCACAAGGTGATTGAAGCAACATTGCTGCAGAAGCTCAGGGGTGACTTGGATGAAATAGCGGGTATCATTTTAGATGACCACTGAGGCTGTTGTCACTCCACTGTCAAAGAATGTAACTTGGGCTTTTTCAGAACAGACCAAGTCTTAGTTCAGACCGCAGTTCCTAATGCTCAAGAAAGAAAACACACCTTACCTCTGCCTCCTTCATGTTCCTATATTATTTTTCTCTTTTGACCTAACATCCTCCTTTGTCTTGTCAGGTGAGATTTGCATTTCTAAACCTCCCTGTAGGAAAGCAGCAAGTAACAGCAGAGAAGACTTTTGTGTTCGTAACACTGTCTTGGTCTAATCTTACTGCAGCCAGTAAGGGCCTCTGAGCTCCAGGCACTTCCTAAGCCAAGGAGTCACCTGACAGACTCTCTCCAACAATACATTTCTCCAGGGATGCAGTCACATATGATCACCCTTTAGCCTAGAAGGCATGGTGTTTCAGGAGAGGCAGCTGCCTTAGGACCCTTATGGAGAATTAGACATGGGAGAAAGTGTTCAAAAGCTCAAGCAATGTCACAGAGATGAAGGTGCTGTTCCTCACTCAGAAGGCTCTTGGAGAAGGGAGAATGGCTGGAGTCGGAAGCATGTTATGAGCAGGATAGGTGCGAGCTTTGTCATAGCCCTGGAATACAATAATTTAATAATCCTGTCTACCTGTTGGTAATGAGAGGAGGTAATGGGAGGGGCCTGCTGGTATGTGACAATATTTTAAGAGTCTCTCTGTGGGACCCTTATTCATGTTGCTGATACTGTACTTGTTTGTTATCTTCTTTGTCAAGACTGGGATTTTGACAGATGATCACTTCCCAATGAATTTTCCACATTGAGTTTTGAACATCAGCCTCTGTGTGCTCATGTCTGAATAAAAACACAGGGGTGTATGTGCATAGATCGAGTAGTAGAGTGAGCGTGTATGTGTTCCCACCTGAATGGAAGTGTCAAAATGAATTAATTTTGCCTGCTGCTACATAATGTTCTCTCTAACTTTTCAGTGACACTGTTTTCTCACTCATCACCTGTTGTTATTTCTCAGGCTAGTCAATAAATGAAACCAAAAGAACATGAATTTTAAGCATAAAGCTTTCTTGCCTGAAAAGAATGTGAGAAAAAAAAAAAAAGAACTATATCTAGTAGGTGTTAATCATACAGCTTAACACACAGCTACAAATCACTAAAGGAATGATGGTGATAAAAGAGTAGAAGAGTGTAGAATATAAATCCCTGAGGCACTATATATTTATTTTTATCAACATTGGGGAGTGGCTGGAAAATGGCTCAGCTGTTGTCTGGTAGTTCTGTGCCATTATCTGAGGAGGTGAGCTAGGAACATCAGCCACTGATCAGGAACCTCTTCAGGGAGAAAGAATGAACTTGCATTTCTTTTTTCTTGAGCAAATCACCTCAGTAATCTTTAGTCAAGACCTATGAAAGCAATGAACACTAGTTTAGCCTACCACATCCCAGAGAAACTTCCTCCCTTCAGGTTAATGCTCCGTGTTGATTAGTTTTTGCTTTGCTGTGTAACTGTTATTTATTTGTGATTCCCTAGCCAAGGTTCATGCTTGTTCCAGAACCTGAGTTATCAGTTATCATTCTGCCACTAGTAGAGCTAAACCAACTCTTATTCTTCTTTCATTGGCATACCCCAGCACAGTTCCTGTGACACCAATGGTGTTAATGGGCCATACTTAACCTGTTACTTCTAAACGTGAATCAGACTCCAGCCCTCCAGTTAGAACAGACAGGAAAGACAAAATTTAACAAAGGAACAACAAATGGCACAAACTTCTTGGCGAGCTACAGTTAACCTAGGGAATGTGAAAGGCTTTGGATGTCTGGAACAGGCTGAGATCTCAGTAGGCAGCATTGGAGGTTGAGCTGTAAATCTCCCAGCAGCTGTGGGGGAAAGATTATCTTAATTTATTTAGCTGCTTTTTTTTTTTTTTTTTTTTTTTTGGTTTTGGCTTGAAACTCCCAGCAGCTTCTGAGATGATTTTAGTTCATTTAAATGCAATAAGCACTAACAGCAAATGCCCTTCTGGCTGGCCCATTTTCAGGCTAACCAGTCCAAACGAGGAAATGCCTCTGGCATCAACCAAGAAGCCTCCAGCTGCACTTCCTAAGAGATGAAAAATAAACTACAATCATCCACCCCATCCACACCCCTCTCTACTTTGGTGGAGAAAAGAAATCACAACTTTAAGTATTACGAACAAAAACTTGTATCTATGATAAAAATGAAGTGGGACTCAAACTAATTCGAATGATCCTATTATATATATTACACCAGCACCTGGAAGGAGTCCAACCAGTATTGATCCCATGCTAAGCACTGTGCAAAGGTACTAAAAGTGTGCCCTTGCACCAAAGAGTTTGCAGCATAAAAAGAAGCACAGAGAGGTGAAGTGACTTGCCCAAAATCATCAGCAGGTGAACAGCAGAGGTGGGAAAAGAGACAAGCACAGAAAACTCTTGGATCACTTTCCAATGCCTTGCACATTGATCATGCCCTAAAGCAACATCACCACAGTTTTGGAACTGCATCCACTGCATATAGACAGGACCACAGCTACTCTGGCAATGAATATGATGCCATTCTCTTTGCAGCTCAGGGCTATTTTGGTTTAGTTAAAACAGATCCAAAATCTACAATGAAACAAATTCTTTTGAGCCTCACAAAGTTAAGTTTTAACATCCATCCTTACAGTGTGAGATCAAAAGTGCCACAATATTCCCCCAAAATTTTCAGTGGATGGACAGCACTTATGTAAGAGAAGGCTGCACAGCACTTGCCTATCAAGCTGCTAGTCATGTGATGGTGGGACAAGAGGTGATATCAAATCAATATTGAAAGATCTTATCCCTGTTGATCACCTGTCCTGATTCTTTCCCTTTCCAGGTCGTGACATGGCAAGCACCACCTTGCCTGGCTACCCACCCCATGTTCCCCCAACTGGACAAGGCAGCTACCCAACCTCAACTCTTGCAGGAATGGTTCCTGGTAAGTTAGCCTCCAGACTTCAGTAACAGCGCACACATTTGAACGGTATACTAGCATTGTAAGAGCTGTTGCAGTTGGCTTTGCTATTGCTTTGCTGATATGAAGGCCTATTCTTCTCATAAAGAAATCATCAGGTGCCTATAAGCAATGTAGCTAACAACCCTTTCTGTAATGTATCTCTTTTCCCCTAGTAACTGATTCACTGCTGCTATGGGCAACTAGCTATCTATAACCTGTGGCAATTAATTGGTAATTAATTAACCTTAGTATTCATTAACTAATGTAATTATTTTCCAATGACCCGTGCAGATTATTATGTACTGCTCGTGGCTCAGGATATTCAGCTATCCTCTAACTTAGGGTAACAACTTACCTTCTATCTAAAGCCAGGGCATCAGACTGAAAATCATCAATGGTAATTTAATACCTACAGGTTTTGGAGACCTACTGTCCATAGCCTAAACTAGCTAAGAACTCAGCAATGATTAACAGCATTTCAGGAGAAATTAACTATTCACTTTCAACAACCAACCACTTACCCACCTCCTGTTTGTGAGAGAGTACCTCCAATCCAAGGAACTATCTACCTAATTCTACATCCAAAGGCAAACTGTTTCCTTGCTACCTAATGCCTTTGGAGAAATACCTTCTCTTGGCAAATGGATTCTCCCACTGTTTAGGGAGAAGAGAGGACCAGGGCAATTGAAGAGTTTATTTCCCCAGGGTCTATTCCCCAGTCCTCTGATGACAGTTATCCCCAGCAGATAAATGAAGAGGCAGGATTTTCGTTTCTCTGCCATGGTATCTCAGAGCTCAGAACTTTATCTGCCACTGATTTGTTTATGTTGCTGCCCTGGGTTGTGAGTTGTGATGGCTAAGGAGCAGCTACACAGTCCATTCTTCAACCTCTGCTACTGGAGGGATGACTCCAGAACTGAAGCAGCAGAAAGCTGAGGCCAGAAAGCTCTTAAATCACTATGGTACGATTTGCCAGGGCTTATGAGTGACAAGCCTAACTTAACTCTCATGCAAATCTCAGAACAGCTAGCTAAACAAACTTACACTGCAGTGAGGACAGTGAAAATATCACTGGTAGGAAATGTTTTCAGGTCAAAGTCTTAACATCTGTAAATGACAGATCACGGCTTACATACTGTGAAGTACTGTCTAATACCTACGGTCACATTCCAGAGCTAACAAGCTACCTACTGCTTATGATCCTAAGGCAAAACAAAGCCACAGGCTATGCTGTGATGATGACATGATTGACCTCCAGATCAGGAAAAGATAGTGGATTGGTCCCCTTCTCACCCCTACTTTAGTCCCTTGGTATAGATGACCAGCTTGCTGAACTTTTGGGGTGATGTAGAGTTGGCAAATTTTAGGGCATCTCCTTCTACACTAAATTTTTCAGGGAGATGGTTTGGCTCCAGAATCAGAGAAGCATTAAGACAATATAAATCAATTTAAAACTCACACCGTAACAGTAGGTAGACTCAGTTATCAACATTTAAGTCAGTTATAGGTCAAAACTCATAGAAAGTCATAGCATATAGAAATGATTAATAACACCAAAATAGCTGGCTCTTTGAATAGGTACTTCTAAAAAACAGGCTCCTCTCAACTCCTAACTGTTTTCAACTTCTCAGCTGTTCAGTGATTGCTATGTAAGTTTAACATCTTCATCACAAGTATGATACTGACATCTAAACTGGCACAAAAAATTTAAGACCACTAATCACAGGTGTCACTTATCCAAGATTAGGGTATTTCAAGGCAGGAACAGAATGATAAAGAAAGAAGTTGAGTTATAGTTCAAAGAAAAAAAGATTATTCAAGTCAAATGGATATCTTTACATCAAATCTGATGTCAACATTCAATTAGAGGAAGTTTTTCCGGTGGCCCACTTGGGCATCCTGCAGTAGTTACTGCATCTTTCCATAGAGCATCAAGTTCTGGCTGTTTCAGTCATACCCCACTGGTCAAACTCAGCCTGGCAGTCCTTCTATTCGTTTTCTAATGTGATTGAAGCCAACAAGCTAAAGAGGCTTCCTGGGAAGGAACATAAGACTTTGCTTTAATGGGTCACACTGCAGATCTCTGCAGCCACTACTCTCTGTCAGGGGCCAAAAATGAATGCCTGGTGAAGGGTGTAAGAGTAGAGCAAGCACATATCAGTACTTTCTCAAAAGATCTCCCAGCCTCCAACAAGTTGCAGCTCAGAGACTTCCTAAGCCAGACTTAGTATCCTTCTATTTTAGCGTTAAACACCCTTGATAGGTTTTCCCTCCACAAACTTAAACAGTGTCTCTTGAACCCATATAAGCCTTTAACATCTGTAGCAATCTATGACAAGAAGTTCTGTAGCTTAACTACATATTGTGTGAAAACTACCTCCCTTATTTGTTCTGAACCTGCCACCTGCTAGGCTCACTTCATGCCTCATGGTTTCTGTATTAGAAGACTAAACGTGCCAAGATTTAAATACAGATACCAAGAAATACTGTTAGTAAAGGTTCCCAGAGCACAGATTGCACAGAATATAGGCCTCATGAGATCGATCCTCTGTGCTTGCTTGCAACCTCTGTTAAGAGCCCAGGTTGAACAGAGAAAACAATTACAGTGTCACCCCCAGGCCAAGAAAGATCAGGGGCCAGTGCTTTAACTACATTGGAAACAAGAAGCCAGCCGATGACCACTCAGGGAGCATCTCTAAGAAACATACTGATATGCAAACGAACCTTAGTGTCCAGGTGTGAGTGAATACCAGAAGGAGGCTCTGTCTTCTCTACATAAAGGTGCAGAGCTAAAAATAGAACTGGTCAGAGAGCGGAATTTCCAATCCATGCAAAACTCTGATTTTTGACATTTGTTTTCATCTTACATTGGGATGAGGATTCAGAATCTTGAAATAGTTCAATTTGCAAACATCAGGATGAAACATTTCAATAACGTCAACATGTTCTAGATGTCAAGACATATTAAAATAATAAAAGAGTTGAAAGGAAATTAAATGAGATGAGAAAGGCAAAATGAAACAAAACAAGAAAGTTGAAACATAATACTTTGTTTCAATTTGCAATCATTTCAGAAGTTTGTTTCCAAAACTCCATTGAAACTGACAAGCTTGTGCAAAACATTTCCATTTCAATGAGACAGCATTTTCCAATGGAAAACTGTTTCTGAGAAGATTGTTTGACCAGTGCTAACCAAAGCTGCTCTGTTCTATCCGTGACAACCTTTCACTAGACTTGTACTTGCATAGTCTAGAGAAGAGCTCGTCTCCAGTAGCAGTACATCCACGCAACATGGTCAGTCATGCACGCAAATATCTCTGAGGTTTATGTGGATTCATGTGGTAAGATACATTCTGCCCTTGCCTGTAACTTCAGGTCCCAGGCTGTAGACGTGGGTGAAAGCCAGTGGTATCTGAGCACACACTTGGAAAAGCAGGGGTTAGTTGCTCAAAGAAAGACAAGTCAGGTATTGTGGTACACTTAACCTGTGCGTCTGAGAGATGTTTCCTACACAGGTAACAGGGCACCTTTTATCCCTGTCTCAATTCTTCCCGTTTCCCAGAAAGGCCATCAAGTTTCCGCACTGTTTTGGTGAAGTGAGCATCCGCTGAAGGGAACTGCAGTTTACACAGAGCAGCGTCGAGCCTGCAGAGGCTGGTGATGGCAACGGCAGGGAGTCGTTAAACAGAATCCAATGTTGATGAGGAAATTACACTTGTTTCATTAGTGATCGGGGAAGGCAATAGCTCAGTTCCTCTTGGTCACAGTTGAGCTCAAAAGCTCATTATCCTGCTGCATGCATGCTTTCACTCCTCGTCAATAAACACTGTTTCCAGTGGCTGCCCTCCCTCCTCCCCAGCTCTCCGTAGCTGGGGCTCTTTCTTCTCTACTTAACCCGTGCTTTAGGAATACTATAAACAGTTTAGGGGGACAACTCAGAAGAGGGTGAGAGAGAAGCTTTGAAATATCAGAACTTCCCTCCATGCAGAGAACTGATGTTTATATGAGGCATTTCAAAGCAGAAATATTCATCTGGATAGGTTTTTTCCTTCTTTGGGGGGCAAACTCATCCTAGTATATCCCACAGATAAGTCACTTCGGTAGAGATAAATCTGGACTATGCACTGCTTTTTGCCCTCATATTCTATCCCACAGCATCCTGGTCACCTTAGCAGGTTTCACCTATTCCTTCCCAGCTAGCTGTCAGGATTTTCAGTGCAGGATGTTTCTAGATATGGAAACATTCCAAGTTATTATAATTAAAACAGTATTTAGCAAGGTCTGTCACACAAAATGAGGTTTTATGCTGAAACTAAAACCTACTATGACTAAAATACCTTTGGATGGTGATTGTTTTCAATACATACATGTTTTCATACTGATTTATTTGGTTATTACCCCAAGTGTCTTTAAAGAACCTGGCTGGACATATTCTCCTCAAGTTTAAACCAGTGCAAATCCCCTGACTTCAACAGACTTCATTTCCACCATCTGAGAATCCATGGGTTTGGCTTTAACTCTCTGGTGAGGGAAGATTTGCAGAGATTACAGTATAATTAATTGACATTTCTTTGGTAATTGTATCACAGGCATCCAGCACATCTTGCATTGCCTTCTTTCCCTGTTCCATGGTATCTAGCAGGAACCCCAGGTGCTTTCCAAACACTTTTGTTATAACAACTCCACCCCCGCCTCAGGGCAGACCAGAAGCTAATAGTCTCACTGCTCTTTTAAATGCATAATGCCTTTCAGATGGCGCTAATTGTCCCCAGCCTGTTGGTACTGCATTAAATTGAGGTTATGATCAGATAATGGCATGCTTTTACTTAACAGAATCATATATTTTTAAGTTTTGGGAGATTTATTTATTTATTTTGAATGCAGCACCATGCTTCCTCAGTTACCAAATATAATTCCCTCAGCCCTGCACAGACATCTATAAAACAAGGAGACTCATCTCCTTATGCACAATAAAACTAAATATTCAAAAAGACTCTACAACATACAAATTGTAAAGTCTTATTAGATGACAAAGCTCACAAGTATTTTGATTTGGGCACATTTTACTGAATATGAAGAGAGCTGTAGCCCAGCTTGTCTTTCAGATTCAGAATAGTGCCTAAAGCACTAATCATTAGAAAATTATTTTCTGGAACTGGAATACAGCAAGATTTCTCTGTAACTCTCTAAGCATAAAGGTGAGGTTCATCATATATGAATCACTTTTCTAACACCATTTTATATATTTCATTTTATATTTAAGCCCACTCTACACTCAGAACATTTCCAATAACAAATGATACTCTTCTCCACAAATATGTCATCACCCTCAGTACCCTACAAACAAAACTTAGCAATACATATTGTCATCAACAGCGCCACTGGTTCCAAGGAGTTTACTGTGAGCTTGTACCGTTAAGCTCCCATGCCTGCTGTCTTGACACAACCGGAGAACCTTAGATTCTATTTAAAAGAAAGCTGTTAATTGCAGAAAAAGCTTGCATATGCATTCCTACTGCAACCCGAGAATCAGAAGCCAGAAGGCAATGAAAAATAAACCAGTTTATTTATATGTATTATTGAATTTCATTATTTTAAACTAATTTCTTGATTCTGAAGAGGTCGATGTTACGATTTTTGATTGTACGGGTAAGCAACATTGCACTGAACAAACACTACAGTGTCCTGAAGGGCACAGTCCCAGTTGGGCAAGGAAGCTAGACACACTAGTTTTCCTGCTGGCATACGGACTCAACATGAACACTGGCTTGATGGAATAGCAGACATAAATTTTCATTCTTAATTGTTTTTCACATCTTCCTTGCTTTCTTCCAGGGAGCGAGTTCTCAGGGAACCCCTACAGCCACCCTCAGTACACAACCTACAACGAGGCCTGGCGGTTCAGCAACCCTGCATTACTAAGTGAGTACCTCTTTCCCACAGCACACCCCCAGCCTCGCGCTCCTTCTGTTTGTCTCTTTGTTTTCTTTTCTTTTTTTTTTTTTGTTTTGTTTTTTGTTTTGTTTCTGAAGAGGGCTTTCAAGTATTTGGCCAGGTGAGATGCTCTTTTCCTCACTCTCCAGTCCAGTGTCTAGATAGGTATATACCTCGTGTTCTGTATCTGTTCTGAAGCCGATTCCTCTTCCATGAGACAATTCTAAATTCCATTTCAGCTCTGGCTTCTCCATGGGCTGCATCCACAGTTTATTCCAGATTAGATCAGAAGTTAAATTCAGGTTCTGCTACTCTCTGAGGCCGCAATCAGCATCCATTCAAGGTCTGATTAAAAAATTCCAGATGAGGTTTCACTCCTCTCCCAAGCTAAACACAGAGTCAGTTCCTGGGGATCTGGAAATCCCATAGAAGTTCTTCCTATCGGACCAGTTGGAACAGTGTCCAGAGTGGGAGACAGGCTGCATTACTAGGTTTATAATGGACAGCAGAGTTTTCTTGCAGGAATATATTCATGTCCAGTGACTCTAATATGCCCAGAAAAAGCCAGGTTTTTTTCAGAGGGGGAAAAAACCTCCTATAAGACCATCTCTTCTACTACAACACTTCTTTGCAAGGGAATAGGAAGAGATTTATTATATGTAAAATAAATCAGCTGTGATTATTACCTACATATTTATTGAGGTTTAACAACTGGATAATAGATGCACATTTTATTCCAGTGTTGTTAAACCTCAGTAAATGTGATCTTAATAATCAATCACTATTTAACACACATTCAATAACCATCTAGAGAGCTTTCATGCCAAATGCGACCAAAATCCCAAGCAATAAAACATGGTAATTCTGTTTCATTTCTCCCCTCCCGGTTTTAAAAGTGACCCGCTATACTTTGTCAGGTATGCTCAGAACATCTGACCCCAAAACTTTCCTCGTGGCCATGGATCAGGCATGGCTTATTTGTGCTGCAGTGCTCATGGGCTTCCCTCTTGGCAACATACTGATGGTCAGAAGGAGCAAAAGGATCTCCTTCCCATAGAAGGGCTTCAGAGCCAGAGGCCACAGTACCATCTCTCCACTGAAAGGCGACCCTCGGCTGGCTTCCACTGATTGCCTTTCCCTAATTAAGACCTGAGTCCCCAAGTTCATTCTTTTGGTTCCTCTCCTTTTCTTTCTTCCTTTCCTTTTCAGTTCTCCTTTGTTTCTTTCCCTTTTTTCTTTTGATTTTTTTTTTTTTTTTTTTTTTTTACTGTTTGTCCTTTCAACCAGTCCATTCTTCTCCTGTGTTAACTTTCAGGTTCCCCTTATTATTATAGTGCCACATCCCGGGGCTCCGCACCTCCCACTGCTGCCGCTGCCTATGACCGCCACTAGTTACCATGGAAACCACATGAAACTGCAGGGCGACAGCTTAGGCCTCCACATTGTACCTGTCTGATCACCTCCCTCCATCCCTGGGAAGGGTGAAGAGACCTTCTCCATTCCTCCCCACAGTCCAGTTCCTTCCTCTTCGCCACGAAGGCGCCGGACCAAGCGCTCACCACACGAGACTGAGACCCCCCTGCCCTCCCCCTGCCCTCCGCCCCGACCGCTCCCCCCACACCGGGAAGAGCCTGCGGCCAAATGGCTTCTCCTGCAGGAGCCCTCCACTGCACCTGGGCAAAGCTCAGCCACGTGAAGTCCCCTTGGCTTCCAGGACTTCAGGGGGACTGGGAAGCAATGCAGCTGGCAACCATTGCCTTACAGGACCCCCTTCTTCTGGGAGCGGTAAGGGCCAGGGGAAGCAGGGGAGAACGCCGCTCATGAAACACTCTTCCCCAAAGATACGCTCTTCTGTGGTGGACTCTTCAACATGTCTAACCTGTGATGCTCACCCTGTTTCTGAGGACAGAGGGAACAGTGCGGCTAGAGCCGAGATGGTGGTACAGAGACCTGGCCCATCTGGCAATGAAGAAAAGGACCAAGTAACTATCTCCACCCCATGAGGGGTTCTCTGTGCACCTCATCCCCACTCTCCAGCATGGCTTCCCCCATAGTTGTCTGCACCTCACGCATGGTGACTTTGCAGGCCAGAGTTGGGAGGAACCTCACACATACACCCACAATTTCTGTGACACACAATCAGCTCAGACAGGAGGATGGAGCAACATTTACAAACCAACCGACGAAATGAAGAAATATATAAATAGATATATAAATATAACTGTGTTTTTATGCTTTGTCATGAAGGTCTGTAAAAAGGAAAAAAAAAAAAAGAACAAATCCCCAATTTTCTAAAAAACCCAAGCAAACAAAAACAACAAAAAAACCAAAATAATAATTAAAAAACCCTACAAAAATAAAACTCCAAGTCCCATCCCTCCCCACCACCTGAATGGCAGACGAGTTCCTCTGACGTTTGATGCTCCTCTTTCACTCTAGGGTTTTGTTTCCTTTCTGTTTTGCACTACAATGGGATGGTGGTATTGGAGAGGATTGGATGCCAGCTCCACCCCCTGTCGCCTCCTCCTCCTCCCCCTTTCCCAAATCCTGTCTCTGGGGAGCAGTGTGGACAAGTCACATCTGACAAAGTTACCAAACACATCAGTCGACAAAAAAGCACTCTGAGTCAACAAACGTTTTCCATGTCACTGGTTGGCAAACAAAGAAAACAAGCCCAGCTGCGCTCTTACTGCGCTGGTGGTGGAAAGGAAAGTGTGGGGCTTCATGTGGGCCCATCTGATTGCCCTCTGGACAGCTGAGACTGAGATGGACAAATTCAGGATTGGCTGGGATTATTGCTTGGTTCCCTAGCCCTTAGCTGCCGCTCCTTTTACCTTAACCCCTGTACCCGTGACAACTTCAGTTCACCCACATCCCGACTTTCACAATTTTAGATATGCCCAACACCCATTCTCCAGATCCCCACAGCTGGTGACAACAGCCTCATTATCTGTGCCCAACACCTAATTTCCTAACCACTATAGCCTTGCTATATGGGCCCTCTTCGATTCCCAGTCCATCTGCTCATACACCTACTAATTTATAGGCCTCCATTCAAACCCATATGCCTGCATCCTATCAGCCAGCCCCAACATACAGCCCCATCTTTTCATCTTCAATCCTATATTGTGCACCCTAATATTTACCCCTTATCCCAAATGCTCACCTGATGATTCTCTAGGGATTCTCTGCTCTTTTTGGTTCCCAAGTGACTGGCAAACACTGTTCTGCAAAAGGCTAACTGTCAATAGAAATGCTTATTACTCCTGTATCGTCAGCAAACTCATAAACTGTTCCTTGCACTGACACTTCCTAAAAAAATACTCAAAGAAAACATGAAGGCAGCTATAGCCTATCCCCAGGGCATCAAGTCTGCCAAAGTAGATCCTTGTTGTTTTAGAGAGGTTTCAGATAAAACTTGTGGGCTACTGTCCATGGACAAAGACAGGATTGAGAATCAAACCCCCAAAGGGCATAAAAGTGAACAGTGGAGTAATCTGTACAGCCAACTTTATGTATAAAATCCAAAGTTCCCAGCCTCAGAGGAGATGTGGTTGCGAACTCGGTATTCTGTCTCCAAGTTTAACTTGTATGTATGAAATCCATCATCAGTAAACAGCTGTGTTGATCCCAAAGGCCCCTCTCACCTAACACTTTTAGCCCTTGCATGGCTATAGCTGATTACAGGTCTGTGTCTTCTTTAACGGGATGCCCAAATGTTAAGGGTATTGGGGGGAGGGGGGGGATGTTTACATAGAAGATATAGAGCTAAAATCTGTTCCTGTACAGAATAAAATCAAAGAGGTTAATCCTGATCTATTAAAAGTGTTATTCCGCATGTCTTACCTCTGAGTAACCTGCTGCAAATAGCAGAGTTGTTACACTGTCACCGAGACCAGAATTCGGCCCATTATCTCATCTTATTCTATATGAGATGAAAATTCTGAGTAATTTCTAAAAATTTACTTTCACCACTCCTTCTATTTTCCTCCACAGACACCAGATAGATGCTGGACCCTGTTAGTAAAGTCTCCCTTTCAGTCTGTCAGTACAGCCTTTGCTCTCCTTGTGCACCACCCAGTTTCACTCAGCAGGTGGTCGGGGCAGAGGCAGTAAATCCCAGGACCAGCAAGGAGAGCCTCATGAGGAGGCTAGAGAAAAGGAGATTGTCACACCTCACACTTGGCAACCTGCAGCCCAGGGGCCACCTCAAGAGAAGCTAGCAGCTCAGAAATGCTTATTTTTATAATGGTGTTTCGCTAAACTTGAGACATGAGCTAGGGTATGAAAGCAGGATTTGGTTGGCTCACTCATGGCTGGCTTGATTTGACCCTCAGAGGGCCAAATCCATTGTTGATGTAACTCCACTGATGAAAGAGGATTTCCACCAGGCATTGAATTGGTCTGGAAAGTTCCTAAGTATGGCCTGTAGTTTGACCAGGAAAATTAAAAGGAAAGCAGAATTATGCAAAGGACTGGGCAGTCTAATCCTCTTCCACCACCATCTGTAGACCCCCATGCGAATGTACTGAATTACATTTGCCAAAGAGTTTCTTGTGTTGGTTGTTTTGATTTACAGTCGGTGGATGCATTGTAAAGCAGTATTATAGCTAAAGTCTAGTAGCTGACATGGGGATTTATGTGGTGATATTATGCAGAAGAAAACCATCAATATTCATATAGATTCCATTAGACTGGACTATGCAGGAAACGCAAAAATTCTACCAATTATTTAATATTATGTTATTTGCAAAAACAATTGCTGCTTTGTAGGAAGATGATGTGTGTAATGTGAAGGCAATTCCTCTTGTATATAAGTTCATCTCCATCTTCACCATAGTAGTTATTAAAACAGCTTCGTCTCATCCTGTAGATAAGGAACACGCTGTCTGTACTGTGCAAGTCTCGTTGTGCTCACTGAAAACAAAACGATGTGTTCAATAAAGCACAGCACAAATCCAGAACCTGAGGGAACAGCCAAACCTTGGAAGGACCCCTTCCCCAACAGGCCAATAGTTGCTTTGTGAATATTTTTTTTTCAGTTTTCTTTAAAAGGCTTTACAGGAAAAAATGAAAAAGAATTGGAGAAAGAAGCCTCTATGCAAAATCCAGTGAAGTCTATGACTCACATCTCTCTCATTCTGCTGTCTCTTCCCTTTCTCCCATTTCTTTCTCACACCCTCTTTCTATTCCATTTCTGCCTCTCTCTTTTATTATTCTTCATTCCCAATGCATTTTTCTATCCAGGGAGTGAACAGCATTACTGATATGAGAGCAGGTACCTGGGAACTCAAAATCCCCAGTTCTCCCAAAGGCTCTAGAGAACTTTTGTCAAGTCCAATTTCCCCCCATGCCTCAATTCCAATCTTCTGTAAAATGGGGATAACAATAATTCCTAGTTCACAGGGGGATTGCGCAGCTGAATTAATTTGCACCGGCTCAGTGCTTTGAGATCCTGGAAAGAAAATTCTATCAAAGTGTTAAGTATTATTCTGAATAATAATGAATGTTTCCATTAGGTTTCTCTCTTTTCCTTTTTCTCACAAATCATTCTTCATTTCTTTATTCTTCTTCCTTAGCTCTCCCTTCACTTTCTTCTCCTATCATTCTTAGTTCTGCTGCTACATTTGCTTTATGTAACGGACCAAGCAGAAAGCTCCCACGTCCTTTTGGCCCAATGGGATATGGGGCAAGAAGGAGGAAGGTTTGTGCAGGGTGGATGCATTAAAGCTGACACCCTTGCGACCTGTAAATCTGTTGGGGAGGGTTGGTGGCAATGAGCCCCTGCTGTGGAAACAGGGAGAAGTCTGCATGCTTTCTGACCCATTGGTAGTGATGATTCAAATTCAGAGTAAGACTTCAGAATTAATCACAACATGAATGTAAGGATGTTAAACAACAAAAGAAAAACAACCCCCCTGCACCTCTTTCTCCTCTTGAGTATATAATTATATATGCACATATACATTTTCCTAAAGGAATTTTTGGTTTGCTGAACTGTTGGAACACCCCCCCCCCCCCCCCCCCTTTTGTCCCTAAGGAAAAGCACCCCTCTGGGAAAAGAAATAAGAATCATAGCTGTCCCCTTTGGCACTGACAGAATGAGGGCTTCTGAGGGACCCCACAGACACCACAGTGTGCTCCTTGGCTGGGCCCAGGATGGTGGCAAACTTGCAAAGCAGGAAGGAGGGACCAAACAATGACAATTACAGAACTGACGACAAATCCAACTGTAAGCAGCTCTGCTGATGCTCTCCAGGCTAAGCTAGGCATGAGACTGTGGAGGGGAGGGGGCCAGTGCCAGGTGCAGGGTCATATCCATTCTAGGCTGCTGCAGCCACTCTTGGCTTTTCCTCATCGCTTCAGTTCTGTTTGATTCTTTTCTTTTCTCTTTTTGTGCACATGAGAAATAAAACCAATTTTTTTTTTCTATGTCATTTTTGTGGCTTCTGGCTTGTTTCTCTTTCCGTCTCCTTCTCCCTCTCTCTCTCTCTCCCTCAGCGCTTCTCTCTCCAGTGGATTCCCCTTGAGGTCTCCAGGATGTTACATTTCTTGCACCTAGCATCCTTCGGGCACCATGTAAACAACACTATGATTGCTAACAACCACCACGCCGTGTGATGGAAGGCACCGCACATGCTTGCAACACCCTACAGCGCAATCCAGCTTCTGAGTCCCCACCAGCCACCACCCTGCTCCTATTTGTTGCTGGCAGGACTCCCTCTTCTATTGATCTCACTCAATTGACTCCCAATGATCCATAACACATCAGGTGTCCCCAGGTAGTTCAGATAATCAAAACACTGTCGGGTAGCTGCAACATCAGAGAGATGTGGGGTAACCCAGAATCCCCTTCCCCTCTATGCCTGTTTCCTCATAGCCCTGTCTGGGGAAGATTTTAAGCTTCCAGAATCAGCTCTGATGCTCCATCAGAGTGCTGGGGGGGCTGTGTGCAAGGTCCCAGTAAAGGGAGGGTGGCTGACAGCTCTCAGGTCTTACCCCCACTTCTCTGCTACCCTGGTTTTAGTTTCACGAGAGGAATTCTGTTAGCCTGATGTTTTATTATAGCTTGCTCTCTCTTAATCTCTATCTGTCTTGGTCAACCGGGGGGCAAAACCAAATGCAAAGTCATTAATAACCCATTCTTCAAGCTATTCATCGTCCGCCTAACAAAGAGCTAGGCATTATATTAAGGTATGCTATAAACATACCAAATACTGAGGTATTCACTCAATTTTTCCTCAGTCAAGCATTAATTCTCCAGGAAGTCAGATGCAGTTTAAGGTCACAGAGGCGGAGTAAAAATGTAGCAAGGAGTCAGGCTAGGCGAAATCAATTTTACTTCTACATTTTTTAGTCATTTAAAAATATTTTCACAACAACTCGTGAAAGCCAGTGGGCCACATTTTCTGCTGGTGTACATGTATCTTAAGGAAAGCCTGTGCAGAAGTGCTGTCATAAAATCAAATGCTTTCATGAAGCTTTTGTTCGTCAGAGAGTTAAAACATTTCCTTTTGTTTCAGTTTACATTTTTCCCTTGCAGTATTAATAGAATAGGCTGAAAATCCTCCAACAGGGCATTTTCCATAAGTGAAAGTCAATTTGTTGAAATCCAAACAGTCTGTAAAAGCAATTCAATTTTCACAACACTGCAGTAAAGCTGCCTGGCAACTATTTTGCAGTCGGAGACTCCGGGTTTCCAGGGTCCACTGCCTGCGAGACAGACAGGCCTGGGATGTGACGCAGGGATAGGCTTGTGCTCAAAATCGGAGCAAAATCGGATTTCAAAATTCTGGAATATTTTATGCATCAGAATTATCTTTCTCTACTGAAGTTTAGGCAATAATAATCAAACAGTACATTAATAGATGAGATCCTGGATGTTAAACTGACCAGAATGAAAGGAAATTACTAATGTACATTCACTGTCAGAGGTGAGAGATGGGCTAAGAATCAGCAGACAGATGCGCCTGAAGAAAGCAGAATGGATTTTCAAAATTCATCCTGGTAAAATAACCTTAGAAGAAAGATTTAGTAGCTAGCGTTATCATCTCATTTGTATCGCACTTAGTACAGCCCAGAGAACTGCACCCTGACATTCCTGCATAAGTCTCCATAACTGATAGTTGAACTATAGCAAAACTTTTGCAATTTCCAAGAACTTATATATCTTGCAAAAAGAAATACTTGCATGAAAGAGCTATTCCTACCACTCCAACTAGTATTATGTTCCTTTAAGAATCCTGCATAATCAATGGAAGTTCTCAGTGTGAAAATGTTGTGTGATAAAACTAAAAAGAGCATCACAGTCTGTCTCCTAATGAGGAAAATGATATTGTAAGAGATTATGCAACACTAAGTAAAGAAATCCTCTTTATAATTACTCTGACAAGAAAAATAAAGAAAGCTTTGAACATTCTGAGATGATGACAACCTTCTTTAAAAATAAAGATGTTCTTTAATGAGGTGTAGGCAAGGAAAGATAATACATGTCTGAAGGTATTAATTGAGGTAGTGGATGAATTTACTGGACACACAATCAGTACTGAAAAACTGTAAGGACTTGGGGAATGGCTAAAATGGAAGAACAGAAAACACAGCACCAATGCTTTAAAGTAAAAAAAAATGATTCTGAAAACCATCATCTAGTAAATCTACACAATGATGTTTGTAACCAAAGGAAAATACTTAAAAATATTAAGGGAAGGATCAACTCACTAAACAAGTAGCAGTTAATGAAGAAACGCATAGTAAACAATCCATACATAAATTCTTGTCTGCTTTAGACAAGAAAAAGCTAGGAATATCCTCAGGACAGAAGTTATGTGATTCAGGAGCTGTCTGCAGTGAAGCACAGGAAGTTTGTTAGAGCCTGTATTGCCAGCCCCTTGTGCTTGAAAATCATGAACCAAGTACACACAAAAATCACAAGATTGACTAGAAAACATGTAATTTGTATATAACAGCAGATACCATTTTGTATATATGTATATTTATATACATGTATATAAAATAAAAGAACTTTTATTTGACTTCTAATTCTAATGTTCTCAAGGTGTCCATAGCTATGTTATTAATTGTGCCTCTTCCATTGTGAGAGTCAGAAATTCACCTCTTTTAGTGAAAAGTGAGCATCTCACTGCATTGCAGGCACCCTGTAGTCTAGTGCTTTAGGAAGCAGCTCAAATGTCACAAGACCTGGAAATGGCCCTGTAACTCCTGGCAAGGCTAACAGAGCTGGTCTGATACCAAAGCTTGTCAAAGACTTGGGTTTTTTTCCTGCCTTCTGCTGTGTGACATTTTGGTGGAAGCTGCCCATCCAAAGCATGTTTGATCGTTTAAGGTTCAAAACTCTACCTGCAAATTCATTCCATAGCAGCTACTCAGAGAAGACCTTTTTCCACTGTTCCTTATCCCCCTAGCAGGAGAACCCCTGTTGTCAACCCCGGCTGCTTCTTGCAACCCCTGCCTCCTGACACCTCTTCCACCCTTTCCTTTAAGATCTATTTCAGTGCCTTGCCAGTTCTCCTGCCCCAGGCATGCTGTTGCTCGGCATTGCCCCTCATGTGGAAAACATGGATCCCTGTAATCCCCCTTCCTCGTTTCTCTGCCTACCCTCTCAGCTATAAACCCTCCCATGTTCCTTGTCGTACACACTGGGGAGACCATCCTGCACCCCACGCCCCACGCTCCCTGCTCAGGCACTATCGGCTTCTCCACACACCCCTTTCCCCCACACGTTCAGACACCTTCTCTATCCTTACTGTTTTCTGCTGCTCTCCGCAGGCCCCGTTACTACTCTGATAGGAACACCAGGTTTCAGGATAGAGGCAACATCCATCTTTACTGCCAGCAGCCTGACTTTCTGCTGCCAGAGTTTGCAAGTAAATGCTGACCAACTAAAACTGCCTGTGGCTTCCGTCCCTGGGAGAAAAAAAGTAAGGGACTTTCTTGATGCAATGCAACGCATGGACGTGGTTTCACCAAGAACTACATGCTAGTCTTTGCTGAAGGATAAGCTTTCCGTTATGAAACATAACAAAAATGGCTTCACTTCTAAATGGTCTCCTTTCAAAACATATTATTTGCATCAGAATTGTGCTGGCTTTGCCCCTGTGCCTGTTCAAAAGGAGACGGATCATTCTCTTTTAAAGAGACACGCTGACAATGAAATATTACAAACATAATGACTTTCAGCCTGAGACCAATTTCAAACACACCCTGTTGAACATTTATGAAAGGAAGACAAACAGAAAACCCAAAGGGTGTAAGACTGAACAGTGTGAAATTTCACACAGATATAGTACCTCTATGTACAGAGAAGAAAGAAGCATTTTTCCTCCATGCCAGCCTCCACCAGAATGCAATTTTAACTACAGATCTGCATTTGGCACCTCCTTAATATGCCAGCAATGGTTAGTTAGCACCTAGCTAATAAGGCAGCTTCCACATACGCACTTTTCAGACTCATATATGAAAGTCAAATCATCATTAACAAGCAAATCAATCCAAAGCCCCTTATCTTCATGCCCCTTTCTCTAATATCAAGATCAGTAGTAGTTTTTAACTTATGTTTTTAAAGTATTTACTTTATTTTTAAGGAAACTGCTCTTAACGTAACTGGAAAAAGTGAGCTTATGGACCTAGATGCACTATACTGGCAGCTATTCTTCTACTGATTGTTTTTTTGTTCTTACTGTTTGCTAATTGAAAAAGATTGAAAATCACTTCTCTAGATACGCTTCAAATCTCAGAGCATGACATAAAATCCAGGAATCCAAATTTCTACCAAGCAGTGTCTAGCTAACAAACAGTTAGCTGTCTAACCCATTGGGAAAGTTTATATATCCTATCCCTCTGTTAAAGCTGAGTAGAAATAGGATAATAGCTTGCTAACGCTATCAGCTGAGACAACCTTTTATCTCAAGCAGACACGGTCCACACTCAGAAGTCCCAGACAGGCTCTGCACAGAATCATTCTTCTTAAATGTCATGGATTGCCTGTTTTAAATTGAAAAGTCCTAGAGAAAAAAATAGCAGCAAAAGAATTGAGCCAAGGCTGCAAAGCTGGGTACCCAAAAGTTAGCAAGCACCAGAGTACAGGAAGATCAGACAGAACTCTGCAGGCAACATGCAGGGGGAACAGGAGAGAAATTTGTCATACTTTTTGCTCTCTGACTTTATGTAGAGTCTATTAGTAACACAGGGCAAGATTATCACAAGAGGTTTGCATCACCGTGGACAGAAACCCCTTATCCGCTCCCACGCCCTGTGCATTGGTCTCCCCTACCACCGACCTCTGTCCAGCCATCCATTTATATCACACAAGTGTAATACGCTAAATTTGTTAATAAACCAGGATGTGAGCATGTTATACCTACTTAGTATTCAGTTTGCTCTTTTATAAATGATTTGGTAGAGAATCAGGCCCTCCTCTCCCTCTCTAGCTGACTCTGATCTGATTCTAATTCAATTTCTCTGCCTATTGTTTATTTCACCGCTCCCCTGTGAAGTGTCAAATGCTGATGTTCCGTCAGCCCAGAACTGTCGTTTATATTTGTCATTCAGTCCTTGTTAAAAAATAAAACAGGACTGCGCCTGCCTTGGCGCGCTCTGCCTGGGAATTCCCTGTGGTAAAATTAGTCCATTTAGATGGAAAGTTTTGTGTCACTCCCCTGTCTAAATTGGCAGATCTGGCTCTTTTGCAAAAACCAATAAACTGTGAACCTTGATGCATCTGTCAATCAAACTCATCTTTCGTGAGCAAAGCCAGATGACAACAAAAGCTGGGCAGGTTCCTCCGATTGGTTCTTCTCATTTAGGCATATCAGGAGGCACCTGTCACTCCTCTGGCTCAGCATCGTGCTCAGAGGGACTCCATTCACGGAGAGATGAAGCCTTATTGGGGGCTGGGTTGGGGCTGGGATGGGAAAGGAGGAAGGGGGAGTTTACCCTCCTCACTTTCAATATAGCCTGCAGCTCGGCTCTTTCCTCACGGCTCTGGTGAGAGGCAAGGAATTGGCATCACCTTTTGTTCTGGACATGGGGTTTTTTCACATCTTAAGTGAAAGCTTTGATTCCTTAAACTATGCAGGGTTTCTGGTGGCTAAAAGGATGTAGCAGGAGCAGTAAATGTGACATGCTCTGTCCCTGGGGCTCTGGGGACTGAGCCGTGATACCACAGAGGAGAGAGAGGACATATTCCAAACCCCTGCGTGCACCCTGCCTATCTGGTCACCCCCTGAGGAGGAGAAGCAGAGAGGGTATTTCTGCCTCTCTACTAGGAAAGGAGGGGATTGCAAACTGACTGAAGGAGGCCTTGCATGTCAAGGAAAGCATTTTTTATGAAGGCATAAAAGAGTAAGAAAAATGGCAGCAAAGAGCAATAGCTCACACCATGGTGCTTGAGAGGAGCCAGGGCACTTAGGAGCTGATGATACCTGTGGGAATGATCCCCAGAGAGATCAGACTTCAGGGGACATCTCTACTTGCCCAGTTTTCACTGGAAAATTCTGAACTCTGCTGTGTGCCCCAAAAAAGGGTGCCAATTTTTTATTCATCATTTCTTTTGCATTCAAAAAGAGAATTTAACCTAATTTTTCAAAGAGTAATCATTTGCATATTTGCATTAGGTTGCCACTGAACCATGTGAGAAACTTGTTCTTCCACAGAGCTGCTGCTTGATGATAGATTTATGTTGCCTCTTAAGCACCCCATCACAAACCTCATCTCAGGCACCTGTTTCTTCTCCTTCTACTTTGTTTTGCTCAGAACAGCTCTGCCATCATATGTCACTTACATTGTTTGCAGGTATCAATGTAATTGTCTTGGCAGTGCAGTAGCCAGCCAGTTCTCACAAAACCAGAATATGGTACGTTACTAATTCTCACAGTTGCCTCACAAATCTCATGAAAGTTTTGTGCTTTTGCTGCAGTTACAGGATATATAAGACGAAAATCTCAGCATTCCTAAAACAGTTGTGAGTCCATGTGGTTCCACTGTCCTGCTTCAATTACAGGGTCAAAAAGACAAGACAAAGAACTTGAAAACAAACAGCAAAAAAGCTCTTTATGACATTTAAGCTCGTGTCATTATTCTTGCAGGTGGAGGAAAGCAATTCTTTCTCACTGAGTGTTTGAGACTTGCCAAACTGGGCATACAAAGTACTGATTTTCATGTGAGAGATGAATCTGGTAAAACATTGACCAGATGATGCTAGTTAGCATTCATATACACGTTTGCTGGGCTACACATATAAGGTCAAAATACAATCTGTACATCATTGTTTGGGGTCTTGAAAAGACTGCTAAAAGAATGCTTATAACAGGCAGCTTAAGGGGTACTGAATGAGCACACAGAGTAACATAGCCACAGGCTACAGTCATGGAAAGAAATGTTACAGTCCCTACGTATTGTGATTATGAACCATATTACAATATCACGTAGAGATACTAAGACAAAGATTCTGTGCATTATGTACTGTACAAAGTAAGACATCATTCCTGTCCTGACCAACCTACTCATCGTTAGACAAAATAGAGAGAGGAAGCGAGTCATTCACTGCTGCTCATTGACAGAAAAGGAACAACACACAAATCTCACCAGCCATGTCAGCACACTGGATCCTCCTGCCCTTTGTGCAGGTATGAATACAAGCGAAGGGGGCCACCACCAATTAGCCCCAGCAGAAGGATGCTGGGAAGCAATCACGTTCTGGGAAGAGACAAGAAGTGGCTGCTCAGACCCCCCCACTGACGTACTTTGAAAGGTTTGCCAGATTCTTGAGAGAGTAAATGCAAGGAAAGATGATGAATCTTCAACACAAATTTTCTACCTGCTGCATCATTTTCTGGCAGAGGAATACATACACATAATGTAAACAAGGTCTAAGCAAATCAGCTGGGAAAATGCTGTAACAGAAAAGAAACTTTAAGATGTTACACAGTGGAAAGAAAGCGCTAACTGATAGCTCACAGTGACAGTCCAAACAATGGCCGTAGAACTATTAATACAGGGAGATGCTTGGCCAAGGTTTCCAAAAGCAGCTCTCTAAAATGTAACCCGTATTCAGGAATCTTACCAAACACCACAACTTTCCCAAATCACCAACAGCCCAGCACTTTCCTAGTTCATCAGCCATCTGTGCTTGTTGCAGACGCACTCAGGAGTGGAGTGAGATTTTCTTCCATGATTTATTCCCATCCCAGTTCTCTACTTTGAGAATTCACTGGCCAGTAACCATAAGAAACTGGCCAGTATTCTGAACTGTATAATGTTTTATTATCTGTCTTCACCTTTGTCAGAATATTCCAAAGGCTCAGTTTCTACAGTTCTGATCAGCTCCTCAAAAGGATCCACATGTGAGTTAGGCATATAAATATGTACAGACCAGTATTTTTACTAGGAGACTTTGAGAAGTGTTCAGGACACTCAGCTGTATATTATACACTGAGCCTTTTTGAAAATTTTTGTAACACCAGTTGCTAAAGATCCCTGATCCATCGTTTTTTCTATGTCTAATCAGACCTTGGCTTTAATTAATGAATTTATTTTTAATTTACCCTTCTTTGAAAATTCTTTTCTCTAAGTTCATTAGGAAAATCTTCCCCTGTTCTTCTACCAACTAGGATACATATTCACCATCCAACTTCTTTTTAAGTTTTACTATAAATCAGAAGGGACTTAAATTATATGCTCTGCTCCAACTATTTAATCGTGCTCCCCCTTCTGTCTATATCAGGTGATCACCCTCAATAGGTTAAGGTTATTACTGTCTGTAGCAGGAATTCTCTTACTGCTTTGTGTTTGCACAGCAGGTAACACAGTGCGCTCCTGGCCCACGCCAGAGGTCTCAAAGAGCTACCACAAAATAAACTGTAAAAGCAAAATATTTTGGGGGGAAAGGCTACAAAGTACCATTCCTGGGAAACATCCTGGTGATGCTGAACATTTCTTCTCCTTGAAGACAACTCTGCCATTACTGACTCCCCAGGAAATCCTGCTCTGAGTCAAGGTGCCACATGAGAAGTTCCCACCAAAAGGAGAGGAGAGGAGAGTGGAAACAAAACTAAAGGGAACTCAGAACAGTGTTTGATTCTGGAAACCTGAATATTGATATCTCCAATATTGTTCTATGTGTCTTTCTATTTTTATCTTTGCGTATGGATTGCCTATTTTGACCCATTATTGTTTGTTTATTCATGTGTTTACCTCTTCATATGTATTTTCCTTGGCTGATACAGCAAAAGCAAAAAAATCAATAACATTTTGATTTGCTCTGAGACCTGTTTGCCTTCACAAACCGAGACTGACATCACCTGTTCTCTCAGAAGAGAGGGAGACACAGAACATTTGGGACCCATGGTGAAGGATGTGGCAGGGGAAGGCATATGATTATGTGGTTATATCACAGGGCTTCATCACTTTTGTGTTCCATTCAAAGATGACTGGGAGGAAAGGAGACAAGGCTTTTTGGAACCCTTCCTTTTGAGTCATACATCACTAAAGGTACTAGATTTGCATCATCTAGAAGGGCTTTAATACAAGAAAAAGCAGAAGCTGTGATGCATCTCTTCCCTTGCACAGCCACTCAGAATACAGAGAAGTCAAGCCTGGATTATTTGGTTACATATACACAGAATTGCATGTGTGGTTTTGGTGTAAGACATATCTGCGTACTGTAACAGTGAGCATCAGAGTCTGCATTAAATGCCCAACCAAAAGCCTTAAAAGGCTGCTGGAATCTTAATACTGAGTTTGGTTTATGCTCCAGAACAGCAGAGGGTTCTCATGCTCTTAATTTGCCAAAAGAGACACTTCTCAGTTTGAAATTCCCCATGCTGGTAACAGAGAAGATATACACTGACAAAAATCATACAGCTGCAAACTTCCTTATGCTCCTCATCATATGTAAGCGCTATGATTGCAGGTCCTCTCACTTTGTCCCACTAACCCAATTTCAAAATGACAAAGGTGCGGTGAATCTGTAAGCCACTGATTACCTGGTTTGCTTAGCAAAGATGGATAAAGTTTTTCCTGGCACTGTTTCTCCCCAGGCACCCAAAACTAGCAGTGCTCTAACATGGCTTGTTCATAAACTGATCAACTTTGAAAAAAACTGGTGGGATTCTAGTTTTGGTTAGCAGGGCCAAAATAACAACAACTATAGTTTCTGCCATCTATCCCCATTGTACTATATTCCCCCCCCAAGTGATCTTTCTCAGCCATCTCTTATTCAAATAATCAACAAGTCACCTAAGATACAGCCCAGACTAAAGAGGCCAAAGAGAGAAGAAAACGGTCATTAGAAGGAGAGATGAAAACAGTCTGAAAACAAAAGCACTAGTCATCACCTTTTTGTGAACATGACCCATACCTCCTCCAAGAAGGGTTTCATGTCCCTGGAATAAACATGGTGCAAAAGAGCTCATTCATGCTACTCTCCAAGCTGCCAAAGTAGTAGACTACTGCTCACAGTGGTTTCTGCTGTGAATTCCAATGTGACTCCAGTGTTTGAAAATACACGATACTGATAGCAACCAACTTGTTTATACAATCAATTATGGTCCTCAACTCGAGCAATGAGGTATTACCTTTCTGTCCAAAGTCATTACCTTTTCTTGGTCCTACAGCCAGATAGATGTTTATTTACATTGAGGTTAAGTCCCTCAGACTCATTGGAGAGTTCCTATCTAGCTCAGTTAATGCTACAACATTGGTATGAGAAGTTACTCATGCTGTCCTAAAGACAGAGATTGACTCTACAAATGTCAGTGAGAATCTGTCAGTTCTGCTCATGACTGAGTATCCACTTGGCTGGGAAGTCAGTCTTCTGAATTTCTTTTACCAGCCATAGGTAGAGTTGCTTAAAGACAAATTGCTAAGCAGACTAGTGCCATCTCTAGCAACATATCAAGGTCTCCTGCTTCTCTCACAAGATCAGGCACTTATGTTGTGTCTCAGAACACCTCTGTTAGGTTATTTAAGAGCAACAGACTTCCCATAGCCTCAACTGGAATCACAGGCATACAGAAGGCACTCAGGGATCTCTTATCTTCAAGCAACCACAATAATTCTTCCTTACAAGTCTCACATGACTACAAAAAGCTCTTGCTTCTGATCCGACCATCTACAACTTTCTGCAAACTTCCATTCCAGATTAATCACTACATAATGAGACAAAGCATTATTATCACTGTTGTTTTCTCCACCAAGTATACAAGAATCTTTATCAAGCTCTTCTGGGCTCCAGGCAGAAATCTTAGCTGAACCATTCACTCAAAGATCCTTCCAAATTCAAATCTCTCCCATGTTTTCAGGAATTTTCTGTTCTGTTTTCCGATTATGCCATTTTCTTACCTTTATCTGTGCTCCACATGGTCTGTTGCTGTGCTGCTCAGGGCATTCTTTGACCTCTGCATCCCCTGGTGTCAGGAAGACTCTTAATTGGAGTTCATCAAAATGGTTCCTGAACACTCCCCAGAAGGCAAGCCAGAGGCTTCCTTAGCAGAACCAGACCCTGCAGGTCACAAGAATACAAGAAAAAGATGACACTTGATTAGATTACAAAGCAGCAAATTCAAAGCTGGTTAAAATTTTTCCCCAACCGTTTGTATTTTGACCAACTGAATTTACCATGAATTTAACACGAAGTTACCAATATTCCAGAAAAGACTGGACAGTTTTATAGCTTAGAAAAAAACAAAACAGTTATGAACATTCAACAAGCATTCTGGAAAGATACAAACATTTCTGGGATTAAGCTGACCTGCAGATTACTTGAGCTCCCAGCAAACTGCGGATGCTTCCTACGTCTGCCCACTGCGCAGTTCTGCCTTCCTCTTAAGGATCTGTTGAGACTACTGCTAGAGATGGTAGACCAGACAAAACACGGGCCTGGCCCAGTCTTACAAATCCTATACTCCTAAATCCACAGATTTAGCATTAAAAGTGAGGCAACTCAGCCTGCAACTCTAGCCTACATTTCTAATCATAGCCACTGCTGCAGGAACTTCATATTGAATAATTTTTAAGTCATCAGCCTTGCCATCTTAGCTAGCTACCTATTGTATCCTGGTTAGTTCTAAATGCAACCTGCCTGGAGCTTATTTTGGTCCATTTTGTCTCCACTATTTTATGCAGACTTCAGTTTTGAATCATTGCCTTTTCAACCACAAGAGGCCTTTCATCTCCATTTCACAATACAGAAAGATTTGTATTGTTTCAGGTTTTACTCTCTCTTTTCAATTTTTAGGGCCTTTATTTTTTATAAAAATGTTTGTGTTTCTGTCCCAAAGGCTCAGTGACATAAGTGAAAATATGCCCATTTACTCCATTAATGTGTCCTATGTCATGTTCACCTGACTGGCTCAGGACAGCCCGATCATAACCATTTTTCTCAGAAGCTTGATTCACCTTCTGTATCCACCACTGTCAATCAGAAGTCTGAAGTCAAAAGAGTTACACTCATGTAAACAGTGTGTAAGTGAAACTGGAATCAGGCATTGACTTTTAAGATAGCTGTTTTCAAGTTCATTGCCACAGCTACCCCAGAGGAGACTCCTAGTGCACTGTGATCATCTTGTCTGGCCTCTGATATGAGATACCCATAGGGCTGCTTTGAATTAATTCCTGCTGCGGGTCCAATAGCTAGGGTTGAGTTAGGAGAATCTTTCTGAGGAACATTTGCTACCAAGTATAAAGGTTTGAGTGCTGGAAAATACAGCGAACCCTAGCTAGAATACTTTGACAGGTGATTACCTGCACTGTTGGAAATACGCACATTATTTCTGGTTGAATTTACCTACTATCAACTTATAGCTGCTGGAGCTTGTCAGATCTTCGTATACTATGCTGCAGAGCCTTTGCTACCCAACTGTATATTCTTAATTTTGATTCATAAACTGTAATACTACTAATCTTGTTTTTAATGAGGAAAAAAACCCCTTAATAAATAACCTGGATTTAGGCTTTATATTTCTGTGTGGAGGCTCTCTTTATACAAAGACACTCAACTATACAAGCACCTTCTCATTAGTAATCAACGATGTTTCTGTTCTGTGGGATTGTAACCAACCAGGTTCTCCCTTCAGATACCCCCAATTCAGACTGGTCCTTTCCAAGCACCACATACATCTCCTATGTTTTCTGATTAAGCTCTGTTTGCATGATGTCTAGGCAGAAAAATCACTGCTCAGTTATTATTGCCACTGTTGTCAATCTGTATATGTCAGTTCCTATATGTATTTTTGTTTGTTGTCATAAACTACAACAAACAGCAGGTCCTCAACTCGTACAACTTATGCTTTAGGATCTCACATAAAAAACTGCTACACTCATGTGTTTCCTTCTTAGCCTACTATCTCAAGTTACAACTGTTATTTTGGATGCACTCATCTCTAATAGGAGTATTTCTTGGGTTGATCCTCTGCACTACAGATGAATCTGAGCTTTATTTGCCTGAGTAACTACCGCGGAAACCTGTTACAAAAGCCCTGAGAAGGAGCTGCTTGCACCATTTCCTTGGAGCGATCATACCAAGAGAACGAAAATAGAAGTGTTTGAAAATAAATCTTCCCTCTATCCCGTATGCCTTTGCACGGCTGTCTTTTCCTGTACACTCGCTCTTAGTGCAGTAACTTTAACTGGCTTTCTAATTGGCAGAAAACTCGGGGGTCGCCACAAAAAGTCTCTCTCAAATCCTCTGCACTTTGACTGTGCCAGCTCCCTACGTCTCCTCACCCTACCTACTCCATTTCAGCACTCTAGAAGATCTGATGCTCAGATGTTCTCAGGTAGGATGCAGGCTAGAAGTCTGACCCAACCCAGGGTAAAAGCAACAATGCAAAGACAACCATAAACAAGCAGTCTGTCTCCTAGTGCTCGGTTGCACCATTTTTACCAGATGAGAATTGTATTCGCATTTGCATTATATCCGACTGAACAAAATCAGAGAGAGAACATCTACCACCACACCACTCGCGTTTCACCACCCCCCATTTGGGGCTTGCCACTCAAATTCAGTTCTGTTCCAGGCTGTTTATGATACAGGCACTCATTTTGTCAGCTGGATTGATGAAACATTTGGTCCCAAGACAAAGATGACGACTGAACGCTGGTAAACTGAGCCACAGTGCTCTGAGAAACAAAGGCAGGTCCTGCTAAAATGCAGCTGAAGGCTCCAGATGGAAATTTCAGAAATGCTGAGCTCTGACTTATTGCTGCTCCCAGCGAGATCAGCAGGAAAACTACTGATAACTCTTCCACTGATCTCAGCATTGATTATTTTGGAACATCCCACTCGCAGTGTAGGGAAGGCTGGGGAGGAGACAGAGGTGAAAATGATACTAATGGAGCCTATCCTCTGCACGTGCACGCAACCAACATTTCACAGACATACCTCCCCCTGATCAAGTCTTTAGTATACCTCTTTAGGTCACTCAAAGGTTCATAGAAAAGACATAATTTTTAAAATCTATTTGATCTTTATTCAAATTCTTTGAAAGGCACCCCTTTCTGACCCATACTGAGGGAAAACAGAACCCAAATCCCTGATGTTGTTTTGTAAGATGTGATTCCTTCTTGGGTGTCTCTGACTAGTAGACACAATGGCAGATACCAACACATTGTGAGGTGCTGGACACCACTCAGTACCTACTGAAACAGTAGTTGGGCACGTATCAGCATTTTGAGGGTTAACCAGATTTGTTCCTAGCTTCCCACTCACTTTGGTATGAGGGAGAAGTAGAGATGTGGGCATTACACATGGAGGTTTCTGGCTAAGCCCCAGAGACACCACACAACAACTCTAGCTTTTACTGTTGGGGGTTTTTTCCTTTTCTTTTCTTTTCTTTTCTTTTTTCTTTTTTTTTTTTTTTTTTTATCCCCAAACCATGGTGCAAATTGTGGAAAAGCAGCACCCTGACTCCTGTCATGAGACAAGTGGCACTCCCTTCCTCCCCCCTTCTTCTCCCCATCCCTTTTCTGCACTATCCATCGCACTGAGTTGGACTGGAGGTAGCCAAAGAGGAATAGAATTTTTCCTCTCTTTCATTTTATTTTTTTGAACAATCTCCTCCTCCACCTCCCCTTTCTTCTACTCCTCCTCTTCTTCATCCTCCCACCCACCCCCACCCTGTCCATCTCCCCTCATCCCACTCACACACCACTCTCCCCCTTTACCGGTATCCAACACTGTCAACCCAAACACATGATAAATTGCCCTGTCAACAGAATTCATTCAGGGACCAATTAATTCCACAGAAATGAACCAGGAGCCATCAGTTGCTGAAAAACTCCAAGTGCAGGGAGCGAGGAAGCTAGCTTTGTGAGTGAGAGAGAGAGAGAGAGAGAGAGGCTTGGGAAGTTAGTCTGACAGAAATTGGTCATTTAATGCTTAAGTGCACCGTAGACAGCCCTGTCATAGCAGCCGGCATGGCAAAAACTCCCCCAGTGCTTTATTTATTAATTATGTGGAGCAGCACGGGGGTCACTTCACTGTCTCGATACAGACTCATCAACTTTACTTCTTGTCACTGGAAGAGATCCCACAGCATGTGGGATAGAGGGCCAGGCCTTATCCTGGCTCTGTCTCCTGCCATCCTGACACAATACAGGCTAGAAGCAAGTTTGCAAGAGCACCACCTGTGCCCTCGGTGAGAGTGGGCAGCGGCGGGCAGGGACACAAGAACAGTCAGAAGTGGGAGGCAAACCATTATCCTGCTGCTGCCCAGCTCTGGAGCAGAGGTGGTGGGAGCCTGGAGAATTCATTTGCAAAGCTTCCTCATTATCCTCCTTCAACTTCTCCTTAGCCATGATGCCTGCAAAAATCTGACAGCAGTTAGGCTGATGATGTATTATGAGTACTGCCTATCCTGCTGATCAATAGCGTCTCATTGCTCCTTACTGTATTCCCTCAGCTGTCCATACCAGCCATTGCTTCTTGACTCATACTTGTAAGCTCTCTGAGGGCAGGACCATCTTTCTCTAGCATGTGAGTACAGCACCAGGCAATGACAGATTCTGATCTCAGAGAAGTGCTCCTTGAATCCTTGAATGGTAGCAACAGAAAATAAATAACAATATCATCATCCTTTTACAGAATCACAGAAAATAAGGCTAGAGTTGACCTTAGGAGATCGTCAAGACCATGCCTCTGCCAAGACAGGATCAACCATCATTAAAATACTTCTAAACCTTTTTGTCTAGCCTGTTTTTAAGAACAACGATGAAGGTTACACAACCTCCCTAAGCAATCCACTCCAGTGCTCCATTACCCCATTCCCCCCTCCATGCTGTTATGGCTTTAAGATTTGAAAATACTCACTTGCCTCACAGAAAACATCAAGCCAGGCCCTGAGACGTATCTCCACCTTTAAACAAGAGACAGAAATACGTGTCTACCATACGGCAGAGATTTATGAATGATGCCTGGGCTGCTTTTCACATTCTCTTGCCTGGTTAGAAAACAATGGGATGCATTCTGGTTTAATCCAATATAATGTGTATTTTCCAACTGGGTCAGTAGAACCAAAACTTTATCTTCCATAGAAAAGCTGAAGAACGCAAAGAAGTCCTGGGAGTGGTGATATTGTGCTGGCGTTGCAGAGTTTAGGCCTCCCACTGGCAACTCTGCTGAAGAAGAAACATTTCTTCCTCTGCACGTGATTACTGGTGTCCAGTGAAGAACTGCAGTGTCTGGCACCTGGAGATGCAGAGTTGTACTTCAAAGTTTTGGATTCCTGGTCTGGATTTTCCCAGTCTTTGGCAGTGTTCAAATATGGGGTTTAAGTGCATTTCTTCTGCAGATGTCTCTCTAAATACATGCCTGTCCCTCCATGCTTATCAGCACAATAGGAACGCACAAACTACAGCAGAAGTCTGAGCTGGTGAACCACAGCAGTTCTATCTTGGCAAAAAGCTGTTGCCTTTGCATCTCCTAACCACACCGCGGTCCGCTTTAAAGAGGCAAGAAATCCTTGCCCTGCCTATCATGGTACACAGAGGGGAGAACAGACCTAGCAGTTCAGACAGACCCTCCAGCACATCAGATGGCACATTAGATTTAGTTTAACACCACAAACTACAAAATGTATCCTCCTAATTTAGACCTACCAGTCAGATCCTTCCAAAGCTTGGAGGACAGCTTGGAGGAATATCCTAGACTGCTCCCTTGCACCCATCCCTATCCCAGAGGCAACCTTCCAAGATCACAACTCCACAACCACCTTATAGCACCATGGGCCAGCTAAACAGGAAAAACTGTGCCAGTTTCCTTAAAAGAGAAATGTTTTACACAAGCCAGGGGGAGATACCTATTCTGTCCTCAAGACCCAACAACATGTATAAAAAGCATATCTTGAACAACAAAAGCCATGAAGTGAATATCTGATCCAATAACAATCTGTATTTATGTATTAATCTATACCTCTATGGCTCCAGTCTCTCAGTACTTACCCAGTTATGGATAAATATTAGTGTGTTACAGAAGATAGAGCCTGATCAGGAAACTCAGTCAACAAAGGACTACTTAAAGTCACATGGGATCCTTACAAATCCCTTCCAAGATCAATGGCAGTAGTGTTTATCAATCAGGCTTTAAGTGTGCTTTTTATCATTCATTTCTTGATAGCAACCAATATTTCATAGAGAAATTTACATTAAAAATGTTTTCTGTTCCTTAGTTTCACATGAGAAGAGGAAGAGAATCTTTTATTTCAGCTATTGAGTAATGTACACTGGCAAAGATGGTTTTAGCTGATCTGCAGGTTGTACAGTCTGCAGTAATCTTTACCACTGACTCTTCGGTAACTGCCTGCAGTGCAAGTATTAGCATGCATGCAAAAATAGTAACCACTCCCTTCACTTTTTGTAATCATTACAATACAGCAGGAAAAGCAGTCATTTTCCCGTGGAAAAAACCCAGACTTGATAACCCCTGAGATCCCTGCTAGTCCTGTTCATTTCATTCCTGTGCTTCATCTGAAAAGTGATGGGGAAAACAGTGAATTTTAAAAGTGTAGGTATACAACTGTCATTTTTTGGCCTTTAAAAACCTCATATTTCAGATATTCAGAATGGGGATCATATTGCAAGCTAATTCTCTCAAGTTACAGCTAATATTCAGAATGGAACATTCAATTAACATATTTTCACTAGATTGTAACTTCTTTGTAACAGGAACCATGAATGCCTAGAAACCACAAGTAATGCTGAGGCCACTCAGATATTGTTGTGAAACTATAAATGACCAAAACAATAGATAAATAAATATTTAAAAATATTCCTCGCTCTGCAGGCCAAAGAACTGTTGGCAGGTCCCTGCACTGCAGCCCTGCTGTGGACATCGTTCCATATAATCACTTCCTCTCTGAAGCATGCATTTTTCTCAAAGCATCATCTCCTGGTAGTACGTGGCAACATACCTGCCTAAGCTAGAATGCAACAGGTCATCAGTTCCCAGTGTGAAATTGTCAAACCACTTCACTGTCTATTGGGGAGTTACTCTGTGATGCTGCTGATAATGATTCATGAGGAGGGGTTTGGGGGGGTTTCCAGACCACCATCATCCGCAGTTGTGCACATCAAGGACACAGGCCTTGCAAGCAGGAAAAAACGTCATGTGATTCTAGGAGATCAATGTGGACTATCATAAGCACTACTGTTGCTGGTACCTTTTCTTGCAAGAACAGCCTGACTCTGTAAATCTGTAAGCTGTTAACTTAGTCAACAGCAGAGGATGAAAAGTGGGATTTGGCTGATGAACCTTCTAGTAATAGGGGCTGCAAGTGTTCGGCAACTCAGAAGACAGCCTCAAAATCTCAGAAGATGTTGGGGATGATTGAGGGTTTCCTCCTCCTTTTTAATCCTTTCACCTTCTCAGCCACGTGGCTAGTCCAGCACCGTTCTAAAAATGAAAGTTACTTTTTCATGTAATAATTTGTCTCCTTGCGCTGGCATTTAAAAGAAAACACACAACTGAAATATGACAAAGACCTCAGTTGATAATGCTGGACTGAGTAACCCCAGCCTTGGATATGCAGAGGGCTTAATATACAGAAAGTGGTATGAAGACTGCACATAGTCTCTCCTTGTAAGACAGCTGCATCTGCCTGTGAAGACACCAAACCAGGTCTTCTAACATGGGGATTGCTGGACTCAGTCCCTAGAAGAGGAAGCCATTGGTAGCTTAAAAGACAGCAGAGAGCTCTGACCCTGCCTCACTTAGCTTTCTCAGGCCATTTTTTTTTTCTTTTAGGCTGCTGCGCAGCACTGTCTGCTGTCTGCTGTGTGCTGCTGCTCTTAGAGCATGGAGGTCAGCGCTGGTGCCCCATCACTTCAACAGAGTGGTTGCAACATCATGGCACAACAGAACGCACGCTGCCCTCACCCTCCTGGAAATCTCAAGTCTGTGCTATCTTATTTGATTCTTTTAGGCTGAACCATCCAGGTGGGTTTGCTAGTAGATGTTCTTAAATGCACCTATTTCCACATGCCCAAAACACTGGGGAAGGCAGTATCAATGCATGAGTGCAGGACTGCAAGGATGGGCCCAATTAGATGCAAAGTACCTACTGAAGCCGGTAAGGACTGAAGGCCCACACATTTGAGACCTATATGCAAGAACCTGGTGTAACAAGAAGACAGAAGTCCTGCCATAAAGGTGGCAGGAGACGCTGTCATTGTGTGAGCAGAGGAACCTTGGTTTGGCCCTGGAGCTTACAATGAGTGCTTGTTTACCAGCAGGTAAAGCCAACCTGCCTTCACTTTCTGCATGATGAGAGTTTTCAAAGAGCACCTGAATAATTCAGGGAGGCTTTGATCTGAGTGCAGACGGACACAGGCATAAACTGTTTCCAGAGCCAGCTGGGAAGCAGTATTCCTGGCACTTCTCACCTCCTGCCACTTCTTGACATCTGATCCTAGGCCAGCAGCTCTCCCAGCTCTCATTGCACTGGCAGCTCAGTGACGTGTTTGGTGTCAGTGGAGACCCCATGGTCTCTCTCTCACTGTACGATACTCTTTTACCACTTGAGAAGCATGATGGGGCATGAAAGCACATGGTGCTCCACAGGTTTCCTTTCAAGGATGGATGAGATTGCCTTTTGGGAAGAAAAATTCAGTACCTCCACATTACTGCTTGACTGAAATTACCTCTGATCCAGAGGCAAAGGTCTCTGCAAGGGACACTTGGGGTCTATTTTTGGGTTGAGACAGAGTGAAAGTTGGGGTAGACCTTCTGTATGCAACCATGAGAGAAGATGACAAGACTTTTTACTAAGCCTCTGTGGTCTCCCTGTTGTACCCTTCTTTTTTCAGGTAATTCTACATCTTGAGTCAGACTTTATTCAGCCTGTCAGGGTTCACCCTGACCTGAACAGGATCATCTGCAATTTACATCAGCACAATCAGGAAAAGAATCTAGTCCTTTAAAGCCACAAGGTCTATGCCTTTCATAGAGCATTTGCAGTTTCTGGTATAACAGTGACTTGATGCCACACCAATGACTTGATTCTGTCCAAGTACATAGAGAACACATGCTGAAAATTAATTTCTTCATGTTGACTTTAACAGACCAATTCTGGATTTACACTGTCACGAGGAAAGTGAGACCGAGTGTGAGCAGATGCATTCAGCAAGACAAAGCTCTTTTTTTTTTTTTTAACATCACTCTCTTATCACCACTCTTTAAAGTATGTTTTTCTCTCTCTCTAAAATACAAACTACTATACAAGCCATGAAAGTTTTTCTGATGTCAGTATATCTCCCTATATTGATTTGTACACCTGGACCTTCATTGTGCTAAGGAGCCAGTCTGCAGTTCTACCTTCCGCTGGACTGTGTGCATGTTCTGATCCAGAGGGATGGGGATGAACAGAAAAAAAACAGAAGCTGATAAAACTAGAGGGTCCCTATGCAGTTCTTCTGTCACGTAAAAGCATGGGTCTGTCACGCAAACAAGACACAATACAATTCTTCCCACTCACAGTAACTGCCTTCCTAGCAGCTTTCTAAGGATGTGTTTGAATGAATCCCACCACCACCTTTTCTCAGCCCTGCCCAGGCACTGCTCACTTTGGCCTCAGACTAATGCAGGACTTCCCAGGAACTCAGAACCATGCCCATTTTACAGCTGGGGAGCTGAGGCATAGGAATTAATTACTCTGTGCATGGTCACACAGCAACTCATAGCTCAGCAGAGAATCGAAGTAATGTCATTTAGATGCCACTTAATGTCACTTAGTATTTGATCCGCTAGACTGTTCTTCCTGCAGCTGATCACTCTTTTGTATGTAAATCAGCCACTAGAGCTGGAGGAAAGGCACTGTAAACTTAGACATTGAGAGAGAGAAAGAACCTGCTGAAAAAAAAAAATCTAACAAAGAGAACAACATATCTGGCAGGGCTTGCAAAGGGAAAAAATATGTTGTGATTATCAGTCAAATGTGCAGAGGTATGGAAATCTCCCCTTGTAATGCCGATGGCTCTGTCCCCTGGAACTTTCTATCACCTTTCAGCCAAGCAGTGACATGTGTCTGCGAGTCCAAAAACGGGCCCTTTGTCCCAAGATGAACTGAATGTCCTGCAGGACCAGGACTATATTTTTGTTGTGCGTTGTGCATTGCTTGCGCAGCCGGGCTCTGATACTTGCTTTTTCAGGAATACCAGAAGTGATAACTCGGAGCAGGGGTGGACTGCTTGGGTACATCCAGTCCTGCAATTCCCAAGTCTCTGCTCCATGATTTACCCATCCCACAATGACAAGCTTCATAGCACAAGGACAAGAATTAGACTATGTGCCCCTAGGAGAAGAGAGAAAAGGTTACGAGTAGGAGTTAAGGGATGAAATTAAAGAAGAGAAACATAGTCCTGGAGCGCAAAGATGCAGGCAAGCAATGCTATCTGAATGTGTTGTCCCAATCAAGCCCATAAGTCTATTCAAAGGAGTACCATTGCATACACAGTGTTTGCAAACTCAGGCCATGATTAAACAGCAATGACATGTAGCAGACTATGAAGGAAAGCAGCGGGTGCTAAAATGCTTAGCTGTTTTTCTTTTGAGAAATCAAGTGTGCTTCAAAGATAACAGGCCATGAAGATTAAGCTGCTACTGCACCAAAGGAGAAAAGCAGATGGAGCCACCAGCACTGCCACAGACGAGTACACAGAGATGTTTAAAGGCTGGAGATTTTATCAGCCCCTGCTCAAGGAGGACTGTAGGTTTCAGCTGTGGAAGGTGAAGAGAGGCAAAGAGGAAAAGAAGGGGAGGAACGTGAGGTAGAAGGATTTCATTAATTAAAAGAGATTAATTAGCACCATAAAAGCAGGCACCATGGATTACAGCAACTGTCAGCAAAGAGCAGTGACAGCTGCAGCAGAGCTGGCCGGCCACTCCTGTCCCTAGCCACTGGCCATCTCCCCACCTCAAGCCACTCGGGCAGTAAAGCAGGCCAGCCTGGAAATCATGGAGGGCTCCCAAAATGGGGGGTAACTTGGAAGATGGATCTCATCCGGACAATGGAATGAGCTGGTGCTGGTTTTTTTATACTTTCCATGTCACCTTGAGCAAATCACTGATCTTGCTATGCTCCAGTTCCTGAAATAGGGAGATATTTCTTCTGAACTGCCAATTTAAATTGTAAGACCTTTGGGGCAGAGAGTAGAGCATACCTTCTATTATATTTATAAGGGATCAGTAAGCATTAAAGAAGTGCTGCGGTAAAGAGCTGGTCAGCTGGTAACCAGAGTCCAGATGCATATAAAGTTAGAAAAAATGCTCATTCACTCCCTCAACCCAACATGTACCTTTCATATCAATGAAGTACTTCATAATTTCACTATGTCAGAGCCATTTTTAAACTCTAAAAATCTGGAAGCAAATATTTTCAGTTTATTTTCTGATAAATGTTTGTACTTCTATTGAAAACATTTTCACCTCAACGTTTTCTTCTATTTGTAAAAGATTAAAATACAGAAAGGCTATAAAAGTCACACCATCTTGATTTTGCCAAGGTGAAATATTTATCTTGCTCTTAAATTACTTCATTCTGTTTAGTCAAACTTCCCCAAAACTATTCTTTTTGATGTACTAACTACACTTTTTGATGTATTAAAATTCCTAAGAAACTCTGTATTTACAAACATCATTATAACCACCTCCAGCACGTTCCACTGCAGCACCACCAGTCACATATACGGTTCACATGTGAAGCATCTTTGTATTTGCTATTCAGCATCTATTAATCCTATAAAAACATATTTATTTGGAAGTCAGATAAGAAGATGTGCAGTTCAATTACATATATGCACAGCACTGGAAGATCTGGTCTCCACTAAAGGTCCCATTTGTTCCTTAACACCACGGCAGGTACCTCCATGCATGTCAGAAACAGAGACTAAAAATCTCAGGGGAGAGCGCTCTGGAGAGACTCCTGCTCTCAGCTTCCTAATTCTCCAAGACACAAAGGTGTCCTTGCAGAAATTTCTTAGCTTCTCATTGCCTCAGTTTCTCCACATACAAACTGAAGATAATATCTAATCCAGCTTCATAATATGTTGTAGGGCAAATATATATTTCTGCATCTGCGGGGCAGGGAGAGGCTTGGGAGGGAAGCACAAAGCAACTAAAACAGAGTTGGTATCTCCTAGTATGGAAACAAAGTTCCCCTTCAAAAACCTGACTGTCCCTGGCAGACTTTGAGAATCTTCCAAGACAGAAAACTAAACCCCAGCAATGAGCTGGGGTTTTTTTTCTTTTCTTTTTTTTTTTTTCCTTTTTTCTGTGCTTTTAACTACCACTGCAAGTCACATACATCATCTGGACTCCAGCATGGGGGAAAGAAAAAGTGAAAACTGTTCACCCTGCCATTTGGATTGTAACTCGTAGGGAACCTGTTCTTGGCTCCAAGCACAGGGTGCAGAACTAGGAGACAGAGCTGCAGATTTACTACGTGACATTGTGTGAGTCACTCTTTCCTCCTGTCTCAGTTTCCCCAATAGCAAGAAGGAGAGGGAGGGAGGTAAATGACCTCCTGGGACCATTGGAAGGGACGCAGTTCACCCTCATCCCAGGCACACAGCGTCTGCCAAAAAGATGCATCATAAACGTCTGCTTACCCAGGCACCCCACTCTCTGAGAGAGCTCCCTGCTCCTTTAAGGTGCTGGAGCCAGCAGCCCTGCAAGGCCCTATACCTGCCTGCTATGCTCACAGCAGCCATCTCAGAGTCAGACTCTGGGCTGCTCCAGTCTATTTTATCACAATTTACTCGGTAACAGGTTACAAATGTGGCATCTGATGAAAATAATGAGCCTTGATGTCACTTAGTGCACGAGGCTCCCTGCGTGTGTGCAGGGAATAGCAAACAAGAGCCAGCCTGGCCTCCTCGCAGGTGCCAGCACAATTGGTCCCACGGCAGCATCCTCCCGCTGCGCTCTGCCTCAGCAAGCCTCACCCACCAGCCACATTTAGGTGCTGTCAAAGACTCACTGCAGCATCAAGCTCAAGCCCAGGGCAAGCCACAGCAGTGTCCCTCTCCACTGTGACGGGGCAATGTCCCTTGGGAACTCGCCCAGCAGCCTGCAGGCCAGGTCTCAAGGACCTGAGTAATGCCCCCAGGTGCAGCTATGTCCCACCTCCAGAGGCATAGGTCTGCCAAGGACAGGGACCAGCCCACTGTAAGGAAACTGTCCCTCTTCTCGTCTAAGCACTGTTGGTATGATGGGAAAAATTTTCAATGAAAATAATCCCACTGAAAATCTAGAGGAAGGTTACCCAGCTCTTAAGCGATTAAGCACTCCCGGTCTTAGGGGCTGGTCAACCCGAGCTGTACCGAAGACTTGCTAGGTGGCCCTGACCAAAGTCCCCTTCCTCTTCTGAGTCTTGTTTTTTTTGCTGCTGAATGGAGATGAGAGCACTCCTATACTCCATGGGGTAGCCATGATAAAGACAGCCTGGGGCCATGGACAAAGATAAAGGACCTAGGGCTGGTGGGTAAGGGTACAAGCAGATGAGATACAGAGCAGAGAGAAGGGTCAGAGAAGATGGTATAACTATGGAAAAGAGCATGAAACAAAGGCTAAAGCAGATACAGGAATGGAAAGTAAAAAATGAAAAGTACTGTGGAACAGAGCCAGGACACAGCTCTTCATTCATACTCCAAAGTTTTGCCTTTTTTTAAAGCTTGGATTTACCAGATAAGTTTCCACTTAAAGCCAAACACCACCCCCACCCCTCAACCCATGCCTTTAGATAGAGAAGTAGGACAAGAAACCATCCTCTTGGAGTTGGTATTTTCGGATGCTTTGGCTAAGCATCCTGACCAAATACCTAACCTGATACTGTGTCTGGAATGGGCCAGATTTAAATGCTTGAAAATCCCCTAGAGGAGTTACCTGCTCAGAGGAAAGGAGCCTTGTAGCCCCTAACATTTACAATTATCATTATTTAAGTTTTATTTCTATATATAGAAATACACCACTGCTACATGCAGACTCCTAGTCTCTCGGGAATAGGGAAGAGTATTTAAAAAAAAACCAACCCCAACACTGTCTCACTCTTTTTCTGCACAGCAATACCAATTTTAAAAATTACCCAAGATGCAGGAGGCTCTTACATTACCAGTGCTGGACCAAGGGGAAAGAGGTGAGGGTTGCAGTCCTCATTTTGCTCCCCTCTGTGGGCTCAAAATCCAGATCTTGATTCCGCATGTGTGAGAGGATACAGTCTTCCCAAATTCCAGACCATTTGGATTATAGAGCCTCTGGGATATAATCTACTTTTTTTTTTTTTTTTTTAATTAAAAAAACCACCACCAAAACACAAAAGCTATCATGACAAGGGCTCTGATCTCATGAGAGCCTTTCCATTGCTACTGTAATATAAACACTAACCCCACTCCTCTCATTAAAATCTCGTCCTCTTCCCCAGAGCTTCAACACTGCTCATAGTCAGGTCACTGCACATAGCCCATGTGTAAAGGGAAACGGCAGCAGGACAAGAGAGGGTGGATAAGGACATGCTGAGTACTTGCGTTTGTTGAGCTGGTCACAGTGACACCTAGCTTTTTTTTCCTGAGTTGACAACATAAGGCATACAAGAAGTGCAAATCATAGCTTTTGGTTTGCATTATCTTACACTGAGTCCAACATAGAAATACCTGAACAGGGAGAAAACGTAAGGTATAAAAGGGCTTTTTTAATCTAGAAGAGGAAGACTTAACAAGAACTGGTGGCTTGGAAGCTAGAACACAGACAAATTCAGATAAAAATATGTCCCACAGTTTTAATTTACAGTGATTAGCTATTGGAACAAAGCTCACTCTCTTATGTCATCTGTACAACATGTGCCTCACTCAGCAGGGCAGGGTAGATGATTTCAGGATTCCTTCTTTGTGTAAATCTATTCTTTCTGTTACCTACTCGTCCACTGCTGCCAGGTTCCTCAAGTTGTCATCTTTCCTGATCTTGATCAGCATACCCACCTTTGTCACACCTACAAGTTCCTCTTCCCTTTGTTCATTCCTTTTTCAGGTCATTAGCAAATATATTAACCAATGCTGGCATTGGTACAGCTTGCCTGTTTTGCCTGAATACTTCTTTCAGCAATATAAGAGTTCTCACCACATCCCTTGCCAGTCTGCATCCAAATGGATTCTTATATTTGGAGAAAATTTTTTTCTACTACCACTTCAGTGTATGGGAGTCTCTGGGATGTGGCAGCCAAGGCATTTTCTCTAAATCTCCGTCCACAGCCATTTGAGAGCTCCCCATCTGTAAGGAAGTCTGAGCATTCCTGTTTTGCAGATGTAAAAGTACGCCACAAGAGACCAATGTCCAGATGCACAAAGCCTTTAAATGCCTAATTCTCACTGATCTCAGTGCTGAGTTACCCTTATGGATAAGAGCTCAAATGACTTTGCGGGGAGAGAGCTCTACTTACAAATCCTATGTCTTAGCCAAAGCGTTTTGGAAGCACGAAAATAAGTCCCCAACCCCAGAAAGCCTTCATGCTCACCCACACACAATATTGTACAGTCAGGAGACAGACATGCCAAAGCCAACACATGAAGTAGTCACCGTCCCTTCAAAACAGCGGCATAACCAAGGCCAGCTCAACTCCGCACCCAGAGCACAGCCTTCTCTGTCTCTGCCTACTACAACCCCTAACCCCTGGGGCCTGCTGACTGCGACAGATAGGAAAGCTCTCTGCAGCAGAGTGTCTGCTGGAATGTTTTTTAATTATCTCTGGAAAGTATGGACTGTGTATCATCATTAACTGGACTAAACACTGACGGTCAGTGAGTCAGGTACCAGTAAACGGTGCAATTAACAGCCAGAGGAGAGAAGTGTATTCAATCTGAAAGCTTTCTTTCTCAATCCATCTCCACTCATCACCCAAAGTGCTGAGCAGCAGACTTTTACTTTCAATTACATTAATCAGGTTAATTCCAAGTTAAAGTCAACATTTTAATCAAGAGGCAGCAAACTTGCACAGGGAAGTAGAGGGCCAAGGGGAAGAAAGGAGGAAAAAGAAGAGCAAGAGGAAGAAGGAAGGAAAGAAAGAAGGATGGAAGATACAAGGAGAGAAAGCAGGATATTACAGTGATGAGCACCACTGAAAGAATTATCTGTGATAAATAAGGAATAAGCTTTTATGTTGGACCTCTAAATTAAAGGGGGTTAGCATTTACCTCCTTTGTAACTTTGGAATACTGGGCTGTTGCAGGGAGAAATCCGGAATGTAAATCTGAACAGCCTCGGGAGTGCTGCATTTTATGGCAAGATATCCATAGGAATATCTCTTCTAAAGAATCTGTAACAACCTGAGTCACAGATCCATTCCACTATTTTGGGATGTTTGCCCAGGCATAACTCTCCCGCATATCCTGTAATGCATAAAAACATTGCGTACTTAAGACCTTACCATGCGCTCCAGCACGCTGAACAGAAATTCCACCAATACCTGCAGCTCAATCAATCACATTAACACTGCTGGGCGATCCAGTAGCACACAGATCAGATATTAATGACTGAAGAAATCTGGCATTAAGTGTTTCAAAGAAGCCTGCTCTGATGAGTCCATTCTAGTCACTGCTAGAGATTTTTAAACTAAGTGAAGGGTGAGAGATGCCCAGCTTACATTGGATTTCAAAAGGACCTGAGCACCTAATTTTATCTAGCCCCTTTACAGATCAAGTGATCCAGATCTGCAAAAGAAACTACAGAAAGGATGCTGGAAGGTTCATCTGGGCTGAAGGTCCTCACACTTGCCAGGCGAAACATAATGTGTGTGGGGTAAGATGCAGAGATTTAAGAGTTTTGGTTCTGGCCCATCACACCCTTTCTTTCACAGTTACTTTAGTTCACAGCTTACAGAGGAAGTTCAAGGTGCAGCTCCTGTTCTACGGAGCCCTACTGAGTCCTGACAGAGGAGCAGTCTCACCGACTGCGGTGTTTCATGACTACCTCCTGGATGGCGAAGCTGCTAGTCCTTAGACTAAATCACAGAAGGCACTCACTCCGGACCCAAGCAAACTCTGTTAATCCTCAGCTCACAGCGCAATGCCAGTTTCTTTTCCTGGAGGCTTGATCAAGAAATCTGAGGGAGATTCAGAGGATGGGAAAGCAGAAGCTGGAAGAAAACCCATTTTCTGTAGGAAGGGGGATACGATATAACAGATGGACTACCAGGAACACTTATTCACCTCTTGACTCTAGTACCGACTTCTCCCATGACTTTGGGTGAACCATTTCTCCCAGCCACGATTTATCGATGCAATGGGGACAGCAATACTGCATTATCTTCCCAAAGCACATTGACAAAAGAGATGTAATTTAGCATTTCTTTTTTTAAAAGAGGAAATTCTGGGCATGTAACTGTAATTTTTAGTTAAATCCTGCCCAGGACCATGTTGCACCTTTGAGCCATCTGGATAGTATCTTTAACATCTCCCAAAAAAATACAGAACAATTATATGCCACGAATCTGAAACAATAAAACAGTGCAAGAGGATTGAACAGTACACAAGGAAAAGATAGATGTAAAGTGAGGAAAAGCCTATGATGGGAAAATGTCTGTTACCTACTAAAATGCAAGCTTAGGGGTCTTTCAAATAGCAGCAGGCATTGCAGTTCCGTTCCCATGCTTGTGAGGCTTGGTAACATAATGAGAGCCACGTGCCCCAACAGAGCAGAATGGTACCTGCCTTTGGAAGGGAGCGAGAGACAATGAAACATTGCCATCCGTTCCCAAAAGCCATCAGGAGCAGAGCTCCAGGACTTTCTCCCCAGCAGGAGCTCAGTTCCAGCACTTCTGAATTTAAATTTTAAAAAGTTCCTCGCTGTTTCGCTTGAACAGGGAAACAAATGATGCAAAAATAGAAAGATTGGAGTAAATAAAATAAGAGCAAGCAGTTAATTAGTGGGTCTGATCAAGAATGCCCTGCCGTGCTCATTCTTCCTCCAGCATTCCCCACTCCCCCTCTGTGCTCGGTGCGCTGCTCAGACCCGCACTGCAGCAGCAGAGGCGTGCCCCTGCGCTGCCTTCTCCCCTCACCTCTGCTCACCAGTTCAGATCTGCTTTGCAGCACAGCTGGAGCTGAAACATCCCCCTGTGCCACCTTAACCAGCACTCCTGAATACCAGTCTCCCTAGAAACATCTCATTCTTTGCCCTCCCTCCTCTCCCCATCACAGCCAGGAAGCACAACAGGTTTCAGCAGTGGCAGGAAAACACCCTTTTCCCCTACGAGTGGGAAGGAAGGTAGGAATGTGATGACTGAGCAAATTAGACTGGGATCCAAACAGAATATGAACTGATAAGGAAAGATTCTGCCAGGCCAGTGGAAACAGCAAATTCCCTCTATCTGCAGGCAACCTCCTGAATCTGAGAACCACTGCAAAAGTCAACCAGGGCCAGGAGAAGCAGGAATTTTGGCACAGGGGAGCTGGAGCTCTGGGAACATGGTTCTGCTCCTGGCTGCACTGTTGAGCTGTTTGCAACCTGTGGCTCAGTCGCTCTGCCGCAGCTACTGTTGGTCTAACGTCTCTCTCAGACCTTTCCTAGGCTGCACATCTTTCATGGAGCAACTCTGGTAGCTAGGGTTTAAACTTTGATCGATAGCTGGTTGGCAAAACCACACCTGAAGATGCAGTAATAATGGCAAAAATTGAGTTATAGCTGTAGTTTGTTACACTTGGATTCAGTAAGAATGTACGCAACTCAGTTTTGCAACCACAGTAGAAATGCTTCACTGGTACGTTATAGTGGTATTTCTACACCATTAAAATCTCCGCATGTACATATGGCTTTACCATATGCTTCTAGATAGACCAGTTCTTGACAGCCAGTTCTAGGGGCTACTGAAATGTTACAAAGAATACGGTACCTTCCTAAAAAAACCTAACCCATATCCTGAGTTCTGAGGAACTCTCATATCCATGTCCACACGGCGGGGAAATACCATCACACCCTAGTGCAGGTAGGGAAAACAACACACAGAACAGGAAAGAGCGATTTTCATAATGAGACTCAACAACGCTGACCTCTTTCTACTCAGCAGTCCTATCCTTCAGCATCCTCAAAACAGGGCTAGGCTGCTGTGTTCGCTAACCTAATTCACTGCCAACTCTGTTGATTTTCACATCCCACACTACAGCCTTCCTAGGGCTCAAACCTTCATCTTCAGCCCTGCACATACAGCTCGTGACTTACACACCCGTCTATCTTACTGCGTGCTTTGAAATTGGATCCACATTGCCACCGATGCCTGCTGATACCTCTCATCCTGAGGCTCTGGGAAGTGATGTGGAGTGGAAAGCAGAGTTAGTGGTCCTGAACCTGTTGGCGGAGCTCCCATTTCGATGTAGTCCAAGGAAAAAATATAAATCATAGCTCCCAGGGATGGAAAACATCTGGGAAGTCACGTTTGCCTCCCAACACACCATGCCTTGCTGGGGGTTTCAAAGTCCCCAAAACCCTGCACTCCTCAGTGGTGTGGGAAGTTCAGGGAAAAGAAAGGTGAGTCTCCTTTTCCATTCCCCTTCCCCTGCCAAGAGGCTCCTGTCGAAGGACAGGCTATTGATTCCTCTCCCTCCAGCCTCTCCAGCAGCACGAGGTCTGGGCCGGGTGGAGTCAGACTCGATCATAATTGCATTTGCATAATACATTTTACCTTTCTCTCCTCCGCTGTAGTTTTCTGAACTTGCCAAGTTGCAAGCTGACCCTGCGAGCCAAGGCATGATTAACTGAGAAATTCACAGCAGCGCCACTTTAATCAAAGGGGACAGAGGTTACAACAGCTCAATATTAGTGATAACCAGCCTTTGATCCACAGAGCTAGGCCAAGTCTGGTAGGCAAGCTGTGAGGAAATGCACCGTCAGGGCTTTTGTGGGGAAATAATACCTTATTAACCCCTTCATCTAACCTGCTGTGGGTGAGCAGAGAGACTCACCAGAAAAAAGTCCCTTCCAGAGTCTTAATTACAGCCCGCAAAGCTGCTCCTTTTTAAGTCCGTACCTAAAGGTGTTAGATTCTAGCAAAGAGCCAACTCCATCTCACAAAACCTATAGACTGACTTGTAAGGGCGATGACAGCTTCTAAATGCTCCTGCTTCTACTCCGGACCGAGCACTGGTACCGAGCCCAGGCTGCTGGCTTCGCACTCCCCGGCGCATCCGCAGACACGGGCTGCGTTCCTGAGTCCGCCCCCCCGCAGCCCTGGCCGAGTCACTCGACCTCTGTTGCCATTCCTTCCCTTTCCTGGCTTCTCCTTGTCTTCCCGCTTTTGCCTGAGGAAAAGCCATTTCTCAACGTGCAGTTCCAGTAGTATCTAAGATAACGTAGCTAATCTGATGGAACCTTAATGTGGCCTTCTACAAATAATTAAAGATCATTCTCATAGTCAGGTTGCGCCAAAGATAATATGAAATCGAAACAATGGGAAAAGTACCATTTGATAAGAGATTTGTTAAAATTCAGTATGTAGACCTGAAACAGAAAACAGACTCCCAGGGCAGAACAGAGCCCCAGTTGTGGTATCTGTGAAGGAATTGAAAATTCCCATTTCTTTTGAAAACTTTCAATTTTGAAATTTGTTTAACCTAGGACTGGAAATAGTCCACACAAAATGAAATCTGTCATAGAATAAACTTCCTGACAAACAAATTTGGGTCAACCAAAATGTCTTATTCTAATTTAAAAAAAAATATTAATGTTCTTGTTTAAAGAACCATCTAAATTTTATAGAATTAAACACATTTTTGAACCAAAGTTATTTGGAAGTGAAAAAACCCTTTCAGTTTCAAAGGAGTGAAATGGAAGGTGTCAATCATACCAACAGGCTTCTGTGAAACAAAATCTTAGTGAAACTGATGTTTCAGCGCTAAGTTTCTTCTTCCAGTTAAACAGTCTTCTCTGGTGGGAAACACTCTCTTAAAACCAAACAATTCCCCTGATTATCTTTTTTTGAGGGGACAAAACTAAAATAAAATGCCATCTTCCTGAACGCATTTTATTCACCCACTCTTAGCATCTTCCCTCAAACAAAGACTTGGCCGCAGACCAAGGAAGAAGTCTCACCTTTGCTGTACAGACCAAAATGACGCAAAGTTTCCCCAGCAAGACATTTGTCCGACATTGTTTAAGCGAGGGAACAGCCCTCCTCAAACTGAGGGCCAGCAAGGGTGAAGTTAGCTCACATACTCCCAAAACCACGTGATGTGGAAACCAAGCGGCGTCCCATTGAAAAAGCAGGCTTTCCAGCAGTCACATCATAATTTTGGGTCATGACTTTCAAAAATGACTTGGGTCCATTTTTGAAGGATTGTCTTTAAGACACCTTCAGGAGTTCTCATTTTTGAAAGGCCAGGGGCTGAGAACCAGACAACTTTCCCAGACTGCTATTGTGGCTACAGATGGCTGTTTCATTTAGCAGACTAAAACCCAGCAGGCCCTCTGCACAGCCACCACTTAGCTGGAGGAAGTCAGCTATCATCGTGTGGATCTCAGTTCTACAGCCCTCAGCTCCCTCCCCTGCCACTTTCTCCTCGTCACTTCCTCATGGATCATCCTCTGCTATTCCCATCGCTTCTAATTTCCTTCTTCCTCTTCAACACATTGTTTTTGTGTCTCATTCACCTCCGCATTAAACCTAAGAACATGGAAGGCAGCAACAGCAAATCTCTTTCTGACAGAAGGAAAAGCATTTCAGCAGAGGCATGCTATATACCAAGAGCCTGAACTGCAGCTCCTAACCTCCCCCCGTACCTCGGCAAAACGAACAGACCATCAGTTACCAACAACATGAACCAAGCCTCTCCCCTAGCAAGTGCAGGGTACAGCCCACTGGCAGAGCGTAACAACAGATCCCACACCAAGCCCACTCAGCACGTTAACCTCTGCCTGCTTATACGCTAGCGTGAGGCTTTGGCCGCTTCCCTCCCCCCTTCTTCTTTACCCCCCCCCCCTGCACATCCATTCATTAATTGATCCCTGATCATCTCACGAATATATTTCCCTCTTTCCCCAGGGCAGGTCCACCCCCTTTTCCCTGTTCTCTGCCATTAAGATGGGTCTCACATCACCATGCACAGCGGCACACGCACAGCTCCAAACACCTCAGGGCAGGCACATCATTTCCAATTGTGAGCAAATGCTGTTGGTTTTCATTAATCTGCAGACACTATATTTGCCAATTTCTCCAACTTTTCTTTCTCACTCTCTCTTTCTGCTCCGAGGCAGGTGAGTGCATCAATTTTCTTCTCATCTGTGGCAGTTAAATTAAATGGAATCGGCCTGATTGCTGAAAATCAAAGAGAAGGCTGATAAAGCAATTAAATCCCTCTAATTCCTCCTCTTGAAAAGGTGCAGCTTGGCTCAGAAGCTAATTAACTTCATAATGAAAATCCTTCTTCACCCTTTTAGGCTTTCTTTCCTTCTTGTTTTTGGTAGAGATGGTAGGTTGCCTATAGAAGAAAGGGGATGCTATAGTGATAAACATGGCTTCCTTGGGCATGGCAGACAACTGGGTATATGCATCATGTCAGAGTCTCTCCAAGGACTCAATGTGAGCAAATTCTGCTGCATAGGGCAGAACATGCCACAGTGTTTGCTCTGCAGATATATAAAAGCTCTGAGGATAACCTTCTTGTCACTAGCTTTCAGGTTTACCCTGTGCCCAGCCCATGAAGACTATCAAAGCCAAACCCATTTGTAACAGCTTCAGCAATTTCAATTTTTAGCTCTGGGATTCATTTGGTAAATTTCTAATATGACAAACAAAACAGCAGCTTCACATTAGACACTTAATTCATCTTAATTGTTACAGTCATAGAAAGTCATAGATCTTTAGAGCCATGCACTCCATCTCCTTAATCCACTTTGACTTGGCACTCAGCATTTGGATGTTTGGTCCTTGCCACTTCCCTTCTCTTGGGAGCTGGAAGGCGCTCTCGGATCTAAGCATGTATCTTTCAATTCTCTTACTCTTCCAAGCATCAGCCAACACTGCACTACTTTCTGCTTTTCCCTGAGCATGCTCCTCTTGGTACCAAAGAGCCCTACATTATCCTACATCCAGTCACAATCCAGCGTGCAAGTGGGATCATCCTCCCCCTGCTCCAGGGCAATACACCCTAGGCACAAATCTCATACGCGTGATGTATTTCAAGTTGGGTCTCCCAGGACTAATACAAGGGGAGACCATTGCATCAGTACCCTGTGGCATGCTGATTCTCTAGGCGCAGTCTGGTCCTTCACTGAGCCTTATTCCCTTTAATTTGTCAATGTGGGAGTCAGTAACTCCAAGAAAAATTAAGTGGAAAAAATCTATCTTCTTCAGTATTGTGCCACTTTATGTATAAAATATTACAAATGTGTAAGGGAAGGACAACTGGTGCATTGGCTTCCTCAGTTCAGGATACATCTCAGTACACACTGGGATCTAACTTCCCACCAGGCAAATCTCTACCAATGTTTCTACTTTCCAGACTTATTCCTGCCATTAAAAATCTGTGCTTCAGGTTAAATGCACATCCCCTTTGTCATAAAATCAGCTTCAGGTTTCCAGGTTAAATAACTCTTCACTAATTTTTGCTAATTTTTAGCAAACACGTAATTAACGTATTCCGTATATCGCCATTCACTGAAATTTGGCCAAATATCAAGGGAAGTATATTCTAGTAATATTAATGGCAATACCATATCACCCCTGGGAACAGATAATTTTGCTGTTACTTTTCTCTTTCTGTAGAGAGGAAGAGATATCAAATTTGTTCAGAACTGAAGAGGGAATTTCGCTTCCTAAAAATAATTAACTGAACTGTCACCTGTCCCTGATGAAACTTGCCATGGGGTTTTTAATTACCACAAATGATCTGATCAATGCTGCTGTACCATACACAGAGAACAGTACTCTCAAAATAGTGTAGAATGCCCAGCAAAGCCTTGAGACCATCTTTCACGTATACTGAAAAGAGTCGTCTTCTGGCATTGTAATTGAGAGCAGCTGATTTATAGGATAGAAATGCTTTAGAGCATAGAACTTAGACTCTTTTACCTAGTCTAGTATTTGCCAGGACCTGTTAACATTGTATAAAGAAATATTCTGCGCACCCCCCGTTGACTCCCCAGCACTTTCCCCGGCAGCCCTAAAGGTAGTGTTTCTGAACAAACTCCAAACCAAATCCTGGCAGAACTTCTGTCGCATCCTGCTTGGTTTGCGAGCTCTAACCAGATCACATCCCAAGGTGGTGCGGCCTCAAGCTGTTGGCATCCCTGTGTTATCCTCTCTTTGACAAATGGTTTATTTTTGCTGCAGCAGTAAATCTGGTGGCCGTTGTTTACTCCTCTGTCTATGCACTCGTCAGCAGGAATGTACGCAGCTCTGCAGACCCCAAGCCCTCGGCTAACAAATGGCTGCGCACTCCATTAGTGCTCACTCTCCACCCTGGAGATCCCTGCTCGCGGGCATTAGAAGATATACAGAGGGAGCCTCTGACCCTATGCCAAACAAATGGGGACAGAGGCTGGGGTTCACAGAGCCCAACTCACCAGGCAGAGCAGCAGCCGCTGCCTATCGTCCAGTCCAGCAGGCCTTTACAGTCAGATCCTACTCTTAGATCCTGTGCTTTACTGACAGCCGGTATTTTGCTTTTAACATCCCCAGAGACACTCTATTACCTAAGGGAAATCCATCACTTGCTTAAGGATGAGTTGTATGTTTGGTTATAAGCAATGTTAATGTTGCTAAAGAATCGATACTTTGTGATTGCCGGTACCGCTTTAATCCAGGGATCTCAAAACACGTTAGCAAAACCAGCCCTTTGGCATCTCTGAAAGGTAACCCGCTATCAGCTGCCCTTCCTGCAAATGAGGGAGTAGAGGCATAAACACACAATGATTTGTCAAGGTCACACAGGAAACCAGTGGCAAAGTGAGGATTCAGGCATCCTGATTCTAAGTACTTGTGCTAATGATGAAATAGTTATGCGTTTGGTCCAGCGCAAGTTAAACGGGGTATGGAAGACACAGAAGAACCTTAAACAGGTATTGTGTAGCGAGGCTGCTGAAAGGGGAGAATAACAGATCAATCTACAGGCACATGCGTGCATCTCTAGCTGATACTCATTTAGTGTTGTTCTTCATATATGATTCTGCACCCATTTTTCCTGGAAAAACTATCACTGACAGTGGAAGATCAGATCCTCTGTTAATCATTTAGAATAAACATATGGTGTGCTTTGGAAAGAGCTGCATGTCACCAGGTGTATACCGAATGCTTATTTTCCCTCCCTTATTAACAAGGCATCCTTTAAGTTTACCTACAACTCCAGGGTTCCTTCTTGGGCCACTCTGCTAAAAGGAACAGACACAGTCAATCACCTGCAGGAGCATGTTACACCAAGGGGAAACGTGCAATGCAGTGAGACCTTTGCACATCCTTCAATACCGGTAAGCAAGATTTGTATGAAAGCGTGCTCACTGGCATAAACATACACAAAACTGAGAGGCATAAATACACACAATCATTGGCTACATAAAGACAGGCACAGACAGAAGCATACTTAAAATCCAACACATCAAAAACACTGAAACAAGACACAAACACACAGAGCTAAAGACAGATGGATACACAGGCAAACAGGAACACATGAACTCAACCCTCGTGCACACATACAGACGCTCACAGAACGGGAGAGGCACAGAAATGAAAGCACCCACATTCACACACACGTACACAGCCAGAGCCATATCCAGATACCGCCCTGCACACAGACTGACCAAGTCACAACACAGCTCAGCAAAAAATTCACAGCCACTTCCATTATCTAGGAATAAAGGTGTTTTTCCATCATCCTTTCTTTCTCCACTGTAGGGAGCAGTACATGGGATGCAGGACCCAGGACTGTGATGGAGGAAGAAGAGTGACATCATTCAGCTTGGGCAGCCTTAGCCAGGGCACGGGGCACTGGGGGCATCATAGCGTAGGTTAGGCATTAGGGAACGCGCCTGGGATGACTGAGCAGGCGAAGGTTTGTATTTCAATAAACCAGGGGCTGTAACACTCTCTGAACCGAACAGCTTAAAGCCTTGTTAAAAGCAATGGTGCAGCATTCTAACCGGAGGGGCCGTGTTGTCATACAAATGAGATGAGTTTATTTTCTGAGCCGTACCATTTGTTCTGACAGGCAGGGCGGCTGTAAAAGCTGGCGAGGGCACAGCAGGGGGCCCGGCTCTGCGCACAGCGAGAGACCGAGGAGAGGAGAGGCAGAGCTGCACCAGAGTTTGGACCCAGCCCAAGTCCCTGCCTCTACCTTCTGTAAGCAACAGCCTCGCAAAGAAAGAGGCTGAGAGATGAACCAGCCGGCTGTAATATTGTGGAACAAATGCATTCTAATGAGAGGTGCCTGGCAGCCCCACGGGCACTCCACGTGCGCCCATCTCCTCCTGCCCTCGCCAGCTCCCGCCTGGCGGCTCGATGCTGCCCAGATCTATTTTCTAACAGCCAAAGATGCTGCATGGGGGTCTCGGACACACACAGCGCGGAGCGTGCTCAAGTCAAGTGCTCTCCTGCATTGCTCCGCGCCAAGTTGCTGTGAAACATTTACTGAGGTGCCACCTGTGTCTCCCTGCTGGAATGAACCAGGGAAGTCTCCTGGATGCTGCCCATGTCATCTGGGCTGTTGGTGACCCTGTGGTGTGTTTCCTGCATCCAGTGCCTGTTTCTCCCTGCGGCTCGTGGAAGGCCCCTACCACCGCAGGACAAGAAAAAGCTTTGCAAAGAGTAACAAGAACTTTATCCCTGTTTCTCTAGTAGGGACAATAAACTGCATAAAACAAGGCAACTAGTTTGAAATCTGATAATGAGCCAGAAAGGCGGGTCTCTCTTAGTAAAACTACTGGAGAACACGTCCTTATTCTGGGAATACATCAACCGAGCAGCAACGGGGCTGGTGCGGGGTGAGCTACGGACACTGACTGCCAGCAGAGACCTGGAAAACGCGGGCACCAGCATTCCAGAGCGGTGGCTGTAGCTCAGAAATCAACAGCAGGCGTAAAGCGTCACAGTTTCACTTGCAGGGTGCCATTGGTTTTTGAGAGACTACTGAGCTTAATCCCATGACGGATACCAGGGACATTGTATCACTTCCCCTCTGACCAGCTTGCCAAGTTTCTAGAGCAAAGCTTTTCCTTGCAATGCCAAAAGGATGCCATTTTCTTCTGGCTGCTGGGACACTGTGAAAACCAAACTGCTGCCACTCTCTCCCTGTCACCAACAACAGATACATGGAAAGGCAGGGAAGCCAGCCATTGTGGAGGTTTTTTTGTCACTAAAGCAACAGTTTGCAGTTTAAGAACAGAGAATATAGTCCCTCCCAGATCTGGAAAGCAACAGTGACCATTGTTGTCACTGGCTCATCCATATCTTAGTCCGTTCTCTATGGCTATTAGTAGAAGTCTTAGTTTTGTCATGTTTACAGGTCAAAACCTACACTCATCTTCCAGCTCTGTTTCTTGCATTTCACCAATTAGGCTGCAGAAATTGGGAACTTTTGTTCACTAGCATTAGCTTATAGTGACAAAAAGCAAAATATTCCCTATCCCATCCAGGAGCCATTTAGTGACCCACAGTAAGAAGCAGACAATAGATCAGGGATCATATTTCCCCTTTAATAGATAATATTTTCTCTGAAACCTTTTAAATGGGTGGAGAACCTCACAAGGACAGAATAAGTTCTGGCTGCAAAAAATGAAGCAAATCTCTTCTAGGTGCCATATAACAAAAGCAAAGAGGCTGCACTAAGAACAAACTCAGCACTATGAGGATAGCCTGCCTGTTGGAAGTGGCATGGTAGGGATAACAGCCTGGGAATAACCATGAGATGGAAGCACCTCATCCAAACCACTCCAGATGTCTATAGCAGACTGGGAATATCCATGAAGCCAAAGGTATGTAGGCACGCAGATCCCTTTTGGATTCCTGGGGAAAACTAACTTTCAGAGTCCACTTTTAATATCCCATTAAATGGGACTTTCATGCTTTCACCCTTTTCACTATCCACTTACCCATTAATATTAGGTACCTAGAATGTGAATTAGAGTAAGCAAAATAAACGTAAAATTGGCTTCTTGCTCCTATTTGTATCAATTTCCTGCGCATCTTCTACAGTACATAGCAGACTTCCCCGTCCTGTTACTAATGAGGAGTTAATACAGCCCTGGAGCTATGTTCTTTGTGCAGTGGTAGCAGCATAATCCTGATCAGTGGTTTAGATCAGGCCTACTTCAGGGGGGAATAAGTGAACAGACCATTTTGGTTGCACTCAGTTGAATTCAAAGGAGGAGAAGTTTTCGGATCATCTCCCCATTACCAGTCCCTGGCTGTTCCATCTCCTCTTCACACTGTGTGCCAACCCAACTTATTCCAAGGCTTGCTGGGGTCGGGGATAGAAAGGGAGAACAAGGCAGACAACCAGAGGGTGCTCTCAGTCCAAAGGTGTCAGAGTGCGACAGCCCCGTTTGGCCAATATCCAGGAAAATTAATTCAAGACCTGTAGGGCTAAAAGCACCCAGGTCAACTCTGACACTCCATGCGTCAGGTACAGAGGGGAACACATAGCATGCGCTCATCTCTTGGATACACACGCAGGCAGTACCTGCGATTCCTGCCCAACAGAGGCCATGGGTCATAGGTGCTTCAGGACCTAAATCTCTGGCTGAGCTGGGACAGAACTAGAGCTCACAGCTAATGTTTTACATATCCACTGAGATACAGCTCTTAACAGCCCTGCTGGCATTGAACACCTGCAACATCAAGCAGGAGAGCAGCTTATTTCCAGGAGTGCCCCCACCAATCCCCACGTACTCCTGGGGTCTATTTTCAAAGAGAGATAAATGGTGCTTTTAATTAGCACCTTCCATTTTCATTTGAGCCTCAGGGTTTTTGGAGCTGGTCCCAAGGGGGAGACCAGGAATCCCAGGAAAATCAATCTTAATTCAAACCAGTAATAAAAAGCAGAACACTTGCTTCAGAGGGCTTGCAAAGAATCTTTTCAGCGTAAACTCCCCTTGCATAACCTTCGGCCTCCTAATGCAGTGAGGAAGAGCCTCTCAGAAGTGCTTTCATTCTTGTTTCATTCTACTTTTCCTTTTTTTTTTTTTTTTTTTTTTAAAACATTTCCCATTGAACAGGTAAAAACCAAGAACAGAAGCCCGGAATTGTTACATCTGGGCAATGAAAACTTCGGGAGGAGACCTGAAAAAGTGAAAGAATATTCCAGAGGCCTCTAATAAAACAGCAGTTGAGCTATCTATGATGCTGTTTCTCAAGGAGATGATGGAAATACTTTATTCTTCCTTGTCTAGCAACATTCTGTCCATCATTCAGGAAAAGCCAGCAGCTGGGGATAATGTAATTTAAGCAACATAAACTTGGCTTTATAAGAAAATAACATTAAAAAGATTTTGTGAAGCTTATCAGAATACTCTAAACACCTTTCCACTTGTGTAGGGCCAAATGCCAGAAGACCTCAGCACACTGGCAGGTAAACTACTCCATAGATACCTCCCTCTGCTCTTCTGCCTCTTCCACCAATAAAGAATCTTGGCACACTATGCCCTTCACTGTATAACCCTGCAATCGTCTCAGTATACAACACTGCCATTTCTACTTTACATATGAAGAATTGAGGCTCAGAGGGACTCATCTCACCAGGTTTCTGCCACATAAAAACTAGCCATAGTCTCATCTATATAGGCCCCCTCTATAGACAATGGAGAGCACAAACACATCCAGATGGTAACTTACTGTATCTATTGTAGGTAAGTATCCTAGAACGAGATGACTCCCAGGCATCTAAAGCAAGGTGAGACAAACCCTGCCTTTTGTGGTTATCTCATAATCACGTAGGAAGTCTGTGCTCAAGTAGAGAATTGCTTCTCCTTACCTGAAGACAGCACCCTGGCCACAGCTAACCTGCTGTTGAGGTGCCAGGAGTTACGCAGTTTTAGTCCCTGCATTCTGATTCCATCTTTCTGGATGTCACTGGCCAGGCAGACCTGCCCGATACTCTCAGCAGTGCCTTCCTCAGCCAGACTACTCAAGCCTGTCCAGAGGTATTACTGAACATGCCCACCACATCCCTCTGTCATCTTTACCACAGTGCCTTTCAGGTGCAGCAAGCAGTCACAGCTGAGCTCTCTGTATGTCCAGCCTTCTTCGTTCTTGATGCCAAGGGAGGCGAATAAATAAATAACGCCATTTCAGAGGGAGTAAAGCCCCAGCTTAGCCATCTCAAATGAATTTTAATCTACAAAGAGTACAAGATGAAAACCATCAGAAGAGACTGACAGGACTCCCAAAAGCCCACTAGTCAAGGGCTGCTTGTTAAACTTAATGCCTCCATTAGGTCAACACAGCAAATAACATCAAAAAATAAGTTACAAACCTCAAAAGGAATGTTTATTCTCAGATGCAGAACTGGCATCAACATACCAGAAAACTAAACTGGAGGACCAGAGATACTACTAATGACAATGAATGCAGAAGTTTCCAGACTGACAGGGGATTCCCAGCTGTGCAGCTGGGAAGCAGTGGGTCAGCCCCTCAGGCAGGGCTGCAGATCTGATTCCTTGCAGACAAGAAGAGAGGATGGGGTTGGTGTCATTACCCAGGCTGAAAATGCAAAAGGTGTCTGAGAGACAGAGGAGATCAAACATAAGAACAGACCTTCTGAACTTGTTGATCAAGAGTCTGAAAAAATAGGATGCCACTAAGTCCTCATTCTGGAACCCTTCCCAAGCGCTAGCCAGGAGCTGCCACAAGCTCCAAGACTGCTGGCTCCAGAACCCAGTTAGGATGCCAGAATCCTGGCTGTGCAGCCTGCCACATGCTTGCAGAAACCTGCTTCCCTAATTTAATGCAAGCTTGTCGAGTTTTGTTTCTGGAACCCATCCTGAGCAGCAGCCAGGAACTGCAGCAGGGCCAGGCTCTGTAATAGTATTGTCCCACTCCATGTTCTAGCATGGCCACACACCAGCAGCATCCTGGTTCTCAAGCCCACTGTGGATGCAGTCAGAGTGCGGTCTGTTGGGAAATGTAGAAACACTGATCAAATGCTGCTCATGAAGTTCTGTATCAGTAAGTCCCTCCAGATCTACCAAGGACATCCACATTCAGTAAAAACCATGATTTCTGAATCCATCTCCAGACATTTCCAAGAATGTTTAGGAGGTTGCAACGCAGAGCGGTACAATTCCTGCCCCCCCTCCGCCCCAACCTTCTGATCATTACAATTAAAGTGCAAAACCTAGAGATCCAGTGACTTCCTGCAGTGGAGAGTTCCAGCTGAGGTCCAGAGGGCAGATCTACACATACATATCTGCATCTGCCTCTTTAAATCTGCTTGAAGAAGAGAAATGAACAGCAGACAGGACTGGTCTGGGATGTACCCGGCTGGCCAGCCCTTGGGGCCTCTTCAATAGGCTTTAGAGTCCAAATGAGGTGTAAGTCTATTAAAAAGGAGCCTGTGCACAGATCAGAAATCCTCAGAGGGTTGTGGCCTGTCACTCTGGGGCGGTTGGTTTCTCTCTAATATATGCACTGGGAAAAAGGAGCATCATGAGAAAGAAAGGACAAAAGGAAAAGAGAGTACCAGAGAAACAAAAATTTACTGCTTAGTATCTTTGCAGAGATCTTACTGCATCTGTATGTCAGGACTCCAAATACTTTTTCTTCTCCTGCACACCCTGCCAGTCCAATATCAGTCATAACAGGTTCTATATCCCATCCCATACACTCTTCCCCATCAAGTAATACTCTATCTTGGCCTGGGGGACACAACAGATGGAGATGGCTTCCAAGCTTTTGTCACCGGCTCTTCATGAAACCACAGCTGGGGCACTGATACAGTACCCACCACTGCTGCTTGTGCCTACTGAAACTTCCAGCAGTTCTTTGCCCCTACACACTACTGTATACACAATATACAGCAAAAAAATGTCACTTAAATGTCACTTAAAAAAAAAAAAGTCCACCTTACACAGCTCAATGTCCGAGATACGAGAGAGGGCTTCCTCTCTCTGGACATTTTTCCCTTACCCCCTTTATAGTTTCCTGCTGTTGCTCACAAATACTGAACTCCCCAACTCTGCAGCCTGTGGGAGCAGACTGAGAGCAGCTGCAGCCAATGCAGCTGGAGCATTTCAGAGGCTGAAGTGCTGGGGCTTCGGTTGTGCTCGCTGACAGAGTGCTAAGTATACACGTTAGCTGCAATGAGATATTTGAGGGAGACAAAACCTATTACACATGGAGCTACACTGTGGTACACAACCTGGGCCTGGCTACAGATAGTTCCACAGCTGCAAAGTATGTGCAATGCCAGCTTAGCAGGCAAAGGGAGGATTCCCAGTGCAAACGTGAATGCCCCGGGAGGTAAAGCGTCACTACTGCAGCTCCTGTGTGGTCACCTATTCCTCATCAATGGCACAAAGAGCCTCGCCAGGCCAGGACACGTGAACAGGGCACTGCTGAGCACCAGCCACCCTTGCCTGGCAAAGTACCACCTGGGGACATAAAACAAGCCAGCCAAAGAATAACTCCCTGGCTGCTTTCAAGGTCTCAAGATTTGTGTTTCTTCTGCACAGGAATCAAAAGACCTTTTGAATGTAACTTTTGGGGCTTCCTCCTCCCCAGTTGAAACATCCGGTTTTCACTGGAAAAAAAAAAAAAAAAGTCATGTTTTCATTTAGGTAAATTTTCCTTAGAGGGGACATGGAGCTCAATCTAAATCCGAACTGGACCAAAAATGGTATGTCACTGCAGAATATTTTCGCTTCGGCTTATTTCAATGAAATTACATTGAATCAAAATTGCCCAGACTAGCTCTAGGCAGAGGAAGCCAGGCCAAAGCCAGAGAAACCCCGAGGCTGCTCCAGTTGATTAATCCAGGATCCGGGTGGCAGGCTGCAACCAGAAAGGTTTACAGCGACCTTTGCACTCCCATCCTGAGTTCCAGCTAAAGCAGCTTGGATGCAGCCCAGGATCAGCGCCTATTCTCTCTCCGTGTATCTCCTTCTTTCCCCTCCCTTTCTCTTTCTCTCTCAGTAAATCCCAGAGGGCACATTTCCGTGCCAGAATAAGCCTCTTTGTGAGGAGCGAAGGGAATGCACAGAGCCGGTAATGAGAACAAAACTGGAAAGCGAAACCCCGGGCTAGGCAGAGCTTTCCTCCCTCCTCCGCGCCGGGAGCCGAGCGGCGGGGCGGCTGGCGCGGCACCCTCGGCTGCTCAGCCCGGGGGAGGAGGGCTCGGTACTGGATGCCTCGACCCCTCCCGGCTCCCCTGCCCGCTCCAACTTCTCTGCCTTTTTAAGGCAGGCTGCAGAAAAGGCAGCAGAACAGCCTTTATCATGCAAATAACAAGAGTAAATGGGCAAATTCCCCGGTGGGCACTTGAGTGAAATGCAGAGCTTCTGGCAGCGGGGAGGGGGGCCAGGGGAGGGGGTGCTTTATTTGCAGGTCTCTGTTCTAATTTAACTGCGATGGCAGCTAAAGGAGACACCAGGGACCTGCTCTCATCCTCGGCACTTCCCGCCGCCTGCCAGGGCCACGGGCAGGAGCGGGAAAGGGGGAAGGACGGGGAGGCTCCCGCGGCCGGGGGCTCAAGCGCTCCAACGCCGGGCTGATGCCTTCTTTGCCGGGCGCCTCCTCCGCGCTCCCAAGGTAACCCTGGAAGAAGGGCAGGGAGTAGCGTGAGCGAGGGCTCCAGGGGGAGACGCCTGTGATCTGCTCTCTCCCAAGCCTCCGGGGACAACTGGCTTCACCCCGGCTCCGGGAGACCCCCCGCTCCCCGCCCGCCCCTTACGCTGCCCACCAGAACATCCCAGTCAGCGCTTCCAGGGCTGGGGCAGCCGCCGCTCCAGCCCCGCAGGGAGGGGGCTGCCAGACGCGCAGCCTGGCAGGGACGGACCAGGAGCCACCTCCTCGTAGCAATAGAAAACGTAAACTAAAGAGTCAGCGCTTACTGCCTGTGTGATCCCCTTGCATCGCAGGCTGGATTTAGGTGTCCAACCTAGCCAAGCAGCCAGCCCGAACACAGGGTGACAGAGGAAAATGGCCTGGCATCCAGGTACCATATAGCTGATAACCGACCTGACGGTGCTGGTAACACTGCAACAAGCTTCTAGCTTCACCGGAGTGGGAATTGTGTATCAAATCGCTTCTCTGGGCTGGGACCAGGGAAGACTGATGGCCCCAGACCACTTTTTGCTGTGCTCCCTTCTGCAAAATGGGAATAGTACCCCTTACACAGACATACAGAGCCTCATGAGCAGGGTGGGTAGTGAAACCTGCACCATTTATACTGAAAAAAACCTTTGGGAGGACACCAGAGTCCTCAGAGAACAGTCAAGGGGAGACAACTACACTGCAGAAAAAGAAAATCAAAGATAAGGGACAGCAGCCATAGCCAGAGAAGAGAGGACGTTAGGGAAAACCCACCACAACTTTCCAAACTTTTCTTGCAGCTTAGAAACAGGCCTCATCGTGACTGGACTTGAACCCTACATCACCCTCAGCTGTTTTCAAAGGATGTTTTGGAGATATCCAGCCCATCAACTGCAAAGCCCAGAGCTTGAGAAGAATCCCCACTTTTCCAAAGGCTGGAACTGATGATCCCTTCTCCCATCCTGGTTTTCATTGCAATCTACTCTGCTGAAACCAAGGATCTAAAACCATTTTGCAACACTTCTCAGTGTGAGCCTTGCAGCTGCATGGGGATGGGTGGGAAAATGCATTTCTCTCCTTCAGACAAAGTGAGAAACTGAGACAGGCAGAAGCTAAGTGACTGAGCCAAGACAATGTGACACATCGGTGGCAGAGACAAAGTTAAAGGCAGATTTCCCTGCATGAAGCCACCCCTTATAATCCAAGCTACAAAACTCTTCTTTCTTAAGCTCTGGGACCTAACCTTCTCCCTCCTGCCACTATATCCAACAAGCCGAAACAGGGGAGCCACCTGTCCTGCACACAGCACCTCCCAGTTCCAGTGGCTTGCCAGAGCTGTCACACTCGGGAGCGGGTGACGATGGCCAGCTGGCTCCCTCCGAGCAACCCCAGCCGAGACCGAGGGTCCCGCTCGCTGGCCTCGGGGAGCGCGGGGGACAAGGCGGCAGCCACGACTCATTTGGCATTCTGAGAGGCTGGTGCGCAGCATCCCCATGCCAGCAGGGGGTAAATGAGAGCTCAGACATGAGTTATTGGAGCACTTACATTCCCAGATTCTCCCAAACGTCAGGAAAAGGACAAACTGTTTAGTTGTAAAGAGCCTGGGGGGTGCAAACGGGGGGGAGGAGGAGGAGGAGGGAGCTGTGTCAAACTAGTTTCGTGAAGCAGAGACTTTGAAATTGAACTCGTAAGAGCTATGGATAGGGAGGGAGGGTGGGGGGACCAACCCCCAAGGTTTACACTGGAAGCCCATAAGAGTCCAGTGTGGATTCTAGCAGCAAACTTGGGACCTACCTGACACCCCTCACCACCAGTCAGTGGGATCATAAGGCCCGGAACAGCACAGTCCACAGTCAACTGTTACCACTTGGTTGCCTGCTGGGCTGCATTATTTGGGAGGCAGCTTCAATTGCTCAGGAGAAGGAAGGAAAGCTGGAAAGAAGGGGCAGCAGTCATTTTTGTCAGAAAGGGACTGTTTGTAGGTACAACAAATATTGGAGACACCCCAAACTTAAGATAGACCTGAGCCACATCTAGACTGAACTACAATAAGCTTCAATCAAACAAGCAGTCTTTAACTAAGTGGTACTGGTCACAAACTAACTAGCGGCACAGTGGGGAGGTCCCAGCCACAGCTGCATGCAGTAATATTCAAGCGAAACACAGTGAAATTGAGGGCTCAGTATGGCCAGAGACATGCATAGGACATCCTAGTGGAAACTTGGACCTAGTTCAGTTTCTACAGCTAAATCTTCCAGTAATTAGAGATATGCAACAGTGGGCTGCAGGGACCCAGGTTAGAGGGACTCAACTTTCCCATGAAAGAGCTATAAACTCCCCAGCAGCTAGCACTCTTCATGGCAATCTTCATCACCCTAAGTATGGCGCAAATCAGATTCACATCAACTGTTGGATTGATCAACACAGTGAGATGAGAGGAGCCAGCCTGGCATTCCCCTACTGAACAGTGCAGAGAAAAGAATATTAAAAAAGCAGAGCCTGAAAGAGAAGAGGTGTTGGAGAAAACTTGCCTAAATTATGACAAATTTCCTTGTGAAGTTCTGAATTTTGCTTAGTATTATTATGCTGAGACAGTGTATCTTGTCATGATGAAATTTCGCTAGCTGCATACTTCTCAAAATCACAGGAAATAATTTTCCCCAACCTCACTGACCAATTCTTTGGACTCCCTGAGGATTTTGGTGAGTGGCTTTTTTTCCAAACTATCAATGATAGGAGAAATGCTTTGTCAAAAAATACATTTTCAGCTCCTTCTGAGTTCTGCCCTAACTTCTCAGTCTTGCCAGGCTTATACATGGTCTCAGCATGGGACTACCATATCATATCACCTCCATCCTATTGAGGACCATGTCCGAGTCACTGAAGCAGCATCCTCTGGAGGCTGCCTCTTCTATGCTCCCCTTTGCACATGCAAAAGAAGATCCCCACCATAGAGTTAGCCCATGGAGGTACACTGGATGTGCCTGGGGGAGCCTGCTCCCCGACTGCCAGGCAAACTTACGGTCCTCAACATTTTGCAAGATCACACCCTAGCTGAAAAAACATCCAAAGTGAAGGTCCAGCCTCCTCCCAGCTTTAGGAAAAGCTAGGTTGTAGAAAGCAATCTCACAGCCAGAATATCCTGCCAGATGCTACCATAATTTTGGTGACAAAGTCATCTGCCATGGCAACTTGGTCATCATCTTCATGCTGCCCTTCTCAAGATACCCCTTCTCAGAGTACCACCACACTGGTAAGAGCACGGGAGAAACCCAGCTTCATCTGGTACATTTCCCATGACTTTGTCCCTGGGCCCTTTGAAGAATCCAGTCAATCTGTTCTCTTGGTTTCACACTTTCCCCCCGCTATGATTGTAGAATAGATTTGAATGCACTTCCTAAAATCTGCTACTATGTCCACCTTGCCTACTGGTGGCATCCCTTCTCTCCCTTCCCCTTAGCATCATTCCCATTATTTTTTATGTATTTTCTCTCCACATTTTTTCTCTCAAATTCTCCACGCTAAGAAATTCCCCATTTCATCTCTTAGATGCTCACAAAAATAGCAGATCCTGATTCCTTTTGTCCCAGCCCTCCCTTCCCCATTTCAACACCACCACCATCCCCCCACCCCCCCCAAATTTTGTCTCCCAAGAACACTCCCCTGGCCGCACCTTCAAATCCTCCTCTTCCCACACATACACCCCACCCTGCTTGCTCATTCATTTTCCATCTGCATCTCTCTCCTCCCGGATTCTTCCCTAAGTCTCGGTGATAAAAGTGCCAGATTGGAGTTGCTGTGTAAAGAGGGTTCATTTGCCATTTGCCACCATATGGGCCCAAAAGCAAAATCGTCAGCTAAGCGATTAAATCAAGTATGTCGAACAAAATGTTATGAACTGACATTATGGGTATATAATTTTATGCCATTTGTTGCCATCTGTTTATCTAAACAGCCCCCGTTCCACACAAACACACAGAAGTCTCTGCCACGCTCACAAGGCTTCAGCGCAGGGGTCACAGTGCCTCCCTTTTCCTTCTTTCCTCTTTCTCTTATTCTGTCCTTCCATTCTCTCTGTCTGTCTGCATTCACCAGGGACTTGGCCTTGGAGCGTGGCCACAGACAGATCTTCCACTGCACTCCAGCACAGATTTAAAGGAAACATACCCCATAATAACCAAGGAGGTTGCCTCAGAGAACGAGGTGTGCTTTCTTGCCTTCAGACTCTGTCCAAGTTCATTTCTATATAAAAAAAAAAATAAGGAAGTATTGGACCAGAAGAGGGGGAAGGAGAGAAAGAGATGGAGGAACAAGTGGTGGTCAGCAGATGGGTGTTACCTGCTTGCCCTCAGCTGGGACAGAGGAAGGGCAAGAGAAGAACAGGCAGTGCCAGTTCTTTGCTCAGCAGAGCTTTCTCTCTGCTTCATTTTACTTTCCCCTGTGTCTCCAAGTGGATCGCAGTCTATTTCAAGGTTAGGTAGATGTGGTGGCTGTGACAGACTGCAGACTGACCCGGTGACCCCTTAGCCATCCTGCTCTCTGTAGGAACGTGAAGGCACTGATTAAAGTTCCTACTTACTTCTCTAGCAAATGCTCAGCAAGCGTAGTACAGGAGGAAGCCATAAGAAGCTCCCCATCCTGTGGACTGAATTTATTCCTCAGTTTTAAGGTTGTTCTGAGGAAACTAGAGACAGATATCAAAGAGATTATACGTAGGCAAAGTTTAACTCTTTCTTTCAAAATGGGAGAAGCTACTAGCTCTATGATTCAGCCAGAACAGACAGAAGATCCACCACGATAGTTTATCTCAAGCCTTTGGAAAGCAAAGTCTCCCATTTGCACCACTTTTTGAACCCAAGTTTCCCTCATCCACATCACTGGTCATGCAGATGATGCACTGGGCCCTCATGATGACCGCTGAGAAGACAAGGCAGAAACTATGCCTGAGCCAAGAACAGATCAATGTAACAAGTCTGTTCTCAGGGGCTACCTAGTGAGTTTAAGAGGGTATTGGCAGCCGAGCAAGGAAAATATCTTCAACCACTTACCGGTGCGTCTGGCTAATAGTTTTAAAAGAACCTTAGTGCTACCTTTTTATGAACTGACCTAACGGGGAGCCCTTCCTTTCCAGATGTCCTTAGTCTTTGGGGGAAATAGCAGGTCAGTAATTGTCCCTGTAGTTCTGAATGTGACGGGTGGGTGGGGACATTTAGCTTGCTTCCTTCCTGAGCAAAACCCGGTCCACACTACAGCCTGTAAAGGGAGCCAGCTCCTCTGTGAATCCCTCTTTCTCCCTCACATAATTTCAGTCAGTTTGAGGGTTCTTTGGGGGAGAAGTGTTAGAAGAGGAAAATACAAATCTCTCTTCACCCTCTAAGGCTCCCATCCTCACTCACAGGGCTACTGAACTGAGCATATGTCTCTCAGCATGGTGTAAATGGGAAGGGATTATGCCTCCATTACTAATGAAAAACAGGGGCCAGGCGTTTTTTCAAGCATCTGTAACACAGGTTTTGCTCAGAAGCCAGCACTTGGCCTCAAAAGTTTATGTATTTCCTACGCAGTGGGTAGGTTTAGCTACAAAGTGATTTGGCCATGAGGTATCCCTTTATCTTGGTTGCATTCACCACTGACAGTGGTATATTTAACACCTCCAGGCCATCCGACCACTGTATGCTGGAGCTACCCTGGCATATAGCAAGGGTCAGCTCTGCAGCCACATGCTGGAACATGGAAAGCCGCTGCTGCTTCTCCCCAGGGAAACTTCACACGCGCAGTGAAAACTAAAAATCTGCTTTAAAATGCTCAAGAGATTCCTACGGTTCTAGTGGATTTTGGATAAGGCCCTAAATGCTGACGGTTCACAAATAATTATACAGCAAGCCCATGCTAATAAACAGGAGCTCCTTCCTTTCCAAGGCCGTTTCTGTTCTTGTCTTACCTCTCAACACAGAACTACCAAGGAGGTTCTCAGCACTTGGCAGCACCAAGTCCTCTATGCCCAGCTGCTCTGCTGGAAGCACAGTACACTGATATGTTCAGGCCAGCTCTAGGCTGAACACGGGCAGCTGTCTGCCTAGCTGTTAATGCAGCTTTGCACTGTGTGTGCATGGCTGGATTTCCTTCCTGCTAAGAGAGAAACAGTGGAACACCTCAGAGACCCCTGGAGAGCCTCGGCTAGTCCAGAGACAGCAATTCACCTGCTTTGAAGAGCAACCTGGCATAAGTACAGCCCACCTGTGCTCTGGGTACTGCACCAGCTTCCCATCTGCTCCCAAGTGCATCTGAAGGTGGTCATTTTAATCTAATAAGCATTTAATTACTTTTTTTTTTTTTTAAGAGGCCACCTCTCTGCCAGCACATGCCAACTACTGCCCTCATCAGATGGGCCCCTTCTTACAGCTTTTACCTCTACTGGGTATGGCTGTCAGCCGAGGTGTAGTAGTCAGCTAATGCAGCTAGCTACACTGCTCTCCACCCAAAAGTTTGATTTCCAATGAGGGTTAGGAGAGAGAAGAGTGAATGGCAGAGTAACTGGTCACCACTGCTTCCCAGTACAAGAAGCAAAAGTTTTGCTATGCTGCATTAGACAGGCGTGATCAGTCTGCTGCTGCAATGAGCTCTATCAGCCATGCTTTCCTGCAAGTGATGCCCAGCCTCCTCCCCAAAGCTCACACTAACCAGGACAGTCGGTTAGATTTCAGGCTACCTCTAGTAGTGCAGAACCGTTGTCTGGCTCTGGATCAGTCCTTGCAGGAGAGAAAGCAGCCACCAGCAATGGGAAGGGAGAGGAGAGCACCACCAGAGCAATAAATTCCTCCAAGGTGGTATGGACACCATGACATTTAAGATGAATGCATTACCAGCTTGAGAACAACTGAGACATTTAATAGTCTTCAGCTGGATATCTGGGCTTAAGCCAATATCTTGTCAAAACCACATAAATAACTCCTTTAAAAGCCAGAAAAGGGGGTGGTGGGGGGTGAAGGCAGGATCATATAGAAAAATCACAAATTGGAAGGGATACAATTTTCAATACTGATTGTAATAATATGAGGGAAAAGAGCACCCAATACTGGACAAGTATGTTATGTCCTGGATATCATCAAGCAAATGCATTCACTGGAGATCCAGGAGGCCAAAACTACCAAAGAAGAGTTGGAGATGTATTACAAGGAGTCAGAATGAACACAGTAAGAAATACAAGTGGAAAAAGCCAAGCTGTCTCAGATTCTATGACTGCTAAATCAAAAGCTAAAATAAACTGGGAATCATAATGTAAACAGACGAATCATCAAAATGAGGAAATTCCTTGACTATTATGGGAAAAGGATGAAGAGTCTTTTACTAATGTACAGAGCTAAAAGGTAACTAACAATGTAAAAAAGAAACATATTTTATTGTCTGTGAGAAGAAAAATATTGGAAAAAGACTGCCAAATCTTTTTCTACAGTGGATACATCAGCAGGATTCAAAAAAAACAGTGCTCTCATTTGTGCAGACTGCACACTCCTTTAGAGAAATGCTGTTTCTGCAGACTCCCATTTGGGTTGTTACTAGAACAACAAACTGTTGATGGTATGGATACAGATGGCATTTTAAGCTGGGGTAAAACAGCAGAAGAAAATGATCAAAGGCTCAAGGCAATTGTGAAGAGAGCAAAAGCTGCTGGGCTGAATGGGCATGAAATATGTAAATCCCATTTAAAAGAGAGAACATACCCTCCAGCAAAAGCAGAAAAGCATGCAGGTAGATCATGATAAAGTTGAAATCACCATCAATATCCATCCTTCAACATACGAAGGGGTACCAACGTACCTTGAAAGGGTAAACTGTGCAAGGAATACATGCCCAAGCTAGCTGTATTAACCAGCAACCCTACAGCACCACTCTGCAGAACTGTCCAAAGAACATAGGATGAAAATATCAATAAAACCAGTGAGAAATTGAAAGAGCTAAAGAAAACGTCCCTGTAGGCATTAGGACAGTAAGCACAGAATTAATCTGTCAGTGGACATTTCAAAGAGGGTAAGGACATCACCATTTTACAGCATAACATTGAATATCGAAAGGAGCAGCATATGCCTCTTTGGCACTAACAGGAACTAGATGGATGCAACCAGGAGACAGCAGGACAGGGTGCACTTTTGCTTCTTTCCCCCCTTCTTTTCTGTTTTAATATAAGTGTGTGTTCTCTGAAGTAACTAATAATTCCATTTTGTCATTGTCCAGACAAGCCTTTAAAAATAAAGACGTTCAAATGAAAGCAGTGGAAAGAAATCTGCTGACCACTGACCTGATCTCCAGGGCATTTAACAGAAGTCCAGGAAAGGAAAGTCTAGAGCTTAATTGTGTGCATATCAGTCTCATTTTAAAATTAATAACTTTGTCTCAAATTTTGGACAACAATTTCCAGGAGGAAAGGCTGGATTTTGACTGAGATGATGAACACAGAGCTTGGGAAAGCATGCATCCAACCACTAGCACAGTTTAAGGTGGAACACTTGTAGCACTAGAGGGGATTGTGCTAAAATGGTGATTCCCAAGATGCTGTGCTGTCTTTACAATGCTAGGATTGTACTGGTCATTTGGAAATTGAAAAATCTTAAAGGCATCTCTGAATTATTTTATACCAGCCACAGGTGAGCAGAATTCTGGGGGGGGAAGCTACAACAAACAGAAGAGCTCACGCGGATGATATGGAATAACATAACTATCTTGAAAAAATATTATGTGTTTGAAGCCAAACATTTCCATTTCCCCAGATTAGCTTTATGAGAATGTACTAAAGCTAAACGCGCATGTCGTAAGTAATTTTTCTAATCCTCGTGTACCCGACATAGTAACATCTGACAGGTAGCTGGCACTCACTGAAGAGAGATTACAAGAATTCAAGCACTGTGCAGTAAAGTACCAGGCAAGTTACACAATGCATAGTTCTCCTCAAGCCCAGTCCAGTCCCAGGATGCTGGAAAACAGCATCAGGCTCATCAAGTACCTATTGAAAAAAGAGCAAAGAGCCAGACACCAGCCTGTATTTAACTTTGCTTTGTTACTGGATAACACTGGTAAACACTCTCATTTTACCCCCTGACATTTTATACAGAAGAAAGCCTTAAGAAAAGGAATGATGAAATTGATACTACAGGAGCTCAGAATCACAGATGTGTGAAATACATATATAATTAATCTGAAACCCAGTATGATTTCCAGGGAGATGGTTTTCATTAAATGAAAATTTTTATAATTTCAAAGCAATTGCAATAATAATTTCAGTCAAAATATGAACAACAGCTCACACAAAAATGCTGATAGTATTGGCAACGCATTGTGAAATGCATTGGTTTTGTTAAGCAAGCAGTTGAAAAATCAATAAATGGGAAGTTTGATTGACACTATCAGATGTCTTCTTCAGACAAAGAGCAGATCACAACAAATACCAGCTCATACCCAGCGGGTTTAGGATTCTACTGTAGGCAGACAAATAAGGACAACTTCTCTTCGTTATTAGCTACTTCAGATCTTTGGAGAAAGACCAGTTAACAGTAAAGAATTGATCACATACTTAGAGGGAATTTTCCCCAGACAGAGCACTTTAACTATAAGCTGTCTGGGGCAAGGCTACCTTTTGTTTTGCTGCTGTACATTACTGGCACTAGGGGATCCGTGACCAAGGCTCTACAAGTCAATTAGCCTTTCATGGCAGCATAGGTAAGAATGCCTTTGAAGACTCATCAGGGCCTCCTCTTCTCTACACAGCATCCAAATTACTCTGGTTGACTTGTAGAGTCCCAAATTCCTTTCTCCAAATTTCTCCTCTTCTCTACACAGCATCCAAATTACTCTGGTTGACTTGTAGAGTCCCAAATTCCTTTCTCCAAATTTCTCCTCTTCTTCCTGACATGAGTTGACTCGTACACCTCCACTTCTAATGGTCACGACCTAACTATCACAGTGCCACAATCACGTTGTACACAAGCAAACTGTCAACCACCTCCTAGGACCAGGGTAAGATCTAAACAACTTGTGAGCTCTGGTATTCTACACAGATGGATGAGTGAGCAGATAATCCCCTTCTACAACATACATCGGGGATCTGGTAAAATAATCAGATGCAGTAAGTGTCCCCTCCTTCCCAATACAGTCTAGGTTTTGCTTACATCCCACCTTTACCAGGAAATTCAGGTGGAATTCTTTGGATCTCATACCATGGACCATCTGTGGACCATCTACACCTGGCATATGCATTGGACAGATACCCTAGGCTAGACTTTTACAGCCATTTCAAAACTAAGCACATAGCTGGTAGCTGTCAAAGTCTTGCTTCTACTTCAAGTCTAGCAATAATTGTAGGGACTAAAACTCAGATTCTGAATTGTAATTGGGCATCAAATTATAATGAAATGAGAGGAAGCTAGGAGCTAAGCTTAGGAACCAGGGGACAAATCACCTGCCACTCTGTGACAGACAAGCTGTTAGAGGTCTTCATAAAACAAGTTTGAGTGGTGTCTGCCCATTCCAGAGCTGAATGGGGTCCAGGAAAAATGACTTTACTGGAAATTAGAAAGAATTGAGAGGTAAATCTAGATCCTTTTTATTCCCTGGCCTCTCTTGTAAAATGATGCAGGGCACATACCACACCAAGACTACTGAGCATTTGATTTCACTGCAGCATACCTTTTCGTCTGCTTTCTGCATATTGGACCACAGTTCCGTCACTCAAACCACCCCTGATTTCAGCAAGAATTGATTCTGGCCCTATTCTTCTGTGGTGCTGGCTGACGCTGGGAAAATGAACCATGCTGAAAAGGACCATATATTAGCCTTCCCATCAATGCCACGGGGTTAGTGCAAAGAGCCTGAGTTGACATCTCATGGAAGGCAGGGGTCCTCTGTTTACACAGCAGCAACTCAAAAATACTTGCTGCATGCCGAGACAACAAAATAAGGGAAATTAAGCCAGTACCCAGATGGTGCCTAGCAACTTACCGGATTAGGCCATAACACAGCAAGAGTAAACAGATCTAGAATGAATGTTGCTTTCATACACAAAGTCTAGAGGTGCAAGTTGCAAGCAAGGCATCTTGCAATACCTGTCAAAGATGAAACCTTGCTCTTCCAGCTCAGCAGAAGAAAGAATCCTACCCCTTTGCCTTCCTCCAGATAAGGAAGCATCTCCATTGTTGCTCTACAGATACTAAATAAATGCCTCGTGTTTGTCCCTCTCTCCAGTAGGAACAGAATTGCATCCTAGCATGGTAGGAACTCTGAGCGGAAGAAGAAAGGATCTAGCGGGACAGATGGATGAGCAGAGATGTAATTCCAGAGGAAAGCTGCTGTCATCCCATTAAAGATGAGGTTAAAGGTAGCAGCAATGAAAGAGTGGGAGATATTTCACTGGGGGAAATGGAGTGGCACCGAGCTTTGAAATTGCACTGCGTGAGAATATTAATAAAAAAGTTAATGACGCAATGTGCTTTTTGCTCCACATTAATTACACTTTTACATTCCAGTTTTTAATGCATTTTGCACTAGACTTTATTTTACATTCCAGGAAGGGGAAAATATAATTGCAGCTTTAATTTCTATAGCCAAACCCTGATAAGATCACAGCTGTGAAAATCTCATAAAAAGCTTTAAATTAAGTTAAAAAAACAGTTCCCTTCCCTCCTCCCCCTGCTTCTCTTCCTGCATGAGGTGCCATCAGCAGAGATGGTGAAAGTGTTGGTTCAAGTTAGTGTTGTTCCCTGGCATGAAGATCTTTTCTGAAGTCAGTCCCAGTTATGAGGCCTGGACCATCCAACACCAGGTACCACCGCTGGGGCTCATCTACTTCTTTGTGCCATCACTGGGAATAAACCCGCTGCCAGTGACCACTTGGGAGTGCAGGGTCCACTATGTATATATGTAATATACACAGTTCTGGTTATTACCAAAGGCACGGTCCCTGTGCTGGGGCTGTATGTGCACAGACAAGACTGAATAGATCACACTGCTGCAGACTGAGAACTCAGGCTTGGTGAAATAACTGGTTTACATGAGATAAATCAGAAAGTCTGTGTGAATGACAGGAATTGCAGATTATAGTTTGAATCCTGTCAGAGATACCCCCCATCACTGCAGAAATAAAGATGGATCCAATAAGATATCATGAAAGTGAAGTAGCCTGATGCTCCCACCTTCTTTCTTTGCAACGGACAGGCTCTGGGTCTGGCCACAGAGCGTCTTTGTAGCCACAGTGACCCTTCTGCAGCTAGAGACTGTGTCAAGTCCTAAGGAATCACTCCACATGTGCCCCTGCCTTTGACTCCCCCTTCACTCAGAAATCCCCGTAGACCTCGGGATCCAACACAGTCATCGTGCAAATCACAGTACAATGACATACCTATGTCACAGCCAGTCATTCCATTCAGGAGTGTGAAGAAGGGCTGTCTCATCGCTGTGCCTACAGCCCTTAGTGCAGATAAAGCAGCACAGTCACTCTGTGTGTGCACAGCACTCATTGTGTTGGTATAAAGATATACAAGTCTGTATATGCTCAGAGCAGTCTGCTAGTATAGTGTATCTTCATTCCCCTACCAGGAAATTGCTTTAGTTATGGAGATGAGTTGAGACCTTCCTAGCACCTGGACAAAATCAAAAGGGACCCAGTCCCTGATCTATTCCTAGTACCAGTCACCTACAGCTTGAAACAGTTGATCAGCCCTTTCCATCCATTTCCTCTTTGCTATTCATGCTGCAGATCCTGCCCCCATCACTTTGATCCTCCACATCCTCACCCCAGGAACTCCAGGATAAGCCACTGACTTTGTCATGTACGAAAAGGTATCTCTTCCAATGTAATGTCAGCGTTCCTAAATTTGTGGATCCCTATCTCAAGATCCTTAACATAAGATACAGTGTCATAAAAGTGAGAGATCAAATAATCCATTCTCCTGCCCTTGAAGGATCACTTACACAAGCGTCTTCCTTGGCAGGTACTTCTACATGGACCCAAGTTGCTTCTCTGTTGGAAGCCTGTGACCTTGCTGAATAACTTCTCCTTGTACTCTGACCTCTTGCCCTCTAAACTGTCCAAATTGGATATCCTCAATTTTTCTTTCCAGAATTCAAACCCGGTCCTCCAAATAGACTAGTCTCTGTATTCCTGTCCACTGCCACCTATGCCTGTTCTTGTGACTTTATTGAAGACAGAAGAAATCGCACCCATGAGAGTTTCTGCAGTAAAAGGGGGTAGTCAGAGCACCTCATTCCAAAACCCCATGCAAACTGGGCAACAAGAGCTAAAGAAAGGTTCATTTCTCCATAAAGGTTTTGTTGAACCTCTTGAGCTCCTTCTCCAGGATAAAGCTCCCAATTTACACCTCTGTAAACAAAAGCAGAATCCATCACTCACAGCCATATTATTTTCCTTGATTGTTCCCTACATGCAAAAAGCAGAAAAGGAATGTGTTTTCACAAGTGAAAGAGGGAGAGAGAAGAAAACAGGAGAGATTGAGGGAAAGGAAGAGAGAGAGGCTCTAAAACCTCATTTTCCTGGTAATTTACTCTTCTATTCAGTTGAGTCCTGCTGCTCGTAAGCCTATTCCTGTTACAATATTAGATATAAACAAGTAAACTGTGTAATGGATCACATTAAGCAGGCCCTGCATCTTGAGGCAGGATTTAATTTGCATGGCAGATTATCTTGTCTGCAGTAGGAGAGGCACCCTGGGGCACTGACTGCATTAATAGGATCTAGTCTCTTAAAATCCATTAAGTCAATTGAGTGGACCAGTCTATAATCTCATTTCAAATCCAGCGTGAAAATGCTTAAACACTAGCCCTATGACACCAACAGCAGAGAAGTGACTAAAGGGACATTGGAGACCGCACTGTGCCATATTGCCTGCCTGCTGGGAGCGGGGAAGGGAGGGGAAAAGGGTAGCGCTCATTCTCTTCTAGCAAACTCCATTCAGAAAGATGCTGACAGCAGGAGTGAGGTGAGGAGAGGAGGCAGGAGCTATGTAAGGGAAAAGACTGTGGAGTTTATCCCAAGTAACGACAGTGGGTTGTTAAACAACGTGAATTGGCTGATGAAGTTCTGGATACCTTATTGCTTCAACACAGTCGGAAATACTGGACTGTGAAGGTGATACGTATGCCTTTACAGGGATGTTCTACTATGAGTTACCGAGAATAGGGATTTTCAAACTGTACAGAAAACAGGATGAGTCTGGGAAACGTGGCATTGCAGTTAAAATACAAGACTAGAATATGAGAATGTCAAAGCTGTAGAAACCTAGGCTTATGGCCTCTCTCATCTGGACTGCCCCCCACGGGCAACGTTCTTGAACTCAGACACATTTGCACAAGGTTATTCTTGGCCCAGCTGATCCAAGTAAACTTTTCCCATTTGCTCCAAGGAAGAATATTGGATAAAGGCTCAATCTGTCTTAAAAAGCCTGGCCACAAGCTCCCCGAGGTAAGAACTGGTTTTGGTTTGGATATACGTAAAATATTTAGCATAAGGGGTCTCCAGTCTGAGGTCTGGGCACCCTGACCACATTACACTAACCCTGTAACCACAAATAGCAATAATAGTAGTAGAGGACAGACAAAGCCAGATATATTGAAAATAGACAGATAGAAACTCAAAAGGAAGAAAAAGGACATAATAGCATAACCTAAAAATTGACATAGTAAGAAACCTCCAGGACCAGATGGCATTTATGCAAACACTCTAAAGAAATGAAAGTATAAAGAACTTACTAACAAAAATATTCAATTTACCATTAAAAACAGCCACTCTCCCACCAGGCTGGAGGGGAGCCAACACTGTGCTTCTTTTAAAAGAGGTGCTAAGGGCAATCATGGGAATTATAGACCTCAGTGAGCCTTACGCCAGTACCAGGAAAAATAGCTGAGAAAATCATTAAAGACAGAGTTATAAAGCACCAGGCTAGGTGAGTGTAATGTGGTAAAGAAGCAGCTCAGCTTCTGCAAGCTGACTTTCTGACCTGTTAGTGTTCCTTGGAAATGTCAGCAGCTCTGAAGAAGCAATGATAAGTAGGAGTCACCTAGCTATTAAGGATTTCACAAAAAACACATTCAAAAATTTTAGGGCTCCACTCCCGCTAACATGCATAAGCCCCAAGGGTGGGATTTTACAGCACACCATTGATTTCAAAAGAAGAAGAATGAAAGTGGCACTAAGTTCTTTTAGGAATCCCATTCGTCATAAACTGTGGCAATGTCTCTAGGAGGGATCAAATGTAGGCACTAAAACCCAAAAGACAGACCTCTCCCACATGAGCTGAAGGTGAGCTGCGGCAGTCGGCTCTAGCAGGCTGCTGAAGCGTCTGGTTCCTGGGGCACACACACAACCGCATGTCCTGTACGCCCACAGTGGATTTCAGATGACCATACCAGGTACATCCTCAATGCTGAAGCATGTTGGGAACGGGCTGAAGGGCTATAGCAGCACTGTTCAATACCCACTACTGGAGAGTGGCAGAATATTGCCCAGAGCCATTCCAAGCTGCTGTGAGTGAGGCTGGCCCCGCAAGCCCACAGGATGCAAGAGGTCAGAGATAAATTGATCAGGTTCCTAAGCGTTTGGGCAAAACCCAAAATGGCACTTGTAAGGAAAACCTGCTCCATAGCCAATAAATCCCCTGCTTCCAGTCCCACAGCTGCATGGCTTTGCTCTGATGTATTTACAGCATCTTGAACGCTGTTGATTTACATGCTTCCACTTCTCCTTATTCCTTCCCAGATGGAGGTGTCTCAGCTTGCCATGCCTGGCAGCACTCACACTGTTACAGGTCTCAGCACTAGTCCCTCCTCTGCCAACACACAGCTTCTCCTTCCTAGCCCTTTAAATGCTGTCAGACCTGCTGCCCAAGGCAATCGTGTCATGGGACCCTGAGGGACTGATATTAATCCAGTGGTGACCACCAGTCATAAGAGCCCAATATATTCTCCATTTTGAGAAATCTCTCAACACGGATTGCTAGATGCTATATATCAGAGAGATCACTATATACCCATCCTGTTCTTATTCCCTTCCTTAAATATTCCCTTTGTAGGGAGACAGGATCCCATGGAAGATGGATCTTTGGTTTGGTCCAGTGCACCAGATTTTATTTTCTGAGCGCTGGACTCTTGCACACCGGAGCTTTCCCAAATTTGCAGAGGCACAAGCACAGCCTCACTCTTTTCCTTCATAGCTGCTTACTCTGAGTGCCACCCTCCCCAAATGAACACTAACATTCACACAGCAGTTTCTGCTCAAACTCAACATTTTCTCAGCAGTCCTCACCCAAACTGCTGAACGTAACCTCCAGGGTCATGAGGGATAACGGCAGTCACGCTCCTTTGAACTCTAAAATTGCACTAGGCAGTGCCACAGGACCCCTGATGGGGTAGATGCCCACAGACAAATATCCCTTCTACAGAGAAGCTGATATAAGAAGGGGGAGCACTTTTGCCTGGGGCGCACAACTAATGCCTGCTCTGGAGAGATGCAGAAGGAAATTTTCAGCTCGTGGGGTTTTATTGCTGGTTTTGGGCCATTCCCTGCTGCCCCTAAAGGAGGCTTGTGGCTTAAAGACACAACCAAGGCTGTCACCTTTTCTTAAACATATACCATGACACAAGTGAACTGCAACTTGCAGAGCAAACCGCATCATCCTGCCTACTTGCAGTCACTCACGCGATGCCCTGCATTATCACAGATCGACACTATTCTTTTTCTTTGAAGGAAAGAGAGAACCATCAGCTGTTTGCAAACCACAGTATCATCTATCTCTCCCACACAAACCACAGATCAAAGGCCTCCCCTTCTCCAAACCACAGAAAGGTCCCAGGGGCCCAAAGAAGCAGATGTCTAGCAGTTCACTTTTTGCTAGACACACACATGTAGGACTGTGCAGTCTCTGCAATATGTGGTAGAAGGGAAAACATTTCCCCTTAGATACCCCAGGTGCATATCTGAGATACGCAAACCCACCCGGTCACTCGTACCCGCCTGTAGGGAGGCACAAGAGAAGCTGAGGAGAGACATGGACTGTTATACAGAGCTAGTGATACACGGCTCCAACATGGAGCACTGGCTTATAAATGGAGTACGAACAGCAGAGCAAGGATGAGAAGTTTACTTCTGTACGTTGAAAAGCAGAACCCAAATTACAGCAGGATACACCAGGAACCATTTTAACACCACCCCTTCTGCTCTTCAGCTTCCATTTACAATGGAGCAGCTTACCTCTACCCAGAGCATAAAGGAAAAATTGAATGTGCACCCTTCCTGAAGCCACAGTATCTGCTCGAATCTGACAAGATCTTGAAACAACAGTTTCGAGAAGTGCAGACTGCCCCATTCATCTCCCTGAGTGGCTCACTTGCCTCCTGATGACAATCTGCTAAATATCTCCAGTTAATTAGTTCGCTGTTCCTTGAAGCAAGTAAGAATGCAATGTGAAGATTGTGCTAGGACTATCTTTATATAAGCTACTCAATGAGACAGTTCATTTTGTTGAAAAGAGAGCTGGCAGTTTTGGGGAATGCCTCAACTTATCTTTCCCTCATCAAGAATGACTCAGATTCAACAGGCCCAAAAAGACACCAAGTCAGACAAGCAAAAGAAAAATACAAGGTTCTTCAAGGTGCCCTCCAGAGCCCAGAGTGTGACTGAGTGGATGCTGTGGGCTCCTGGTGTACTTCAGAGAAGGGTTTGTCTGCATTTGGGGGTGAGAAAGGTCATGAATTGCACTTAAGTGAGGATGCAGGGGAAAACATACAGTTTCAGGAGACTAATATGAACATTAGAGAGGTCTCTGGCTTGGAGAAGTGAGGAACAGAAAACAAAGCAAAGCCATTGTCTCTGGACAATTTAAATATGTATCCTTAAAGAGAAAGAAATAAAATAAAGGATAGATATAAGAAGAATAACTCTTTAAAAATAAGTCAAATATTATGCCAGCATTACAACTTTACCCAGGACTGGCAAGTATGGTGCAAGTGTGCAGTGAAGAGTGTGAGAATAGACAGTAGAATTTGGCATCTATGGTGGGGGCTTTATTTAAGATGAAAAGAAAGATGGGTTTCCACGGGCCTTAGCAAGGCAAAGATGGAGATGAGCTTCCATCCAATAACAAATTCATTAGTTTTCCTTATTAAATGTGTTGACCCAAGACATATTGCCCAACTGGGAAAAACTAAGACCTGCCATCTCCTGGAGTGTCACTGCACACTGGGTGAGCTGCAGGCAATCACTAAAGCCTGACAAGGGTATATCTGCTGAAGACTAAAGACTGAGTACTCAGAAATCCAATCCTCTCTTTGGCAGCCCAGTGCACTGCAGAAAAACAGATGTGAAAGCTGAAATGTATGGGTTGTCCCTGGGTAAGTCCACAGAATTCAACTGACTTATCAGAAATGGCTGTGGTCCAACATGTCTGTGACAGTCAAAAGTGGGCATGGTCTACAAGCAGCTTTGGCTCAAACCCTGAATGGAGATCATCTAGAGTGCCTTTAACTAAAATTAAACATGAAGATTATCAGCTTGCCATGAGTGCAGAACACAGAGTCCCTGACCGGAAAGAGAAAGGAAAATTGTTAGGAAAGGTCACTAGCAACCCATCCTTTGTGTTCTGGATGGTGGCATTTGTTTTCCTGTTACCATGACATTGGTTCTTCCCAACTATATGCTACAGCATCAGTAACAGACTGCCTGCTCCCATGGATACATTCCCTTGCTTCCTGTCCCACAGTGTACAGCTTCTATATCCTCCAAGCATACGGAAAGCTCACCTTATGTAGTGGATATTTTATTTCAAAGAGAGAGTTCTGCTAGAATCTTCTCTTTCTATGCAAAAATGGTCTAGAAAGGTAACATAAAAGCATCACAGAGTTTGGTTTTATTTGCTTTATAAGGATGACATTTTGGCATGTACTAACATGTTCATGTACTCCTAAGCTCAAGCAGCGGAGTCTGGAGCGCATCCCGCTCCAGACTGGGATGTGCCCATCCAAGAGCACAAGCCCTTCTGGGCCTGTCGCTGGGAAGCATGCAGGGCCCATATATACCAAGGGATCCAGGCACCAGGCTATAAGGTGAGGAAGATCAAAGCAAACATTGGTAAGCGGCTGGCGAGGGAATCCCTCTCGTTACTTCCCCTGGGTGCTGTGTCTACATTCTCTATAATATGTGTGTCTAAATCTGAAGCATTCATTCTTCCCTAACCACAGACCTATAGACCCTGGTGGTCCCAGATTCCAGGGAAAAGGACTTTCAACATGTGGCAAGGCAGAGTTGAAGGTGGTTAAGCTGTCTGTCGTCTCAGTGCTGCAGTAATTTCCCAGCTGATTTCTGAACTCCAGAAGAAAGGACAAGGATGGAGGGGAGGAGGGGAAGCAGAGGAAATGTCGACTTCATCATTCAACAAGAGTTTGTGAGAAAGAAGGTTATATTGGGGGACCACCAAAAGCGACGTCTTTCATTGCCCCACCTCCCACAATGCAAAGGTGCAGTGTTACCTCTTCTCCCACCCCCCCACCTCATCTACCCGCCAGCCAAAGTATTTCTGAGCTCACCATATAATGCAGTTTTTCATGGCATGCCTGCTTATCAGGGCTCTGAAACTATGTGAGACATGCATGCAGACAATAGGCCTGTCTCTCAGCCACGGAGGGCTCTGAAGGGATCCCTTTCAGCGCTCACAGATTGCTCTGTGTTCCCTTAATTGACAGACCCGGCCAAGTCTGACAGCAGTGGCGTGCAGCTGGTGCGGGCTGCTCTGTCTCAGGTAGGCCACCTTTCAGCAGGGAAATTGCCTTTGATTGGCTTTATTGGAAGGAGCTTCTCCTGTTCAGCTGGCAAAAGTCTCTTGTATTTTAATGGCTGACAGTTTAGGACCAAACTCTCTTTCCTAGAAGGTTACCTCTTTTCCCCATTTCCAAAGTCTCTTAGAGCTAAATAAGCTATCTTGAAAAGGACTGGACCTCAAACACAAGGGACAACTTTATTTGGTCAGAACTGCTAAGGGTCTGGGAGTTTCTGGACCTGCTTTCTTTTACCTCTCAAATCTCCAAGATTTTGGCTAGAGCCTGCATAAACTAAGATCACAAAGCAAGAACAACAGAGGAACTGACAAGTGCTAGCAGGAAGTTCTTGACTTCTTCTTCTGGAGCTTCAGCGTGAGAGCTTAGGCTGCCACTTTCAAGAAGACCTGCAGGAGTTGGTCCCTACCTTTTCCTAGAAGGCAGTGGGGGCTGGACATGAAATTCCACTCGTGTTACTTTCAGCCTCAGGTATCTGTGGCACCAGTTATTTACAAAGAGTCTTTAGTGTGCAAATGAGCATTTCCTGGTGGAAAAAAAGAGGTTGATGAGACTGGTATCTTTAAACTGATAGCCTGAATCTGACTATCCCATCTCTTCCTCCACTTTCCAGTATGCTAGATGAGGCTATACGGGCTAGGACATCACATGCTACCAATGCAGTCCCTAGTTCTTTTCTGCATTCAACATATCCGAGCAGGGAGAACTGAATAAGGCTTCAGCTTTTTCAGGGAAAGCGTAAAAGTAATTTCCAATGCCTTCCATAGCCTTTTCTTTTCCAAAGTTTTGTTGGCCTTAGGATTTTTTTTAATTTTTTTTTTTTTTTTTTTTTACATCTGTACTTGGTTTTTCATTGCATTTTATTATAGCCCTTCTGCCAGGCTTTGCTTAACAACATATAGAACCAGGTTCAATTTTTAGGGGTCATTAGTAAAGACCACTTTGAGAACCCACTCAGAAACCTGGGAAAATTAAACTAAACTACTTGGGCGCTCAATGAGCTATGCTTCTCCACAAATGATGACTCAAATGACCTAACCAACCAGTTCTTCAATGAAGGGAGGAAAGAAAGAGAAATGGAAAGAAAAACATGAGTTCAAATAATTACCAACTGCACCTTTCTCAAAGAACAGCAAGAAGAATTTAAAGCTCTCCTCTCCAATTTCCTGGTGCAGGAACAGCTGGGGCAGTGAGTTGTTTCCTTCTACCTGCAGTAACGCACAATCTAGCATGCTTGTGCCAAGCCTCAGGACTCTGTCCTCTGCTCTCCCAGGTAGTAAGGTGGCACCAGGTTGCAGCTGACCTATAGGACGTGTTGCCATGCAGCCACGTCAGCCCTCTTCTCCCACCCATTCCACCTTCCCAGTCTTGTTAGCTGCTGTCCCTGCCAGGCATTTCTGCCTAGCCACTGCTCTTCTCATCAGTTGCTCTCACTTGCTTCCTCGTTTGTGCGATATCTGTGCTTTAGTAGTTCATGGAGTGTGTGTTATGGTATGCCTATCTGTATTGTCTGATAAAGACGTTTTAAAACAGCTTCTTTCCTTAAATGCAAAGCTTTTGCATTCCAGGGGTGTAAGGTAGAGTATCCACTCCCATAAGGCACCCTCAGGAAACTGCTTTGTCCAGCTTCGTACACGGTGTTGCAACTACGTAATTTCCTCCCAGTTATGACAGCATCTTTTTAAACAGAAACAATGCAAATACAAGAAAACATAAAAAGTAGGTTAAAGCTGTGCCAGACCTGCACAGAAATCCCTTTTCCTCTCTCTCTACCACATGACAACATGGTGTTCCTGCTCTTCAGGGGTCCATCCTTCTATCTCCTTCTAGGAAACACTTCTTCTCTTGAGGTATCAAGCTACTAGAAATGGGATCCCAGAGGCCTTGCCTGTTGAAGGGATGGAGGTGCTCCAGAGGAAGGCACAGATGCTGTTGCTTGAGAGTCATTTCCCACTTTAGCCAGCTGTGCAACCTCTGCTGAAGCCTCTACAAATGGTCAGCACTGACGAGCACTGAAGGGACTGACATCCACCATCAGACACAATGACTGCATGCTCATTGGCTTTGCCCTGTCCAGGTTTTAGCCTGGACACCAAAGCAAAAGGGAAGCTTGTTGTATGATCAAAGCACTGGACTAGGATTTGGGGAATTTGCACTCCCTTTTAACAGTGACATAAGATGCTCTAAATTTCTTTTCAAAAATTCCAGGCATTTCCCTGAAAAGCACTGACCACATTTGCTACAGGATTTAAGGTTTCTGGTGCTGCTTCTCAGCTATGCAGGCTATTTCAAAACAGTGGTGTTTAATCCTTTATATATTATTGATACAGAGAGAATAGGAATTTCTAGCAGGTCCACGCATTAAACTGTCAGAAATATCATGGTGTTAGGCAAAACATCATCCAGAGTTGCTCCTATAAATATCACCTATCAATGCCTACCCCTATAGCATCTGGGAATTTTGTGGCAGCAGTGAAATCCTCCTCTCATTCCTGCATACATCTCTGCATGATGTATTGCTGCTTACTGCTTACTGATTTGTTTTATGCTGCTCTGTACTTTCCTTAATGTTATTTGGAGTAGTTGCTTGAACCACTTGAAGTGGATGTGAAGTTACAGGGAGGTTGGTTTTTTTTTTTTTCACAGAAGACTGTCTTGCAGGATTTCCTAAAGATGCTCAGAAACTGGATTCATCTGCTCCCTGAAATCTGATGTCCTTTCCAAGGAAGGATCTGCTGCATCTCACCTCTAGTATGTTCTGTCCCTATAAGCTACAAAATACTAGTTGCCAGATGAAAATCTGTCTTTTAAGATAGGTAAGGCTTGTACTTTAGGAACAAATCACTATGGCTAAGATCTTCTTGGCTGAAGACAGTGTCAGTTAGACTGCGTACAGGTACACCAACGGGGCAGGCTACAGGCTTTATCACACACCGTAGAAGCACAGGGCAAATGGTACAGGTCCCACATGGAACGTTCCCTGACCTCCAGGGAACAAAGCTCTGTGTACTACGTAACACAGAAGGAAGCAGAGTTTCTGCTGGGCATAAACTGTTGAGTCTGAAGTTCTTTTTTTACAGGCAGACAAGAATTCAGACTTTTGCTAGGTGGGCTGACATGCTATGTGCCAGGACAGACAGCACAGGCACACCTGCACTGGCACAGACAACATTATCCTGATACTTAGCGTCACCCCCTTTGGCAACCACGGGCTTATATTTTAATTTATAACCCAGTGATCTTTCCCAGGGCTTATACTACTCTTTCAATACCTGATAGCACATGCTGTAAGGTCCAGCAAGGACCATTTCTCTAGGGCTATTGGGACAAACTAAAAAAGAGTGGTCACAAAAGCACTGAGAAAGACATAACAGTGGCACAAATTCCCATTGAAGGGGGATTGATCGGCGAGGCTTTTTTTCCCATGTGAAAGCTCTTCACTGGGAAAGTCTCCAAGCCAAAGAGGAGAGGCCCAGAGGGAGGGAAGAGCAAGAGGCCCCAAGGGCAGCCAGGAAAAAATGCTTCTGACTCTGCTAGGTGACATCTGGATAAATTGTAAACGTTGTCACCCCCTGATGCTACCTGGGCTAGGGAGGTGACCAGCCACTAAGGGTCTGAAAGGACTTCAAGTTGCTGTGCAGGAAAGTCAACGTTTTCATCATGACTGCTCCAGTGGGAGTCTGATCACAGACATTTCAAGTAACTGTGCTCACAGCCTGATGTAAGGCTTTGCTAAGCTCCCGGTGCTGGCTAGTCCAGGCAGGGGCAGGAGGTCCGAGGAACTTGGCTTACGGGGCAGAGGCTCCAGGGCTCTCCCAGTCCCTGGGGTCAGAGAAGAAGGGCTGCGAAGGATGGGGGCGGCAGGGAAGAGGGATGTTCCAGGGCTGCGTGCAATGACTGCCACGGGGCCGAGCACATACCCAGGGCCCTTGAGCAACCCTCGCAGGGTAATGTCAGTCATTTCCACTAGTGGGGGAGGCGAAGAAGAAAGCTAGGAGAGTAGCTCAGCTGCAGCAAAGCCACACAAAGTTGGTCTGTTCGGCTGCCTTTGTGGCACTGTTGTATTTATTGAAGGCAGCAGCAGTTTGTTCTGTCCTTTCAGTTACTGTACGGGACCCGATCAGGGTGCAGATGGGACTACAAAGCAGCCCTTGTTGTCAGTAATGTGACTCACATGTCAGGCTCTTATTTGCTGTCAGTGGCTTTATTAAAGTCTACAGTTTCAGACCCTAGACCCTTGCCTATTGTATCCCCTGGCCCCAGAGATTCTCTTAGGGAGCGCTCACAATTACCAACTCTCTCACGAGAGCACACAAACACACTGAGCTGGCATAGCAACTGTGCACTCAGGGGTGATGCCCAGGCTAAAGACAAGCTGGGGCGCTTTGCAACTTTAGAACTAATATATGTACGGAAATGGACAGAGCAGAGGCCGTGTCTGGAGCAGGATCTCTCCCTCTAAGACCACCTGGTAACGTATGCATTCATTCACATGTTCTGCGCTTACGGATACGCTAAAACTCACTCATGCTCACATATGCATTCATAGCTATGTTCTCCCCCATGGCAACATACACATTCACATACATGCTCACTTACCTGTTTGCACACACATGCTTGTGCACTAACGTGGATACACAGATGGGCCTCACATTTGCACATCGCACACCACACAGCCACGTTGACAGGCCCCACACGGGTACTCATAGTCCTCAGTCACGCAGGCAGGTACCCATACTCTCACCACTGCATTCTCACACTCAGCCACGCACAGCTCACAGACTGTAGTCTCACACTGATGTATACATTTTCATGGACTCAACAGGCACTAGCTAACATACCTGCAGAGTCACTGGTACATGCAGATGAAGATTTCCACAAAGGCACTTGCATCCCTTCACACTAACAATTACTTCACTAGAACAAAATTTCCATTTCAGATACTCAGCTACAGTTAAAGACTGTTTCCTAGGCAAATCTTACTGTAAAAGGCTGAAGCCCTGATCTCTACATAAACGAAGAGCAATTTCTCTGACTTCACTAGATGCTAAGGTTTCTCAGAGCAGAATCATCATTTCCTTCTGACATGAAATAACCCTTCAATGCCATGGTTCTTCCCCTCCACCAAAGGGTTCTCTTTCTAACCTTAAACTGGAAAGCAGGAGACTTGCCACTAGCCCTGCTGCAATGCACAAAATCTGTCCCCAAGTCAGACATCTACAGGAGAAACCAAGAAACAGGCTATCAAGACTACTGAAATCTTCTAGAACGGGAATGGAAAACACGGGGACAGAACCAGTTGGGTAAAGATCTTGTGTAAAAAGAAAAAAAAACCTCAACAGAAGTTTGAGAACAAGAATGCAAATGCTATGATAACAAAGGAGGGCTGGCTCGGATGTCCCAGGGTGTCAGCGGGAATCCTTCCACTGGCTTCTGCATTGCATTGAGCATGGTGTCACACTGGCAGTTTCTGTTCAAGAGTCTCTTCAGCAACAGCAATGAAGCAACCATCCCACAGACACATGCTATGCACCCTAAGTCAGTAAAGTCATATAAGCCCATGCTTATTCTCATTTCTGTTCAAAAAAAAGGGCTTATACATATGCTTAACATTAATAGCAAGGTAACTTCAATGAGAATCAAGTCCACGATTCCCTGCAACCGCCCCCCCGCCCCGTGACACAAAGCAGTAATATTCTCCCATAACATGAAAGGACCATGAGATAAATTAATTTTTTGTCCAGGTCACAGAACAGCCCTTCTGAGTCGTCTTCGAGTGACTTAAGCACAAAACCAGCCTCTGTTCTACACAAGCCTCAAATCCCACTTAACCATGACAAAACTTGTGGGCTCTGATCTGCAATGGCAAACTTGGCCATCTGTGGGCTTTATGGACCTTGGACACTGCACAAGGATCGTGATGCTGAAGCATTGGATTCTTCACACTCCAGCACAAGCCACGTTAGCCAGCCACTTAAGTAGCTCCAAATGATTCACTAGTTTTGGTATTTTTTATTGCCTGCTGTTAAATTTCTGTGTTGTTTCTGTATTGGTGTGCACTGGTATATAGCTGTTTTATTCTACCTAAAGAAAGGTGAATTTCAATGACCAAGTGATCAGAAATGCTTTAGATGTGAATGAAAGCTGTCACTTAAAAAGTCATCCATTAATCCTGTAATTGCCATTATTGCTGTGACTTTAATCTCATAAGAGCAATAATTTTACTGCAGAATTCACATAGGATATTGCAAACCAAAATACTCTATATTTACAACTCTGGGAACAGATATGAAGAAAACAAGTCCAAAAGAACAGTTATATTGATTAGTAAGGGCTCTAGATCTGCACAGATTTATTTCTGCATTTTGTTTTATACATCTAGACAATTATTCTGAAATCAAACTAAACACATAAAAAAATCTTGTTAGGATTACAGCCAATAAATATATACCAGGGACCTGACGTTTCAGAAAAGGTCTGTTTCTTAAAGAATCCAAGTCTGAGTTTCTAAGCAATACAAATCTTGTTCCAAAAATAAATCTTAAAATAGGGAATATAAAGAAAACAGAACTGTACCAAAATACAAGACAAATCACCTTTAGATGCTAAAAGCCTGTTTATTTGCTATTTAATATCATGGAGTGAACACCACCAATTGCACTATTATAAACCACAAGGATACTTTAAATCACCTAACTACAGAAGTATATCTAGATATTTGACTCATATATATGTATTTATTTTATTTCATTCTGACAATACAAAGGCTGGTATTCCTGTTTCTTTCTGGAATTCTGAGTACTTCAAAACAACCTTACTTTTAGTCACAGGGCAAGCTGCATAGGAGTGGGTCTGGACTGGTAGGAACGGCTCTGTATTTGTGCCAGCATTAAGGAGAATGCTGTATAACATTTGTAAAAATGCAATCAAAGCTGGTGATAAGTGTAAAATATCAATTAAAGCAATACAGATGTACAACTGTCCTATTGCACTGTTTCTGCCAGAGGATCCCAAACTGCTTTGCAAATTATTGCAGTTCTGCTATTGCTACATGTGATGGTAGCCCCAGTGGACTTGGTCAGAAACCAGTACCTCCCCAAGCTGGGCATACCACCGATGCTTTGCCTACACTCTGTAGCCTAGCAAGAGGTTATAATCTGAACGTGCTAGAACCTGCTTGAAAACTGTAGCGTATTAAAACATAGTGGATCCCAGGATGCTGCATGTTTACTTGCTTAGTAGTATGCTTTTTCCTCCCCGACTAAATAGTTTGATTACGTGCTTCTGTGGAAGGGCCTTTTAAGATCACTTTGACCCTACTTAGTTGACTTTAGTAGCAGTTTGGCTGCAATTTCAAGCTCTGGACTATGCAGATCATATTCAGGTCATACCACATTATAAGAGGAGCTAAAAACAGAGTATAAAGGCAGAGCCTCTAGACGATCCAAGACATAGATGTAACAAAGCAGTCCACATAACCACTAGGCTTTAGAGCCATCACCTCTTTGGCCTGGAAACTTGCTGTGCCCTTCTGCTACGTTACTGCACAGTTGACCTTCCTAGCCTACCCGTTAGCACAGCTGCCCTCTCTGAATACCTCTCCACTGCTGCTTTCTCTAACACGGCAATCGGAAGCTACTTGTCTTCCCTCTCAAGGACTTTCACAGCTACCCATACTCTTAACATCTCCTATTTTGGGCAAGAAAAAGAGCGCCCCACCTCTTACCTGCCTCTACTCCCAGACCCACTGTTAATTGCTGGATCTCCAGATCAGTGCCCTTGTGCCTCCTCCTGGGTTGCCCTTCATGAAGTAACAGAGCTCCTTATAAATGCCCCAGGGTTGTTTCATTGGTCTCCATCAAGAGCCCACATGTAAGGTCCATTATAATGACATTTTAAAAAATAAATTAGCCCCATTATGCTGCTAGGGCTACTTCAGACAGCCTCCATACATTCCCCAAGCCGTTCTCATCGCCAGTTGTCTTTTATCTTACAGTTTCTTTCTGAATCTTTAGAGCAAAGACAGCCTTTTCTTCTCTGTTCTCAGCAGCTATTCAAGCAAAACATCAAGAGTTTAGGGAATGAACTTGGAAATGAGGGTCCTACACTTGGTTCCTGACTCTGCTGTTTCACTTGGTAACCTTTGTCTTTGCTTTCCTCTCTAGTAAGAGATCTGCTTACCTCCAAAGGCATTTGCCACACGTGCAAAGTATTATGAATTAAAGATTTACGCTCAAGCAAAATTCCCACTGTCATCAGAACACCCCAGTGTGTGATTTAATCCCAACAATCACACCCAAATTATTACTCCGGAGACTCAGGCTGCCTGTTTGGATTCTTATACCTCCACTGTCACAGTGCAGTCAAACCAGACCAGCAAACTCCAGATGCTGGTGTAATTCAAAGCCCCCTTGGGGTAACTGTCTGACCATCTCTGGTGGTAACTGGGTAAAACACTAGAAGTCATCAGCCTGTTACAACCTCTACTAAAAAGCTCCATCTTCTAGCTCATGAATTAAGATCCAAGACTGAACACTGGCAGCTGACAACACATCCTCAGTATGGCATTATATCAGCTGCATGAAATTGGGTTTGTGGAAGTGTAAGAACGGCAGGATATTGAAGTGACTGGGAAAATGTAACAGCATTTCCCCTAATTCAGGCACATGGCCCAATCCTGTAGATATTTTGCCTTAAGGGTTTTTATCTACTGACATAGCTTAGGACTGTGCTGGCTCTCTCTTCAACTTTCTATCTGCTGGCCCTGCTTGCTAGATAAATAGCTATACTCATATAGAAAAACCTGCACTAATAAAAACGTAGACAGCCAGAAATCTGCTGCCAACAAGCAAAATATCCTATATTTCACTGCTCTGCCATGGGAGAGTCATATCTCACTGAAAAAATATTCATTCCCAAACACTGTGCTAATGCATAAAAGAGTCTCCAACACGTCTTGGAAAAATGACTGAAAAACAAGGCAGTCTGAGCTTCAGATTTTCTTTGCTTTGGTTTGCCTCTCCTCTTTCCTCCCCATACACTTGGAACCATTTGAAGAGAAGATGAGTTCAGATTTTTCCACACGCTTTTGTTCTTTAACTCTTCCATCTATTCAAATAAGTCAAGTGGAGCAGTGCTTTGACCTGTTGTGGGGTTTTTTTTGGGGGGGGAGTGGGAGGTTGTTTTTTGGTTTTTGTTTTGTTTTTTAAACTGAGTTCAATCAGAAGCAAAAGCACTGGCTTCTCTGGTGCCAGTTATAATCATCTGATCAGGTCATAATCTTCTGTCTTAGACTGCTAGAGCTTTGAAGCAAGGAATCATCTTTTATTTGTTCTGCATTCATACATTGCCTGGCACAGCAATGCCTCCGTAGGTAATAGGGATCGATCCCTGGCATTCCAGAAACATGAATAATAAATACTAGTAACTGGGGCTTGCAGCAATGAATGTGGTGGGTGGCTTCCTTGGTTTAAGTCAGCAAAATCAGAAATAGGTTATTTGTCCCCAAGTCACACTTGGACTCAAAGCTCTCTGGGACTGTGTTTTGTGACTCCAAGGCCCTTAAGCACAAGGAAGTCCCCCAGTATAAATGAATACTTGGAAAGAATTCAGCTTCTGGATTGCCAAGAATCAAGAGGCTACCTCTGTCAAATAAGTAATAAAGCCATGTCCTTACATAATTTTTATAGCTTGGGGCAAGCAAAAGACTTTTTTGTTAGAATGACTAAGTTGCAATGCAGCTATCTTCCTAAATTCCTCTTCTGATTTATAACCAATAGGAAATTCTTTTCTGCTTGCTCACGAAAACGTTTGTGTAATTCTGATGCAAACTCTTAAGCAACTGCCACCTTCTAGGCCAGCAGAGGCTACATTTCTTAAGGAGAGTCTCTCAGTATTTACTAATGACACAGTCATAGCACTGCATTTGTTCTCATAACTCAGGAAGACTGTGTGCTTTAAGATCCTTCAGAATGACAGGCACTACAATGGTAATGTAATCAGTTATTATATGACAGATGGCATTTCAGAAGGATACTGACCCAAACATAGCTTCTTATAAAGCATACGCAGCCCTGTACAAGGTTTCATGATCTGGAAAGCATGAGCAAAGAAAGGAAGCCAAACATTTCTTAATAAAGCAACTGTTACTATTCTATCACTTTCAAAACTCCTGCTCCTGGCTGCATAGAGCTTTGGCAGGTGTCATTACAGCAAATAAAAAATTAAAAGAAAAAGAAAAGGTATGAACAGAACCGCTTAGTATATGAGAAAAGAGGAGGAATGTTACACTGCCAGGATTAGAAAAGGACACACGTGTTTACCTATACCCACCCCAGATCCCCGCTGGGGCCCTACAGAGCTCAAGCTCCCACCTGAACGCAGCAGTCAGAGACCACTGTGTGGCACGGCCTCTCTGGAACCGGTCCTCATCCTCCCTCACCCCAGCTCGTGTACACAGTTGGCATTGATATATTTTGCACAACATTAAGAAGGTTGATTCTAGCTTCTGTAGCTATATGTGTATAGCAAATAGGAGGATAGAGACTGAACTTGGATACATCAGAAGTAACATCAAAAATACCATTGCTAGGAAAGAATCAAAAAGTTCTTTTTCATGATTTAGTTTTTCTAGTTGGAGTTAAGGATGAAAATCAAGTTCTCTTCCAGTCCCAAACATAATTCCACTAAGAAACATGTTTCACATCAACAAACGCTAATAGAAAATGTTCCCCACTGCTCACATGAAACTGTTATGCAGATGAAACATGTTTCCTGCCAATAATGACAAGTTACCTGCGGTTAAAACAGCAGCTAATCAGCTTTACTCACCATTAACGTGAAATGAACACGATACTAAGACTACAAAATGTTGGATCAAAACAGCCATGGTGGTGAGCTGGCTATACCAAGTGAGAGGTCCTTATCGTGTTCTCCGAGCACTGCACAAGCACGAGTCTTTGAGGACTGGTTTGTTACACTAAGGCATCACTGGTAGAAGATGGTTATTTGTAGTATCGGGCAGGAAGAGAGTTATCTGTGGCTTTCACTTGCTCTCCAACTTAGTGTAGATTTCCCTTTATTTTCCCTTCCAGTAACTCACAGGCTTGCCCTATCCAGAACACGTTGGTGACCGACAGCCTCCCCCACTCAGGTCTGACTGCCTACCTGAAAACAAAGTTGAAGGCATTTCACTCCTCAAAAGTGAACAAGAAAATTAATGTCCAGTTCAGTTTCTTAGTTCAGCATTTTGGTCCAAACAAGATGATTACCAGTTTCATGTACATCAAGTAGCATTTTGTCAAGAAAGATGACATTTAATCACAAAAATTTAGAGTAGAAGTCCTCTGTAAAATCTAATTCCAGTGTCCCAAGTTCCTTGCTATGGTCATTCATGTCAGAAATGTAATTAGCAGCACTGGAACAGGTCATGATCAGATATGCCAATGCCACTATATTTGATATTGAATTAAAAGTAGAGAGACTTGCACTTGTTGCTTCAACTCCTCCAAGCACCATGACTCCCACCACATTCTCCAGATGCTATTCCCACGTGCTAGCTCACACCCTCTGGACAGAATAAAGCATACGCAAGCCTAGGAGAGGCAAAGAGATAGAGCCAACAGCGCATATTGTTTATAGATCAGTCTCGATTTTTACTCGGCAAGGCTCTACACACACACTCTGGGATAAAAGCACAAGGATCCTTTAGCCCTCATGGATAAGCAGCATTAGGCACTTTTTATCATAAAGATCTATATGTCCCAGACCATATCCCTCAGCTGGCATAAATCAGCATCACTCCCCTTGAATACAAAGAAATTATGTTATTTATTCACCACTCAAGGGCTGAGATCACTGAGAACACTGAACTTTCAGTTCTCTGTAGCCAAATCATTGAATACACAGATTATCCATACCAGAGACACTCAGACAGCTCGGGTTAAGCAGGGTCACATCTCAGGTGCAAGGCTCTCCCCTGACCACGCAAACACAGCGCTCTGGTGTCAGTAGACTCAAATGTCTTATTCCTAATTTTGAAGCAAGGGAAAAATATTTGGTCTGTAGTAAAGGCTGGTGTTCTTGTTAGGAATAGGATTAAAGAGATGTGGACAGAAGGCTGGATATTTGCCGAATTCTGCGAGATAAGATAAGGCTAGCACAAGTAGATTCACATTGTCTGGTGGCAATGAGAGTATAGTGTATAACGCTGGTATGTTTAGGATTTGAGTTAAGAATCAGGGACAGCAGGATTGGAAGAGCCAAATTTATTACTGACCTCTGTCAGACCTGTAGAGGAAAGCCAAGGTCTGACACCACTAGATGAGAATGCCAAATTCTGGGTTTCTAAGCTGTGGTCAAAAGTAGGATTAGACTCGGGGATAGAGTCTGGAACAAGAGAGATTAGAGGGGCAAATTAATTGTCCAAATTTTTAAGACTCACAAAACCAGATGAAAGTTGGTGCCACTACAGTCAAACATTTATTCTTAATTTTCCACTGATGGCAAGTGTCTGGGCAGAGGTCAAGGCAGGTTAGGATTACAATTAGGCTCTAGCTTAGCATTCCAGAAATGAGGCTCTGCTAAACAATTTTTGTTGCTCATTTCTGCCAAACCTGCTCAGGGATAAGTAGATTAAAATGTATCATTTTTAATTGTCAGACAGAATGGGGTTACTGAGCCATGATCAATGCTGGAGCCGGAATGGCATCATTGCTTGAGGTAAGATAAGTGGTAAAATCAGTATCAGCATATTTAAACATCTTCCGATTAACTTTTGGGCATAACTGAATTTCTAGGCCATCACCCATGCCAGGAATAAAGTGAGGACTACAACTAAGATTTAGCATACAGTTCTGTGCAGTCAGGTTTACTGATTAATTCTGTCCAGCCTGCAGTAGGATTGCAGCCTGCCTCAATGAATTCAAATTTTTCATATTTAATGTTCAGAGATCAACAGGTTCTTTAGCCATAAATGATGCTGTGAGTAGCTCACATTTAGGGCCTGGAACAGGATGCTCTGCAGCATCATACCTCCATTGCAGAACTCTCCCAGGCCCTCAGTGATAAGATAAAAGGCTGATAATATCAAAGACTTTGTGTTTAATTTCTGTGCCACACTACATCCCTCTGTTACAGTGATCAGTAAGGTTATGGCTTGGCCTCAGGATTCACAATGGGAGGTTTTGGTGCTTGGTTTTGTCTGGTCCTTGAAGAAAAATTGAGGGCAGCTGCCAGAACATTTAAATAGGTTATGCTCAGTTATTAGGAAGCCATGAATACCTAGGCTCTGAATAACCGTAGGATTAGAGATGGCATTAGGGTTTGGATCTGGAGTTGAAAGCCATGCAGAGACAAGTTTATTGCTACATTTCCCTAGATCCATAGATAAAAGAGCCAATATCAGTAAATTCATACACCTCATTCCTAAGTTTCAGACACAACTGAACTTCCACACTGTGACTGATGCTAAGCATAGGTTCTGTTAGGGATAGGCCAGGAGAACTAAGCTTAATAGAGAATTCTGCCAGCCCCATAAAGATTAAATGGGGACAGTCAGCAGTAGGTCCAAGCGCGTTGTCCGAATGTGCGGGCAGCCACTACTCTATCAGACACCAGCCTTTGGGAAAGCTTCAGTAGAGGACTTTGGACAGGCAGGTACGCAGAACAGCCTTGTGACAGGAGCTCTAGTACTGCTTCAGTATGTTTAGCCTGAAGAAATGAGCCGTGATGTCAGCAGATTTGACTATCTAAGCTTAATTTCCAAGCCATGAGAGCTGTGAACAACACTACAGTAGGGTTCATAGACATTACTATTTGGGATAGTAACGCACAGGAAATTACTAAATCCTGCCTCATCTGCTGAGGCAACTTCACAGTGAAATATGGAAATCTGCCTTAAACCCCCCCCCAACAACCCAAAACCTGTCCTTTCCTGCCCCGGTGTAAATATGGAGCTCTTGCCAATCATTTTGTTGTATTTGCCAAAATTTCTACCGTTTTCTTCGGAGATGCATTTCCGTTTACCCATTTCATCTCCGTCTTAGCAATCACAAAACCACTTCTCTGTACGACAAAACACATACGTTTGCACCTCTGTATTCTCTTCTTCAGTGTACAGTTGTTGCATTTCACACTTTGTGAAGGTCTTGTGAAGGTTTCACACGTTTCACTGTGACGAGGCATTAGAGGACAGATCTATGCAGGGATCAATAGCAGTCTGGCTTACTGCTAGTTTAGACCTTGTTGTCTTGTTGAGACAAATACCTCATTTTTATCTCACATCCTAAGCTTTGTTGGGTTTGGGGTTAGGCGTTTCTTCCTGAGCAACTTGGACACGATGCAGTACGTAACAGGATTACGAGTTAGCGAGGCTTTAGGAAGCAGAGAGCGCGCACTCCAGCTGAGACGACGCCAACCTCACCATACCTATCTGCGCACGGGTAACGACCCTCTCGGCACCGGGCTGCCTTCCTTCGAGCGGACAGTCCGCACGCCTGCCCTGCACCGAGGCTTTACCCCACGGCCGCAGCCTAGCAGCGAAGCGGAGCCCCCCAGGGCAGCCCCCCCCACCCGGGAGCGGGCCGGGGCAGCCCCCGCCGCGCCGCGCCCGCGCCTCCCGCCGCAAAAGGCAGCCTGCGGCGCCCCCTGCTGGCTGCGCCGCGCAGACTCGGCACCACGGCCCCGGCGCTGCCCCGCGCCTCTGCCCCCCCGGCCCGCTCCCGGAGCCTAGCTCCGTTCTCCCCCGGCTGCCAAGGAGAGAGCAATACTCTCTGCAGAGAGCCCTGGGTCAAAAAAAGGCCTGGATCCCCCAAACTGTCTTGACCGTCCTTCCCCGCTCCCCCCCTCCCCCCTCCTCGCAGTGCTAAAATAGCAAGTTTGCATGCAAAAACCCACCTGGCCCCATTTCACCAGATGCACATTCATTTCTATTCCTTTTCATTCTTCACAGAACATGTTATAATCTTTGATCATCATTTGTTTAAATTGTATAAGTAATCTGCCCAGTTTTAATAGGATTTTTCTATGAATCGGCAACAAACCATGAAATGTGATATTTTCACCATGACCGACCCAGGAAATTAGTCAACTTTGTCCGTGATTTACATGGGGCCTGGCCAACTTCTCACACATCACAGCAGCAGGAGCTCACTGCCTGCTCCCTCTACATCTCCATTCTTTCTTTATTTCCTTCCTCTTTCTAAGCAGAGTTATATATACACCACAGATGCCCAGACTTGCCATCCATAAACAGCCTGAATTCAGCAATCTCTCCATGGCTGCTGAAGTAGCCCAAATTAACGAGCAAGGCCTCAGAAAATGGAGACTGGAGAAAAGCACCAGAGATTTATTACTATTATTAAACACAATACATTTGTGAGATCTTGTTTTCACCCTCTGTTTCTGATCCCTTTGAGGGTAATAGGACCATTTCTTCAAGTTTTACACAGCAAGTATAAGAACAGCAAGCTTCCTCAAAAGAAAGCTAAGATTCTTATATATAATGCTTCATTCTAGGAACTGGGGCTTACAGGAAAAAATAATTGCTGTGGTACTCAAACTGGCCAGACTTAGAAATGTTGAACCACTTCTAGGGCAGATACCAATATAGCTGTTTGAACCAATCCTTCTATCAATCCATCCACCTAAGTGTTTTGCTTTATTTAAAATAATGTCCAATATCTTTTTCCTAACCTTTATGAAAATCACTTTTATTTCTTTGTAATTTCAGGGTTTGTGCTTGTTTTTTCACCTCGTTGTTTGATGATATGTGTACACGCAAGCTTTCAACAGAAAGCGAAGCTGCAAGGCAGTAATTTGGCACCAAGACTGTGATGCAAAAACACCCAGTGTGGTCCCTGCCTGGCTGACAAGTTCCTCAGCTCAGGCACACAAGTTCAGTCCTCCCCATGATGTTGGGTTCCCAGTTCCCATGCAATACTGCTCTGCTGGAGACTACAGCTGTATGGAGAAAGCAGTTCTTCCAAATGCTCAAGGCTCATGAGTGACTTTCGAAAGGATGTGAAGACACTTGAAGGCAGCCTGGACAAACACAGCACAGCCAGCAGGAACCTACTGCTAGCTGTTTAAATAGGTGGGAGAAAGAAGAATGCAGTCCTTTATATACGTTCTTGGGCAGCCGCAAGATAGATGGCACATCTATACTGGGAGAACATGTGGACACGTTGCCACTTGCACTCAGTAGTGCTTGGCCTCTGTGATGCCACCCCAACAGGCACTCTGTGTGAACACGCAAATGCTAAGAACATCCCCAGCCCCAACAGGCAAGTGTTGCAGCGTTACAGAACATATTACAGTTATATTCAAAGTCTTCTTCCCTCTCCCCACACAAGCATGGTCCCTGTGCCTGTGTTAGAACACAGCATTTGTTCTGGGTTCCCCAGTGCAGTGTCTAAGCCATTAGGGCAGCTGCATCTGCAGTCTGGTAGGTAGCTCACGCAGCACTGGGGGAGCCAGGAGTCTGGGCCACACGCTGTTCCTAAGCCACCTTTTGACTTTACGTTGACCATTTTCCCCCACTGTCTATTTTGGGTTAAAATCTCTTGCAGACAGGCACTCTCTCACTGCATGCACGCTTGTTACACAGCAGGGTAGGGACCGGCCATCAGCTGGCTCTTGGGGTGCTTGTCTTGTCCCTGAAGCAATACTGCTTTTTGGCTCACCCAGAAGAGTCACCACAGCCCTCATCATCGAGCTAAACCAGCAGAGCTGCTGCCCCTTCCTTCCCATACTCAGCCTCAGCTCCCCGGGGCGGCCAGATTCTGTGCCCTGGAGGTATTTACACCCGACTTTCCAATCCAGGCATCCCTGCCCCCACATCCCGAGCGCTCCCCAGTACATCACCCCTCTCTGCTCCCCGGCCTGTGAACAGCCCCTAAGGTTAGGTTTTATATTTCTTACCCGCTGGCCCCTCCACTCCCACCAAGTCAAACTTCAACCAAACAAAAAAGAAAACAGAGGGAGAGAAAGGAAGAAAGAAAGGCCCCAAGAGGCTCCCGGTTGTTCCAATCAGGTCACTGTTTCCATACCAATTAGGACAGATGCAAAGCACATTATTAAAAATAGGTCTGCAGACCCATCTATGTTGATTATTGTCCTCCGTTTCCGTCCCCAGCCAACTCCGTTAATTAATAAAGAAACTGCCAGGGAAAGAGGGGGAGAAAGGGTGGCAGGGATTCCCCTGACTGGAGCCTCCTGTTCAGAGAGTTCAAGAGAGAAATTGGACACTTGAGCCCCTCTGCCATTTTCCATTGTGTGTGTTTTTCCTAATGAACAGTTTAGTGATGCAGGGCTGGAAGTCAGCTTTACCCCACCCCCACTAACTACCATCCATCATTAAGTGACCCAGTAAGAAGCATTTAGTACTTAACCCTCTCTAGAAGAAGTCAGATTGTTGCGGAGCTGGCTCTTCCCTCTCCAACCATCCCTTTGCTCCTCATCAGTTTGTGTCTGCCTCTGAAACCATCTCGGCATTTTTCGGAGGGGATCGTTCTTCCTTAGAGGAGCCCTAGAAAAAGACAACGGTAGCCACCCCATAGCCAGCCTTTGTACAAAAGAGGAAGCACTCAGGTGGTGGAAAACCAGGGATGAGATCCTGGCTTTGTTGACATTGGTGGGGCCAGGATTTCGCTCTCGCAACCGTAAAACCATCTGCCTGCGAGAGGGCAAAGAAGTTGATGGAGAGATGGCCCTGTTGTCTGTGCAAGGGATATTGCTGATCAATACACACGTCGGTGATTTGCAAGAGGAAAAAGAATACATAGTCAGTAAAAGTCAAGGAGGGCTGTGAGAAACGTAAGTGATAGATAATACTTGCAACAGAGAGCGCACTTGTCTCCTCCTAATTCTGCTAGCCCTGCAGGACTCTTCTCCGGCCAAAACTAATTTATCTTCATAATCCTTCCTCAAAAAGCATGAGTGTTATTATTCCCATTTCGACAGTAGGGAAACTGAGTCAAGGACAAACTAACCTGACCAAATCATTAAATGAGTCAGACAGAGCTAAAAATGGAACTGTGCAGTCCAAGGTTTCTCAGCCAGTGCCTTTGCTTTAAAGCGGAAGTTAGGGGGAGGCAGAGAGGTTAAATGAACCATTATCATAATTAGACTTGATGAAAGCAAATCTGGGGTTGGGCCCAAGATGGCAGATCACATTTACCTTGAATGAATGTATGTCTGTACGTATCCTAAAAAGTCTCTATTAAAATGCCCTCGTGAGCTCTGAACCTGTGCGGTAGAAGTCCCAGATGTAATTTAGAGTGCAAAGGCCCTGCATGATCTTGGTCACATCACTTGATCTCTAATGACCTCTAAAGGCTCTCTACATCTCTAAAACAAGGGCTGTCACACCCATTTGGACTGTAAGCTATTTTTGCAGGGTCTGTTTCTTACTAACACACTTTCACAACACTCACTGATGTGATACTGGGAACTGCTGATACTTCTGGAATACGAACAGCCACAAATCGCAGCCATCTCTGCATCTCTGAGCTGACAGGCAGAACACATTCACAAGCACAAGAAGGAAGGAGAACTGTAAAGCGTAAGCAAAACACCCACCTGCAGATGCCAGCAAGGCAGACTGACTGCAATTTCCAATTAAATACCAAGCTACTTTCACACAGACTGTTCTTTCGTTAGACTGAAGGGTTTTGTTTTCCTTTTCCTGAGTCACTCTTTACTAGAGACTTTCCACATCACATGTTTTATTTTTCACAAGGGCTCTAATGCACCACATAATAAAAACTCATGTCATGAGTCCAGAAAATCCACTGCAGGCTTCAAAAATACACAAAAAAAAAGAGATGTTTGGATAGAAAAGAGGTTTGGGGTTTTTTCAGCCTAATCGCTTTTATGACATCCCCTGCTCAGCAAATTGAATTTCTGGGAACATCAGATGATTGATTTAACAATAAGGTGCAATAATGTGCTTTCCTACATAACAGAACTGAGCTTCTACTGTAGTATCAGGCCTACTATCATGGAGGAAGGAGACCACGAACAGAGATCCGCTTAGTCCGATACCCCCATTTCTGTAAGAATCACTAATAACTCAGGATGCCAATAATCAACAGCAAGCATGGATACATTTCAAGTTCATCTGAAAAAACATATATGATGAGAAATAAGGTACTCCTAGAAATACCAAGCATCATCAAGGTGCCTGTAAAGGGGAAAAGAGGTCTGGGAAGAGACTGCTGCAACGAGCTGTAGGCTGGAAGTGAAATCCACCTGTGTATGATGACACTTTGTGTACATACACAGTCAGTCATTGAGTCACAGAAACAAAAGCTACAGGAGGTCTGTATGTAGTAAGAAGCAGTCTTTTGATCCTACTGTACTAGGAACATTGTATTTTCATCATTTTGGCTTCTGCAGAGTACAAAATAGATGCGAGGCTGGGTACTACATCTTCAATAACTACATTGGAAATATGCCAGCTTGGCCTGCACACCTGTGACTGAACCAAGGATACCTAGAATTAGAAATAGAACCTGTATTCTTCATGGGTCAAGGCCAGAGAGAAAGAAAAAAATAAAAAAAAAAATCCATAACACATTGAGGAGCCACAGAAATATGGATTATTCTCTGTCCCATCTGAAACACAACCCAGGATCAGCAAGTACCTTTCACTCCTCTGAACCTTTGGATCTGGCAACTGGAGCAAAGAATGTATCTGACCCCCTCCCTCACCTGTGGGTTGCTGTATCATGCCGAGGGAGAGCTCTCAGAACACCCTTTTCCTTTTTCTCCTTCCCACAAGTAGAGCCCTTGTCCTGTGAGTGGGACTCACAGGTTAACCTTCTGTTGGCTGTCCACAAACTGCAGGACTGGCAGAACCATGGGAGACACTCTTCTTCCTTGGGAAAGCTTTGTCCTTCATGTCATTTTTTTCTGGAGCTGAGGCCCAGACTAGCCAAAATCTGATCCTAAGTGAGTCAATGGGACACCCCATCAGCTGGGGAAATGGCATCACCCTGCCTTACATTTTTCTCATGGAGCCAATTTCAGAGGCACTTCACTTCTGAAGCACTTTTAGGCCCTGGTACAATTTACGCAGGGCACACTCCGCTCTCCAGCTAAGCAAACATTGTTTTGTTTTCTCTAGCCCTTGAGAGCTCTTGCCTCCAGCGTCTCCCCAAGGGGAAAGGAGCAGAGCCTCTTGTGTCGGTTGAGTGCTCACATGAGAGGCTGGTAAAGCAAGTGGTCCCTCTTGGCTCACGTACAGAGGAACCGCAACCCATGATGCAGCACAAGATGCAGAACCTATCCTGTATCTGGACCTGCTCACTGTCTGTTTGCTCCCCTCCTCCTTTACCAATTTGTGAGCAAGTCTCTGACCTGATTGGAACAAACCCTTCAGCAGATGTTTCCCTAACTTCCTGAGAGGCATGCTGGTGGCTCCTCGAAGGAGAGCCCTTAGATCAGGCTGAGGGCATCCAAGTGAGTCTAAAGCATGCAGGAGGGCCCTTCAACCACCGAGAGCCCAGCCATCCTCCAGCTGCAAAATAACTATAAGCAGCAGTGACAGAAAATCAGCCCTCCACAAAATTGTTATGGGATTTGCCAGCAACTTAATACCAGCAAGAGCGACATAGTGCTGTGGGGGGAAGAGACTATTAATAGAGGGCAAGGGAATGCTGGGGGTGAGCAATGGTACTACCAAGAGACAAGCTAGTGCTGAAGGGGAAAAAGTTGGCATGAGCAAAGATCTAATAATATTGAATTTGCCTCTTCTGTCAGCAATTCGTATGCCAGCCACCAAAGAAATACCGATGATAGGAAATGGTGAGAGCGCGCTAAAAAAACCAATAAATAATCAAAGGCAACACAAGTAGACACCATCCAGACTTCACCTAAGGTAGATCTCGTTAGTACTGAATTCCCGAACCAGAGCAAGAGAAAAGCCAAGCTGGAGAACTAGTCAGCATCTAATCCAGTGAATGCACCACCACAACAAAAATAGACAGCTTCAGGCCCAACTCAAAATGCATGTGAGCTGGTGTTCGGTGAGATACAGGTAAATGAACATGCCTTCATTCCCAAGATGTTCCTTGTTCAGCACATGGAAAAGGTGGGATGACCAAATGTAGAGTCTGTTGTCTGCTACGTCGTGTGTAAATAGCTAGCTATCAATCAGAGATCTCTTTGCTGAGTTTGCCCTCCCCTCAGCCCAGCAACTTCTACAGCCTTTGGCCTACAGTGCAAGTCTGCTGTTTTATTGTCCAGAATATTTGATTATTTATAAAAAATGGAATATATTCACCAGATGCAACTTAAGAAGCCTCACCATGGAAAAATTCAACAGCCTAACATTTATGGCCTGCATCCAGTTTTCAGTCCTGCATTCATACGGGGAGAGCAGACCTAAACAGGGAGGTATTCAGAGCTATGAACCTCATGTGAAGACAAGTATTTCTCTCTCTGAGCAAGAGACAAGTGCCCACCTCCCAGACTCCACACCCCACACTGCTCCTCAGCATTCTCACTCACCAGCTTACACAGCTCCCCATTCCTATGTACTGCCTCCTTACATTTACATGTGCCCATATTTAACTCAGATGTGTGAATTTCACTGCAAATAAGCTGCCTGAAAACCAAGCAGTGCAAGGTTTAAGTTCTTCTGGGGATTCTGATCCTAAACTTTGTGTTTTGTTTCCCCATCTCTGAAATGGGAATAGCAGCAAATAAATATAGTGAGGTGCTCAGGTATTGTCATAATGCAATGAAACTCAGTAATTAAGCTACCAAGTTTAAGGAAGGGAAAATTAAAATGCCTATAAAAGCCATTAGAGGAAAAATATTTCCCAATTCTTCAACCACACCACAGCCTTTGCACTTTACTGTGACATCCCAGTTATAACCTCTCCAGCACCGCCTCTGCCGTATGCAAAGAACCACAGAGTTTCCCACACTACTCTAGTGAAATTTCAATGATAGCACAAAATAGATGGAAGCCAGAGGTTTTATCAAATGAAACATCCTAATAGCATTGACTCATGACTCATTTAAGTACTGCAGCCCATAGAAACTTCTAAAGGCAGCTGCTTTCCCAATATATTCATCTTTGCACAGAATCCAGTGCTCATAATGCCACCTATGCCCTCACACATGCTGTCCTGTGTGTCAAGAATATTCATTCCTAATTTCTCAATATAGTTTGCAAAATCTCATCCCTTTCTCTTTATAGTATACAAGAAATGTACGAACAAAATTGACCTTGTAGTTACATCCTGAATGGGATTTGACTTCAGAGCCCTGAATTCAGACACCCCGTGTAACAGTGGGCAGATGATCATGTTTCAAAGCTCAGAGTTAACAGACATCCTACTATTATTCCAGTGTTTTTTGAATGAGACTCTTAAGTGTTTTTTCCCCACTCAATCTGAATCATTCACTTACACTGTAAGCTCCCCAAAGCAGAGACTGTCTTTCATTTAACCGTGCCTTTTGGCACAAGTGAAATTTAACTGACGCTTAACTATGCCCTGATCCTGCTGCAGCATCCTGACTTGGGGATTAGGAAGGGACCAAAAGGAGGTCCATCATCTTCCGTACCTTTCCTGCCTTGACTTGCATAGCCTTACTTTTTTGTAACAGATTAAACAAATACACCAGAGAAGCAAGTTTCAAAGACAGAGATAGAAGTCCAGTGCTCTAAGATCTTATTCCTGTGCTCAGGCCATTAGATCCAACTCCCCAGAAGAAATCTAGGCTTGACATTGCTGCTCAGAACTTCAGAAAAGACCTGGAAGTGTCTTATGTCAAAACTTGCACAAGTATACAATGGTCTTTGATTACTGTTGATTACAATGCTGATTCACTGCTCAAACCATAGTCCAGCCCTTGGAGGAAACCAGTTTTTGACTCTGTATCTGCACCTTTGCTCTTGCCAAAAGCACGTGCGCTATCCAAGGAGAATTAGCTCCAGCATGCATCACCACCACCAAGTTTATTTATGCTAAAGTAAAGATGACTTTTCCTTCCTCCCTCAATGTTACACCTTTTCCTCCAGAACTTTCCCTGTGTTCCTGCTCTCCCTCCCCCAGTGACCCTCACAAACGTCACTCCTAAAGTCCTACCAGGAGACATGTGTTTTAGCAAAGCATGACCCACGCAGCAAAGCCCCAGAATGACTCCTAGGCTTCATCCCACCATCACCTGCCCCTGTGGCCCTAGCAAAGCCGGTGACATAACAGCTGGAACATCCCCCAAATCTTCACTAATTATCCCCACAGACTGCAGTGTCCTCCAGAACCATTTGGAGGATCTTCCTAATTACTAGCCAGACAATGGAGAGCGGAGTCAGGTCCCTGGGATCCTCCAGCCTGCCAGTCCCAGCCATGCATGTTCCCATTTGGCCTCTGGGGCCGACTGCTCCATATGGAGACCTCCACGCCAGGCTCTCCCGCTTCCATCTCCACCCAGCTCCCTCCCTGCCCCCATCACCACCACCCCCAGCATGTGGACTTTATGAAT